>NC_061514.1:257863290-257883940 GCF_022539505.1 Lolium rigidum
AATCAATGCACAGTTCACACAAATGTTTGCTTCTTGAGGTTGAGAGAGATAGGTGAACTGACTCAACATTGAAAGTAAAAGAATGGTCCTTCAAAGAGGAAAGCATCGATTGCTATATTTGTGCTAGAGCTTTGATTTTGAAAACATATAGAGAGCATAAAAGTAAAATTTTGAGAGGTGCTTGTTGTTGTCAACGAATGGTAGCGGGTACTCTAACCCCTTGCCGGACAAACCTTCAAAGAGCGGCTCCCATTTTATTTTATTTTTGGGTGGCACTCCTTCCAACCTTTCTTTCACAAACCATGGCTAACCGAATCCTCGGGTGCACTGCCAACAATCTCATACCATGAAGGAGTGCCTTTTTATTTTTGTTTTATTATGATGACACTCCTCCCAACCTTTGCTTACACAAGCCATGGCTAACCGAATCCTTCGGGTGCCGTCCAACAATCACATACCATGGAGGAGTGTCTATTTTTGTTAATTAATTTGGGACTGGGAATCCCATTGCCAGCTCTTTTTGCAAAATTATTGGATAAGCGGATGAAGCCACTAGTCCATTGGTGAAAGTTGCCCAACAAGATTGAAAGATAAACACCACATACTTCCTCATGAGCTATAAAACATTGACACAAATCAGAGGTGATAAATTTTGAATTGTTTAAAGGTAGCACTCAAGCAATTTACTTTGGAATGGCGGATAAATACCATGTAGTAGGTAGGTATGGTGGACACAAATGGCATAGTGGTTGGCTCAAGGATTTTGGATGCATGAGAAGTATTCCCTCTCGATACAAGGTTTAGGCTAGCAAGGTTATTTGAAACAAACACAAGGATGAACTAGTACAACAAAACTCACATAAAAGACATATTACAAGCATTATAAGACTCATACATCGTCTTCCTTGTTGTTCAAACATCTAAATACTAGAAATTATCTAGACTCTAGAGAAACCAAATATGCAAACCAAATTTTAGCAAGCTCTATGTATTTCTTCATTAATGGGTGCAAAGTATATGATGCAAGAGCTTAAACATGAGCACAACAATTGCCAAGTACCACATTATCCAAGACATTATAGCAATTTACTACATGTAGCATTTTCCAATTCCAACCATATAACAATTTAACGAAGAAGAAACTTCGCCAAGAATATTAAGAGCTAAGAACACATGTGTTCATATGAACCAGCGGAGCGTGTCTCTCTCCCACACAAGCATGATGTAATCCAATTTATTCAAACATAAACAAAAACAAACACACAGACGCTCCAAGTAAAGTACATAAGATGTGACCGAATAAAAATATAGTTTCAGAGGAGGAACCCGATAATGTTGTCGATGAAGAAGGGGATGCCTTGGGCATCCCCAAGCTTAGACGCTTGAGTCTTCTTGATAATATGCAGGGGTGAACCACCGGGGCATCCCCAAGCTTAGAGCTTTCACTCTTCTTGATCATAGTATATCATCCTCCTCTCTTGACCCTTGAAAACTTCCTCCACACCAAACTCGAAACAACTCATTAGAGGGTTAGTGGACAATAAAAATTAACATGTTCAGAGGTGACACAATCATTCTTAACACTTCTGGACATTGCATAAAGCTACTGGACATTAATGGATCAAAGAAATTCATCCAACATAGCAAAAGAGGCAATGCGAAATAAAAGGCAGAATCTGTCAAAACAGAACAGTCCGTAAAGATGGATTTTATTAGGCCACCAGACTTGCTCAAATGAAAATGCTCAAATTGAATGAAAGTTGCGTACATATCTGAGGATCACTCACGTAAATTGGCATAATTTTCTGAGTTACCTGCAGAGAATTAGACCCAGATTCGTGACAGCAAAGAAATCTGTTTCTGCGCAGTAATCCAAATCTAGTACTTACTTTACTATCAAAGACTTTACTTGGCACAACAAAACACAAAACTAAGATAAGGAGAGGTTGCTACAGTAGTAAACAACTTCCAAGACACAAATATAAAACAAAGTACTGTAGCAAAATAACACATGGGTTATCTCCCAAGAAGTTCTTTTCTTTATAGCCATTAAGATGGGCTCAGCGAGTTTTAATGATGCACTCGCAAGAAATAGTATTTGAAGCAAAAGAGAGCATCAAGAGGCAAATTCAAAACACATTATTTAAGTCTAACATGCTTCCTATGAAGAGGAATCTTGTACACAAATGAATTCATGAAGAACAAAGTGACAAGCATAAGAGGATAAAACACGAGTAACTTCAAGATTCTCAACATAAAGAGGGAAACTTAATATTATTAAGATGCATATAACCATATTTCCCTCTCTCATAATAACTTTCAGTAGCATCATTGATGAAATCCACAATATACCTATTACTTAAAACATTCTTATCATGGTTCATATGCATAGAAGTATCATTAAATTTGGCATAAGAAAAGTTATTCTCATTAATAGTAATTGGAGCAAGATTATTATCAAGAATTTGAACATGGTAAACAAATTGCACTATTAAGGGAATTGTTTTTGGTAATCCAATCATGACTATGACAAGTTTCATAAGGATAGTTAGAACCTATATCATAGCATTCTTTATAATAATCATTAGAGATCGGAGGCATAGTGTCATTATAGGAAATAGAATAGTTATCTTTCACAATCGGTTTATCTGTGTCCACACCATTATTGTTATTAGAAGGAGATGTATCAAGAACATAATGACCAGTAGCTAAAGGATTTTCAAACTACCTCTTCCCCAAGCTTAGAGCTTTCTATATCATTATGGGAGGAAGCATGGATAGTACTGACACTATGGCAATTATTATCATCATTTTCAGAATTAGTTTCCCAGAGATTTGTAATATCAAAAGTAGTGTGCTCATTCAAATCATGATCGCTAATGTATGTAAAGGGCATAGGAAGATCATCATATTCAGATTCATTATCACAATAATCATTAGGAGCAACATACTTACGGTTACCTAGCGTTATCTCATATACGCGGGGATATGCTGTTACCTCTTTCTTTTTATTCTCCTTCTTCTTCTTCTTCGTTCCCTTTTTCTTCTTCTTCTCTTCCTTCTCCTTGTTCCCTTCTTTAGGAGGAAGAGGCTTGAAGGGTGGCTTGTCCGCATAACCTGATTTACTTTTAGAAACAATAGAAGAAACTTGGGAGGATCCCTCCTTTTCATTAATTAGTTGAAAACACACAGCGGTCCTATCATATTTTGGCAAGGTGTCATCTTCTAAAATATTTTGTATGTAAGTATTTGTATGGCTATTATCAATGCAATAAGAAAAACACCCATGCAGGACATCATCAACATCAAGATCACTCATATGTAACAAAGAGATTTTTCTCGACAGTTCTTCACACCCCAAAAATAAAGTAAGTTCATCATGATGATTAGGAGTAATTTCATCATCACAATACAAATTTGCAGCACTTATTGGGTTCAAATTATCATTGGAGGAGCATTGAAAATTAAAATGACCCACTTCATGGCAAACTTCACAAATAAAAGGATAGAGGGCACAAACTTTTTTACCAAGATCATCTAGAGCCCTAAACCACTTTCTAGTTTTTTCATTAGCATGATGGATACAATATTCATCTTTGATTTGATTAATTCCACAAGGTCTATGTATTCCACAAAAATTAACATGCTTATAGGAAATAACATTCTTAGGAGTTTGAGCATGCTCATTACAATAATTAACAACAATTTCATTCTTTATGCCAGCCTTTTTAAAAGGTTCATGATACTTATCAAAATTCTTTTTAGGCAATTCTAAATGAGATGCAAAGGCTTTATAAAGATTTGCAGCAACTTGAGAGTCAAGACCATAAGTAGCACTCATATTTCGAAATTATCGGTATCCATAAAAGTTTCAATGCATTCATAATCATAATTTATACCTGACTCTTTACCTTTGTCGTTCTCCCAATCTTCAGCGTTCTCCTTAATCCGATCAAAAAGGTCCCTTTTAAACTCTTCTTTGTTGCGCGTGAATGATCCAGAACAAGTAGCATCCAGCAAGGTCTTATCTTGAAAAGAAAGTCTTGCATAGAAATTATCAATGATGATATTACCTGGAAGCTCATGATTGGGGCATTTGAGCATTAAAGACTTCAATCTCTCCCATGCTTGGGCAATACTCTCTCCATCATGAGGCCAGAAATTATATATTCGGTTTCGGTCTTTGTGAATTTCACTTGGAGGATAGAATTTAGAATAAAATAGAGGCACAATATCATTCCAATCAAGAGAATGCTCATCTTTTAGCAGTTTATGCCAATGCGCCGCTTTACCAGACAACGACATAGAGAATAATTTCTTCTTCACTTCATCCATAGAGATACCTGCACACTTGAATAACCCGCATAATTCATGCAAAAACAATAAATGATCTCCGGGATGCACAGTTCCATCCCCTTCATAGCGGTTATCCATAACACGTTCAATAATTTTCATAGGTATTTTATATGGGATACTTTTAGTAGGTGCATTTAAAATATCACAAGCATCATTAGAGTTATCGCATATGGGAGATAAAGTGTTATCAGAGCAAATTTTCTCACCTGAAGATGGGAAGCTAAAAAGATCACAAAAACTAGCTTCCCCAAGCTTAGACTTCTCCATAGCATTAGCAGTTGCATTCATACTAATAACATCGCTACTAGCATGCAAATGAGGTTCCATTGGTTTTTTAATGTTTGCACCAAACAATTCTAAATCAGGAAAAAGATTAAAAAGCTCACTAAATTTTTTGTTGTTTTCCATTATGCCTAACTAGTGTAAACAAGAAACAAAAAGATGCAATTGCGGGATCTAAAGGAAATAGCTTCGAGCACAAACACAATGGCGCCGGAAAAGTATTGTTACACTGGAACCGGAGTATGAGTGCCTTTTTACCTTTCCTCCCCGGCAACGGCGCCGGAAAAGTGCTTGATGTCTACGGGAGCTTCTATTCTTGTAGACAGTGTTGGGCCTCCAAGAGCGAGAGGTTTGTAGAACAGCGACAAGTTTCCCTTAAGTGGATCACCCAAGGTTTATCGATCTCAGGGAGGAAGAGGTCAAAGATATCCCTCTCATGCAACCGTGCAACCACAAAGCAAGAAGTCTCTTGTGTCCCCAACACACCTAATAGGTGCACTAGTTCGGCGAAGAGATAGTGAAATATAGGTGGTATGAATAAGTAGTGGCAACGGCACCAGAAAAGTGCTTTGCCCAGGACAGTAAACAAGCAGTAGTAACGCAGCAGTAGTAACGCAGTAAAATAGTAAACAAGCAGCGATAAAAGTATTTAGGAACAAGGCCTAGGGATTACACTTTCACTAGTGGACACTCTCAACACTGATCACATAACAGAATAGATAAATGCATACTCTACACTTTTGTTGGATGATGAACACATTGCGTAGGATTACACGAACCCTCAATGCCGGAGTTAACAAGCTCCACAATAATGCTCATATTTTAGTAACCTTTAGTGTAAGATAAATCAAAAGACTAAACCAAGTACTAGCATAGCATGCACACTGTCACCTTCATGCATATGCAGGAGGAATAGATCACATCAATATTATCATAGCAATAGTTAACTTCGCAATCAACAAGAGATCATGATCATAGCATAAACCAAGTACTAACACGGTGCACACACTGTCACCCTTGCACACGTGCAGGAGGAATAAAACTACTTTAATAACATTGCTAGAGTAGCACATAGATGACATTCAACTAGATCACATAGAGAGAGAGATGAACCACATAGCTACAACGGAGCCCTCAGCCCCTGGGGTGGATTACTCCCTCCTCATGGGAGCAGCAGCGGTGATGAAGATGGCGGTGGAGATGGCAGCGGTGTCGATGGATAAGCCTTCCGGGGGCACTTCCCCGCTCCGGCAGGGTGCCGGAACAGAGACTCCTGTCCCCCGATCTTGGCTTCGCGATGGCGGCGGCTCTGGAAGGTTTTCCGTATCGTGGTTCTTCGCATCGGGGTTTTCGCGACGGAGGCTTTATATAGGCGAAGAGGCGGCGCAGGAGGGTCGAAGGGGTGGCCACACCATATGGCGGCGCGGCCGGGGCCTCGGGCCGCGCCGGCCTATGGTCCGGGGGCCCGGTGCTCCCCTCCGGTCCTTCCCGGGTGTTCTGGATGCTTCCGGTGAAAATAGGAACTCGGGTCTTCGTTTCGTCCAATTCCGAGAATATTTCGTTACTAGGATTTCGAAACCAAAAACAGCGAGAAAACGAGAACCGGCACTTCGGCATCTTGTTAATAGGTTAGTTCCAGAAAATGCACGAATATGACATAAAGTGTGCATAAAACATGTAGGTATCATCAATAATATGGCATAGAACATAAGAAATTATCGATACGTCGGAGACGTATCATGGGGAAAGTGTGCAAACTCTGCAGAGTTAAATCTATTCGAATAGCCGCGTCCGCGGTCATGGACGGGTTGCAAAGGTCTACCTTTACCGGGGCTTGTGTTTTGTTTTGATAAATGCTTTGCAAAGAAAGTGTTGTGTTGGATGTACCGGAAGGGTACGGAAAAAGGGCGTGTGTCGACCATATGGAGATGGTCGTGGAAAAATAAGACCAAGTGGGGAACTTTTTCCTAGTGTTTCATGTAGAGGAACTCTTCTTTAACAAAGATATAGAGATGTCATAGGTATCTTTTGAAGTATCTTCTTCAATAAAGATATAGGTATGTCACGATAATTCTCTAGCATTCCCGTCAACCGAGATGGACTTATGCTACCTCATCCTCAATAAAGGTCTAGATATGTCTTAGAACTTCCTAAGCGTTCCCATCAATTGAGATGGCGGTGTGCTATCTTTCCTCCTAGATGTTTAGTGGGATGTCCTTGAAACACCATAGTGTCCGCATCACTTGAGATGCCGGCATGCTATATCCACAAGAGAAACTGATTCTCTATCACATACTATATCCACAAGAGAAACTAATTCTCTTTCACATGCTATATCCACAAGAGAAACTATTCTTCCTCTCTTGTCTCTTTTAGTTAGCTCTGTTAGCATCTTTCTTGATGGTTTGCGAGTACAATTCCAAATGTACTCACGGCTTTGTCCCCGGCTATTTACTTGGCCGGACTTGAAGGAGTTCGACGGACGAAGAAGGAGTTGGCGACGTCTATGCGAGCTAGGAACGTCTTCCCGCTCGGTTGCTCGTAGGGTTTATGGCATATGACTTGGGTACTGCGCTGCTGAAGTGATGATGCTACTCTGATGTTTAGTTAGGCCCTCCGAGGCTATTATGTAAGTATTGGTCATGTGATCATATTGTAATTTTCTTATTCCGCTTTGTAATGGATGGTGTAATTTGATATCAGTTCGGTTATGTGTTCACGGCGCACTGATCATGGGATCGTGAACTGTATACATAACAGGGAATTTCGGACAGCTAGTCCGGGGTCCCCACAGAGCTGGTATCAGAGCAATCCTGACTGTAGGAGACCTTAGTTAGCATGGACGTAGTTAGGAAAACAATTACTTGGGAAAAACTATTTATGAAACAAATTGTTTCTTTAATCGAAAGTATAGCTTCTACTCCTCTTATTTATTCAAAACTTCTAAATTCTTATCTCTCCGCTTTATAAAAAGGTTTGAAAATTCTTTCCCTATTGTCTCATCCACTTCAAACCTACATATTGGACGATGTCCCCGACTCAGACCGGAGACTCGAAGTCGAAGATGCATCAACCTTTTATGAAGTCTCACGTATCTCCAACAGCAGCTATTGAAGGTTGGATGCCGACTTAGTCGTGCTCATGTAGGAATGATGACATCATGTCTTTGGTTTTCACCAAAATCTGTCAAGGAGCCGACCTTCTTCCTCCATGGGCTTGCACTTTTTGCAGTCATCGAGGATCAAGTCCTCAGTTCTTGACTAGTAATTTTTAGGCCAGCCACGAGAAGATCTTAACTTCGGGAGCACCTCAACAGCTACCTCTTCGAAGACCTCACGTCCCCGAGAAGTTTACAACAATAGACTGCACAGTTTTAGCCTCCACCTCAACATCGACGAGTCAACATCAGGCTTGCGTCACCACCAACTGTTACAAGGATCCCTATTGAAGTCAATGCCAGCAAGATGAAGACGTCGACATATGTGACCAGCCCCAAACCTATAGGATGGATAGGACAAACTCAATCACTTTGATTGAGCTACCTGTAACACCCCAACTTTTGCAACCATGTTTTGTTGTCCTTAGTGCAAAAATTAGGGGGAACAAAAACTTTTTCTATAAACTAATTAGATGAATTGGCTTGATCTGTCTGTTAGAATGAATTGCCTTGATCTGTTGGTAGATGTTTTGTCTTGATCTGCTTGTTGAGCTTTAACTTGAGTTACCTCATAGAACAACACCCCTAGTGTTAAAACAAAACAACTTACCAAATAAAATACATGTGTGTGCCTACTAAAAATTCCTCTTTGAGATATAATCTAGATCAACCCATCCTTGATTCAAAACTTGGGATCATCTACCCCTTACTACATCATTCTCTCTTACCCTAGTAAAAAAAACCCTAAGGCACCATGAATTTGGCTAAGTCCCAAAATCTGTTTAAGGTTCCCTTTTTGGAGCCTTTGGATTAAGATACCCTTTGCCATCTAATGCAAGGCACTTGGTCCTAGACCTACCTTGTCATGATCACTTCCCAACCATACCTTTGCTTTGAACCAGATCACTCGTATGCCCATTTATACTTGTCTGTTTTGAGGCCAAGTCAAAAATCTGTTTTGGCAGGCTTAAAAAGTTCAAACTTTGGCGGTTGATATCTAAGTGCCCACAACTCTTTTTAGTAACCTCAATGCATGGATCTCATATATGCAACACCCTCTACAACTTTCACGTCTTGCATGTCCCATTCTACCTTTGCAACCCATTTATTTAACTTCATCTTATGCCCTATCAAATGTTGCACCACTAGATCCCATTTTCCTCTTTTACCTTTGTTCTTCTTTATTCCCAACTTTTTTTTCTCTTCTTCACAAACCAAGTGTGGAAGTGATTGTTTCATTATGAAGAACTCATCTGCCCTTGAGGTTTTATTTCCAAAATTTATTCTTACCTTCTTTTAATAAATTTTCCAAACTCCTATTTAAGATTCTTCACTAATTCTTACCATAAAACTACTTCTAGTTTTATCAAAACCTTTCGAATTTATTCTCTCAAAGTTAAATGGAAGCTTTTGAAATATCATGTGTACCTCTCTGATCCATGTAACATCAATCACCTCCATAGCTTTGTGAATTTTTATCATTTGATCAACTATGGCATTATTTCCCAATTCCATCACTATTCTCCTTAGGATTTCTCTAGCCTTCACCCCACCATCTATTTTGATTTAACCTACCTTATCCTAGTGATCAAATGGTGAACCACCTTTTCATGGCACTAGAGAGAGTGGCCGGCCATGCCATGCCATCTCTCCATGCACTACCTCTCTCTTATTCTCTCTCCCTCCCTCCTCTCTTAGTAAAACCTTGGAAAGCCACACCCCTGCATCCCTACCCCTCCAACCTGCAACCCTAGGTGAGCCCTATGCCCCTCCACCATCATGGCTCTCCTCCTCCTTCCCAATGCCATTAAGTGGCATAGGACTTGACCCAAACGTCCTAGACCTACACCCCTGCACCCTTACCCGTGTCTAGCCTCTCTCCCATGATTCCTGGAGTCCCTGGATGCCTTTCCCCCGAGCCCCAATGGTCCCTATCCTCCCACCCGAGCTTGCCAACCTGGTGGTCACCCCGTTCTTGGTCAACAAGCAAGCCAGCACCCTAGCGGCCGAGGCTGCGCCATGATGAAGCCCTGGCACACCTCTACCCAACGGGCATGGTCCCAAGGCAAAGCCACCCCTCCCTTTGGCTCAGACCAGCTCGCCAAGGGTGTGGTCACCCCGTCTGGGCGTGCTCCCGCGTTCCCAGAGGAGAAGTGCTCCACTGGCCACCCCAAACCATAAGCCTGCAAGGCACCTCGCTTAGACCCTACTGCAATGATCATCTCTTCCCTGCGTGCCCACTTCTTCCGTCTGGGCGTATCGAACACCTTGAGGCCCGCGCAATCACCACCTCGATTTGGGAGACACGGCACACCTTTCCTCTCGATCTCTGCGGCATTAGATCCGCCTCTGGATGCTCTGTAAGATCTTACAAACCAGCTGCTCGTTTGCATCCTACCTCGCGCGCCCACAACCTTGTGCACCACGCCCACCATACGCCGGCAATCGGCTATAAAAACCGCCCCAACCCCCTCCGCTCACCCCTCTCTTGCCTCACACCACCACTCCCCAGTCCTCTCCATCTCTCCACAACACGCCACTGGCCTCCCCCATCTCGCAGCAGCACTCCCCCGGCCGCTGCTCGTTGGAGAAGCCCTCCCGCCGTGGTCACCATTCGCGTGACGGACAGATGAAGCTCGCCCCCGACGTCCTCGCCCGTTCCCCTCTACCCTACCCTTTCCACCGTGGTCTGCCCGTCCTAACAAGACTCTTTTTGCCGCCCAGGTCCGCCGGATACCGCCTCCATCGTCATCTGTCCGGGAGCGCGCCGCCGGAGTTTGAGTCGTCGCGTGCGGCTGCTACAGGGGCTGGAGACGCTGCTGGGCGTGCGCCTGGATGCCGTCGACCTACCGCAGCCCGCCCCGACGTCGCCGTCGACCACCGCCCCGCGCTGGTAAGCCCCTGGCCGCGCGTCCTTTTTCCCGAGCTCCCGAGCGCGTGCGTGGTCGAGGGAGAGGGACGAACCGATCGTCCCGTACGTGCGCTCCCTGGGCCACGTCGGCATGCAGCTCGGGCCCCGCCACGGGCCCCCTTTTCTTTTTCTCTTTTCTTTTTAATCTCACCCCCACCTGGAAACCTACCTGGACCGGCCCAATACCCACACCCGCACGGCCCGGACTCGTTTTCCCGCCCGGGATATTCGTTTGAAATTTTGAAAATTGCTGTTAAATTCTGTTATAACCAGTGGCACCAAAATGTGAATAACTCAAGCTTTACAACCCCAAATCGAGTGAAACAAATTGCGTTAGTTCATAAATTTCTATACCTTTCCAATGCCACTGACCCCATATTTTTAGGATTTTTGTACGATTTTTAATGTGATAAACATGATCACTGGTTATTGTTTAGTATCTCTAATTTCTAAATTTGAAAAATTAACCTTTTTGAGTGAATCCAATTTTGTTAGCCTTGATTTAGTACTGAACATCTATAATAATTAGTGTTAGACCATTTTAATAACTTTTTGGCTACTATTTGTGCTAAGTGTGTGTCACATGAAATTTTGTACCAAAAACTTTTGCTTAATTAAAATCCTTGACCACCTCTTCTTTTTAAAAAATGGTCAACCTATGTTTCATTCTTGCAAAACAAAAATATCTGAGACTTAAACCAAGTTTCTTGTGTTTTTTTATAAATGTTGGGGTATATGGTTTACTTCCTATTTTTAGTTTAGTGTTTTAAGAATAAAAAAGAAAAATGATTTCTACCTCTTCAAAAATGTTTGAAAATAAATTATGAATGCTTTTGATACCTAACCATTGCACTTGTCTTCTTTGTGGTGTTATATACCAAGGGATAATTAATTTATGCCATGGTGATACCCAAAGAGGCAATTGCCCATTTGTGAGGCTCTCATACCTTTATTAGGTAAATAAAATGGCGTTTCTTCTAGATGCTTTGTAGTATCTATATGTCCTTAATATGTTAGCCTTAGTAGAGTGGTTAGTTTTTGATTTATGCTTGTTGCTTATTGTTTTGTTGGTGCAATGTGTTTGATTGTGTTCCTTTTATATTTTCCGGCGATAGATGCGAACAATTACGGAGAAGAAGAAGAAGTGTTTCGGACGAAGATTTTATTTATATTGTTGGAAGTCTTATTTGATGGAGTTGGAGAAGTCCAGGGACAAACAAGCCAACCAAGGCAAGCCATCTCTTGATCTCTGAATGTTTAATCACATATTGCGGTTACCTTGTTGTTATTCTTGTCTCTCGATCTATCTTGTGTTGTTTCTACTTATGTTGATGGAGCATGTTCACCATGTAATGACCTTGGATCGGGTAGGATCCAAAGTCCCTGTGATTAAACATGCTAGTCCCTGGATCATTAGCTAGCACTCACAGTCGATGAATTATCATGTAAAACACAAGTCTTGATTACACGATTCGAATAATCCAGAGTACAAATAATTACAACTTGCATAGCCAAAGGCTAGATCAATACAACGGAAAACGAAATAACATCTTGGGAGTCTCATCAATGCCACAGGCTCGTTGAGTGTAGACTCGCGACCTACGCATTCTCACAAGTCGTCGATTAACCTGCAACATGAAAGGTTGCAGCCACGAGAGTGGTCAATACTTTGAATGTATGGCAAATTACACCAAGAAGGGGAAAATTGACTGAATCTACATGCAAGGCAGACAAGAGGAGGCTTGAGTTTTTTTGCGTAAAGCCAATTTTTTTACTTAAGAAGTAGAGAAAATTCTTTTATCCTACTTTGCAAAATTTTGATAAAGTAATATTGGCCGAGTGGAACACATGGATATTACACACCAAATGTCCAAATCAACCTAACACTTGGATATGACACACCAAGTCCCAAACACTTGGATATTACACACCAAGTCCCGAGCACTTGGATATTACGCACCAAGGCTCCAAAACCCACCTATGAACGATATTACACACGCCATAGGGTTTTAAAAACTTGTTTGAAAAGAGAGAGGAAATCATTCAGAGACTCCATCCTTCAGATGCTCAAATTTGTCCTTTTACCGTGGACACGGCTGATCGATCAGGTTAACACTCTCGAGAGGTTGCGCTCTTTACCCACAATTCACAACCAAGCCTTTTTGCCAAAATTCTTCATCTTCATTAAGGCTAGGACGAGGTCACGACGAAGCCTTTCCTTAGCAGCCCCTCTACCTTCCGGATCCGCCCGTGCCCAAAATTCCTCCCAATGGCGGTACCCGAGCGAGGTTTCCCACTAAGTACTTAGCCAAGACAGAGCCCATATTGTATTGTGGTTGCACTCGGAAGCTTCGACATCCGGAACATGGCAGACTTCTTTGATCCCGGGCGGCAGTCCTCCACCAATCTCCACACTCGTTGTCCCGTCAAAACCATTCCGCCCAGAAGAAAACTTAGTTTTATTTTGAAGGAGGATTTTGGGAGAAAAGTTGCGCTCATAAACGAGCTCAAGTACTTAGAAAATTTTCTTGTTTCGAACCCCTTTCGATATTTATATAGCACAAGCATAGCACTTAGAAAAATTTAGAGATTCCTATAGCCATGATATCAAGTGGAAATATTACTAAGTAATACTTCTACTCATGGAAATCTACAAAAATAGCACGGGAACTTGTAAAAAAATTTAAGTAAAATCTACCAAAACATCCTACACATGCATACTATTCATTTGAAGGAAAAAGACATGCATAGAAAACTTGGGACAAAAATTTGAACAAAGGTGTAACTTGCCTTAGTAATATTTGATGATGATTTCTTCCTTGTGAATATTCTCGCGCACTCCGAATAAATCTAACGCATAGAAAAATTACACGCAATAAACAACCATTGCAAATAAAGAGCCAAATAAAACACATAATCATGTAAAACAACGGAAAAATCCAAAACTATATTAAATTACATATTCATTTCGTGCCAAGTAGTTATGTTTGTTCCAGATATTATATATGTTCATAAGAATCAATTTGCAAAAGGAATTAATTTAATAGAATTTATATAACTCAAGTATGTTCAAATTAAGGTTAAAACTTTCAAATTTTTAAACAGGCATATTAATTATTTATAAATTAAAAATCCCAACGTAAAATTGTAGATATTAAAATTATGAAACTAACGCAAAAAGAATCGATCAAAACAGAGTTACGGTTATTTAGTTATGATTTTTCAAAGATTTGATATTTTCTCAATTTAGAACTCGCGGCGAACGTGCTCCGTTGGATTCCGATCTGACGACTCCTGCTGTTGTGGCGTTCTTGGAAGCCTTTCGGTTGATCTTCAGTTAACTTCATGGCGGCTGTGGCTCCGACGGTGCACGATGTGATTCAACCAAATCGATATGGGAAAGGAACAACTACTAACGCAATGAATCTAATTAAAAACAAACTTGCTGATTTATAGATAGCCAAAACGAATTTCGAAATTAGATTTTAAACTTGCAGATTCAAATAAATCTATAATTAGAAAAATTAGTACCAATGGATAGGAAATTTAATTACAAAACCAACGCAAAAAGTATTAACTAAATCGGAGCTTTAGATTTAAAGATACAATTTTTTGAAGTTTTGACCAGAGCATGAGCTAGCTCTCTGATGGATCGATCGCACACTACGTGAAAAGAAAACATAGTGAATAGGAGACGTGGCCGGGCATGATAGGCTGATTGGTTCAGTATTTGATCCTATACGATACGGATGCAATGAGACGGTGGCGACCTACCAGCGGCAGTAGGTAAAGCCGGTGCTCGTGAAGACGATGACGACGGGCCGTACATGGTCGATGGCGGCGCTTCGGCAATCTCGGTTCAGCGAGGCGCGTACAGCGTGGCGTCCACACGTCGGACGGTGTGTCCAGTCTCCTGCTCTCAGCTCTCGTGTACCTGAAGGATGGCTGGAGTTGTGGCGACGGTGGTGACCTCCGGGAAAGCTTCGGTGATGCTGTAGGCATCGTTCTGCAGATCGAAGGTATGGGGAAAGGTCAGGGCAGAGGCTTCGAGCAAGGAAATAACAACAGAGATGAAGGGTTAGGAAGCTGCTGTCTCATCTTCAAACTTCGGAAACGAAGAACTTCGGCGAGATCTGTCTGGTGGTATAGGATATCGGGATTGAGCGATTTTTAGAAAAACGGAACGGGGAGGCGGAGGCGGTATTTATGGTGAGATTTTCGTGGAGTAGGGGTCACGAATACCAACAAATTCATCGTGAAATCGCTGAGATTCTGGCTTGGTTTGGAGTCCCTGTTCGTTACGAACAAGTAACGAGAGGAGGAAGACGATCGTGCGGTCGAGTCGTCAAAAAAACGGGCTGTGACGGTTGCTGCCTAGCTGGGCCAGTCTTGGGCTGAAGTCGTGCGCGCGTGCGCGGAAGGAGCGCCGGCTGGGTTGGCTTCGTTACCCAGGTTCGGTAGTTTGCCTCTTTTATTTTTATTCTTTTTTTCTTTCTCTACTAAATCTCAGATTTGCTCAATTACAGAAAAATTGTAAAATTTCAAATAGTATTTTAGACCTAATGAACACGGTTCCAGTCCAAAACATATTGTAAAAATCATTTCATGCCTTTTTGGCCATTAGAGCTGTTTAGGCAATATTTCTGAAAATAGATTTTAACGGTCAATTAAATCCATCTATCAAACAATTAAAACAAGATGCTTAAAACACAAAAGTAATTTATTCAATTGAACAACATAAAAGAACACCTCTAACATCCAAATGAAAATGAAGAAGTCATATTATCTTCTCTCTTGAAATAGACGGTAGAACCATTTAGAAGATTCCACGAATTAAAATATAGAAAAATTAAAAGTCAGTCATGACACCAGCGTAATAATCCACCATTATTGGGAAAGTCATTTTATTCCCTCTCATTAATAATACAGATATGGTTGGATGAAGATTTTATATGCCACTCAAATTCAACAACTTGGATAGTCATGTTAATCCACTCATATAGACAAAGAATAATTAAAGAAGGGTTGGGAAAAAAATTCAAATAAGTCGCCAAAATTTCCTTTTCATTCATAATTCCAATCAAAGTCAAACAATTCAATCAAATTAATTTAATAATTTTAACATTCCAAAATTAGGAAAATTTTGGGATGTTACAGACTACCATCCTTAAAAGAAATCTCGTCCTCGAGATTTGAGAAGGCTAGAAAGAATGAAAGGGTTTTAGACAGACTAGGTTGCTACCACCCTTAAAAGAAAGTCGCTTAGGGTATGCCAGAATTTTGCTCCATCGTTTGAAGTTCTTCAATTCATCTATCTTTAAGCACGTCCGGATGTCATCATCTCGTGTCGTTTAAGTATGAATGGCAAAGTGAAACCGTCCAAGGTCTACATGGAGTATTTTGAGATGATTCCTTTTGTTGGTCGTCGAATATTGCATGCATCTCCCGCCATGTTGAAGTGTTTCTCTGCTAAATGTTGATCAATACGGTAGACTATCTTTTGTTCGTCCACATTGATAGCATTGGACTCGTGAATATGTCTTGAATCCATTTTGCAGATCTCCAAGTCATCTTCATCGTGTTTCACTCTCAAAGGGTTTAAGATAGGAGAGAATAGACTAGTGAGAAACGAGAAAGAGACACAGATACCCCATACAAAAAAATTTATTTTGATTTTTTTGTTGTTGTTGTCAACAAAACAATAAAATGACAACTCACATTTTATCGCACCTAACGTTGTAGCGGAGTCTATCTAGGTTTGGTTCCTAATAGGGAACTTGAAATCTACAGAGTCTTCATAGTCTTGAGAAGTGTCTACGTAGTCTTGTAGTCTTCTAAATCTTCATATTGCTTCAAGGTCTTCAGAGTATTCAGTAGATTATTGTTGAAGCTTCATTGCCGGGAACATCGTAGATCTGACTTGGTGTAAGATATTTTCTTGAGAAGTCTCTTCAAATGGGCAATGGTCAACTATTAATTTTGAAAAGATAAGAAATTAGAAAATGTTCATACTCTCAAGATAGAAGATGAGTGGTACTAGAGTATTTCATAAATTACTTAGAAATTATTAGTCCTATGGTTTTCCATGGCTAAAGGTCACGTCCTACAGTCAACATGTGCTCTGATACCATCTGTAATGACCTTGGATCGGGTAGGATCCAAAGTCCCTGTGATTAAACATGCTAGTCCCTGGATCATTAGCTAGCACTCACAGTCGATGAATTATCATGTAAAACACAAGTCTTGATTACACGATTCGAATAATCCAGAGTACAAATAATTACAACTTGCATAGCCAAAGGCTAGATCAATACAACGGAAAACGAAATAACATCTTGGGAGTCCCATCAATGCCACAGGCTCATTGAGTGTAGACTCGCGACCTACGCATTCTCACAAGTCGTCGATTAACCTGCAACATGAAAGGTTGCAGCCACGAGAGTGGTCAATACTTTGAATGTATGGCAAATTACACCAAGAAGGGGAAAATTGACTGAATCTACATGCAAGGCAGACAAGAGGAGGCTTGAGTTTTTTTGCGTAAAGCCAATTTTTTTACTTAAGAAGTAGAGAAAATTCTTTTATCCTACTTTGCAAAATTTTGATAAAGTAATATTGGCCGAGTGGAACACATGGATATTACACACCAAATGTCCAAATCAACCTAACACTTGGATATGACACACCAAGTCCCAAACACTTGGATATTACACACCAAGTCCCGAGCACTTGGATATTACGCACCAAGGCTCCAAAACCCACCTATGAACGATATTACACACGCCATAGGGTTTTAAAAACTTGTTTGAAAAGAGAGAGGAAATCATTCAGAGACTCCATCCTTCAGATGCTCAAATTTGTCCTTTTACCGTGGACACGGCTGATCGATCAGGTTAACACTCTCGAGAGGTTGCGCTCTTTACCCACAATTCACAACCAAGCCTTTTTGCCAAAATTCTTCATCTTCATTAAGGCTAGGACGAGGTCACGACGAAGCCTTTCCTTAGCAGCCCCTCTACCTTCCGGATCCGCCCGTGCCCAAAATTCCTCCCAATGACGGTACCCAGGCGAGGTTTCCCACTAAGTACTTAGCCAAGACAGAGCCCATATTGTATTGTGGTTGCACTGGAAGCTTCTGACATCTGGAACATGGCAGACTTCTTTGATCCTGGGCGGCAGTCCTCCACCAATCTCCACACTCGTTGTCCCGTCAAAACCATTCCGCCCAGAAGAAAACTTAGTTTTATTTTGAAGGAGGATTTTGGGAGAAAAGTTGCGCTCATAAACAGAGCTCAAGTACTTAGAAAATTTTCTTGTTTCGAACCCCTTTCGATATTTATATAGCACAAGCATAGCACTTAGAAAAATTTAGAGATTCCTATAGCCATGATATCAAGTGGGAATATTACTAAGTAATACTTCTACTCATGGAAATCTACAAAAATAGCACGGGAACTTGTAAAAAAATTTAAGTAAAATCTACCAAAACATCCTACACATGCATACTATTCATTTGAAGGAAAAAGACATGCATAGAAAACTTGGGACAAAAATTTGAACAAAGGTGTAACTTGCCTTAGTAATATTTGATGATGATTTCTTCCTTGTGAATATTCTCGCGCACTCCGAATAAATCTAACGCATAGAAAAATTACACGCAATAAACAACCATTGCAAATAAAGAGCCAAATAAAACACATAATCATGTAAAACAACGGAAAAATCCAAAACTATATTAAATTACATATTCATTTCGTGCCAAGTAGTTATGTTTGTTCCAGATATTATATATGTTCATAAGAATCAATTTGCAAAAGGAATTAATTTAATAGAATTTATATAACTCCAAGTATGTTCAAATTAAGGTTAAAACTTTCAAATTTTTAAACAGGCATATTAATTATTTATAAATTAAAAATCCCAACGTAAAATTGTAGATATTAAAATTATGAAACTAACGCAAAAAGAATCGATCAAAACAGAGTTACGGTTATTTAGTTATGATTTTTCAAAGATTTGATATTTTCTCAATTTAGAACTCGCGGCGAACGTGCTCCGTTGGATTCCGATCTGACGACTCCTGCTGTTGTGGCGTTCTTGGAAGCCTTTCGGTTGATCTTCAGTTAACTTCATGGCGGCTGTGGCTCCGACGGTGCACGATGTGATTCAACCAAATCGATATGGGAAAGGAACAACTACTAACGCAATGAATCTAATTAAAAACAAACTTGCTGATTTATAGATAGCCAAAACGAATTTCGAAATTAGATTTTAAACTTGCAGATTCAAATAAATCTATAATTAGAAAAATTAGTACCAATGGATAGGAAATTTAATTACAAAACCAACGCAAAAAGTATTAACTAAATCGGAGCTTTAGATTTAAAGATACAATTTTTTGAAGTTTTGACCAGAGCATGAGCTAGCTCTCTGATGGATCGATCGCACACTACGTGAAAAGAAAACATAGTGAATAGGAGACGTGGCCGGGCATGATAGGCTGATTGGTTCAGTATTTGATCCTATACGATACGGATGCAATGAGACGGTGGCGACGTACCAGCGGCAGTAGGTAAAGCCGGTGCTCGTGAAGACGATGACGACGGGCCGTACATGGTCGATGGCGGCACTTCGGCAATCTCGGTTCAGCGAGGCGCGTACAGCGTGGCGTCCACACGTCGGACGGTGTGTCCAGTCTCCTGCTCTCAGCTCTCGTGTACCTGAAGGATGGCTGGAGTTGTGGCGACGGTGGTGACCTCCGGGAAAGCTTCGGTGATGCTGTAGGCATCGTTCTGCAGATCGAAGGTATGGGGAAAGGTCAGGGCAGAGGCTTCGAGCAAGGAAATAACAACAGAGATGAAGGGTTAGGAAGCTGCTGTCTCATCTTCAAACTTCGGAAACGAAGAACTCCGGCGAGATCTGTCTGGTGGTATAGGATATCGGGATTGAGCGATTTTTAGAAAAACGGAACGGGGAGGCGGAGGCGGTATTTATGGTGAGATTTTCGTGGAGTAGGGGTCACGAATACCAACAAATTCATCGTGAAATCGCTGAGATTCTGGCTTGGTTTGGAGTCCCTGTTCGTTACGAACAAGTAACGAGAGGAGGAAGACGATCGTGCGGTCGAGTCGTCAAAAAAACGGGCTGTGACGGTTGCTGCCTAGCTGGGCCAGTCTTGGGCTGAAGTCGTGCGCGCGTGCGCGGAAGGAGCGCCGGCTGGGTTGGCTTCGTTACCCAGGTTCGGTAGTTTGCCTCTTTTATTTTTATTCTTTTTTTCTTTCTCTACTAAATCTCAGATTTGCTCAATTACAGAAAAATTGTAAAATTTCAAATAGTATTTTAGACCTAATGAACACGGTTCCAGTCCAAAACATATTGTAAAAATCATTTCATGCCTTTTTGGCCATTAGAGCTGTTTAGGCAATATTTCTGAAAATAGATTTTAACGGTCAATTAAATCCATCTATCAAACAATTAAAACAAGATGCTTAAAACACAAAAGTAATTTATTCAATTGAACAACATAAAAAGAACACCTCTAACATCCAAATGAAAATGAAGAAGTCATATTATCTTCTCTCTTGAAATAGACGGTAGAACCATTTAGAAGATTCCACGAATTAAAATATAGAAAAATTAAAAGTCAGTCATGACACCAGCGTAATAATCCACCATTATTGGGAAAGTCATTTTATTCCCTCTCATTAATAATACAGATATGGTTGGATGAAGATTTTATATGCCACTCAAATTCAACAACTTGGATAGTCATGTTAATCCACTCATATAGACAAAGAATAATTAAAGAAGGGTTGGGAAAAAAATTCAAATAAGTCGCCAAAATTTCCTTTTCATTCATAATTCCAATCAAAGTCAAACAATTCAATCAAATTAATTTAATAATTTTAACATTCCAAAATTAGGAAAATTTTGGGATGTTACAC
>NC_061514.1:257884040-257952369 GCF_022539505.1 Lolium rigidum
CGCCTTGCTCGATGATGCGGGCGTGAGTACTGGTTGGCGTACTCACGGGAGTGGTCGAGATCTGCTGAGTGTGATACGGCATGAAATCGAGATGCTCCACATGGTGCTTCGGTGCCGGGTGGGATGGCATGTCCATGGGCTCTCCGGCGGAGTTACGCCTCGCGAGGTGAGAAAAGCGAGGGTGGTTGAGTGCCTCCCCGCTCATTCCGCACAAGCGTGCGAGTCCCTCTGAAGGGCGCGGGCAAGTCCGTCCAGCCGGTTGCTCTCCATGAAGGAGAAGAGGATCCTCTCGAAGTGGGAGGCTCCATCTTGCCCCTCAAATCCGCGGTGATGATCCACTTGCGGTTCGCCTCTGGCTGGTTCGCGATCCGGGCTCCGTGGAACTCCGGGTGCGGGCGACCCAGGTGGTCGGACGGGCGTTGAGGTCGTGCTCGAAGATCAAGCTTCCCCCATTCCCGAGCTGGTAAAACTTCGTGTTCACGGGCTCCATCCGAAAGTGAAGTGAAGGATTAAGTTAGAGAAGTGAACCGAGTGTGGCAAAATTTTAGGTATATTTCTAAGGAAGAACATGACTTCTCATTTTCCAAAGAACTTAAAGAGAAGACAAAGATTTAAATTTTTCGAAATACTTCTTTCCTTTTTGAAACTAAATTTTCAGAACGTCCATTTCTAACTAAGGTCTCCTAAGGTCAAACAATGGCTACGATACCAACTTGTCAACACCGGATTTTTAAGTCCGAATGCCTATTATGTCATACATCGCAATCCCGGGAATATTGTTGTTGCGAGGCATAATAGTTAAGTATCACGATCATCATTCATTACAAACCATAAGGTCTTACAACTTGGAATCACATGATCCATATTACACGAATAGTTGATCTATTGATCAACGAACAAACACAAGTTCATAGCGGAAGCGTAAGATACAAGGACTCTATAGTCCACAGGCCAACGCTTGACGTTAGAAGCTCCTAGTTGTGGTAGACGTCCTGCTGGTCGTCATCCTCGTTCTGCTGCTCGGCTTCATAGTCTGGCCATTTGAATAGCCAGGGACAAAGCCGTGAGTACTTTTAAGTACTCGCAATCTAATACTAATGTAAGTACTAAACTTGCTATTGAAGTGTTCTAAGCTCTAAGGTTATTTGCATAAAGCCAATTTTATTTGATAAACTTTTTTGTAAACAACTCCTCATGTGCTAACTAACTCAAGTGGGAACATTAGTGTCATTCCCACAACTCAATTGTGATTCAAAACCCAAGTCACCATTCAAGTTCAAAAAGATGTAAAGTCTGATGACGGAAACAGTATGGCCTTTCCAACTGTCCATGACCGCGGACGCGGCTATTCGAATAGGTTTACACTCTGCAGAGGTTGCACACTTGTGCCACAACATTTGATTACATCCGTCAGGGATAAAACCCCGAAAAATCGTAACTCGGTACGCGGATCATCAACCATAACCTTTCACTTACATATCCTAGTATAGGCACCTCTCCCCATGAGCTTGGCCTCCCGGTGAAAACCAAGCTGTTAACCCGGGAACTGCACGGGGCTTGGGCCGGACATTCACCTCGTTACACGTCATTTCTCATCGTTTCTTTTGTTGTAGAGGCAGCCTTCAGCCTAACCCCGATGACGCTTGTTTAGAGGGAACCCATACTAAGATACATAAATTTCCAGCTAAGCCTTACCCATAATCAGGTATTGTGGGGGTACTCAAAATTTGGAATGGTATCGCATCCAACTCAATCATCAGTTTTTATCCAAAATCATCAAGTCAAAAATCATGTCATATTCACCTTCAAAATCTTTCAATGGAAATGACTCATCATTCCAAGGTTTTCACCATCATCATTTCATAACACATGTTCCCATCTAGAGTAGTCATTTTTAGTATTTAGCACTAGCCACTATGTATGAGGGGTGCTAAGTATTTTCCTTGCTTCTAGGCTAAGTTTGATACTCTTGTACTAATCCAATACTAACCAAGTGAAACATGAATCAAAAAGTACTTTGATAAAACAAAAGTAAATAAAGCTTGTAAAGTAAAAGCTGGGAAATAGGATCATAAGCATAAAGTAAAAGGGGGTGATGCCTTGCTCGTGGTGAGCTTTGCACTTTGCAAGAGTATTATCTTGCCTTGGTTGGGAAAGCTGGTCAAAGTGGTCTTCTTCTCCTTGGAAGTAGACCTCCTCCTCCTCCTGGTACTCCTCGGTACTAGCGTCTAAAATACGAATACGGGGTACACAATCATCACACCAAACTTATCTAATTAAACTAAGCACAAACATGGTTCACACACTTAAACTAGCATCACACATTACTATTAGGTGGGTGGATGTGTTTTTCTTATTATTTAAGAAAAATAATTTCCTCTCATACTAATCTTAAATGTTACTTTGAATTATTTAGAGAAATAATTTCCTCTCATTATCTTATTAAGATTTAATTTCTCTTATGCATAATATGTGACCTAGGTTGACCCAAGTCAACCTCTTCACACTTATCATTTGGAGAAAATGATTTAAATGAGGTGAGCACCTCATACCATTTAATTCTAGCATATCAAAGATTTAATATCACCAACAAATCCTATGGGACCTAACTAACCAGAGTCTCCACTTCATTTGGACTTGGTGGTGACCAGATTTAAATGAGAGAAACTCTCTCATGATATTTCTTAATAGTTTTGGACAATATCTTTTACTAGAAAATAGCCATAAAGTCATTTAAATCAACTAAACCATGATCATTCAAAGTAAGCATGGCATATTTTTGTATAAACAATTAGTATAAGTGAAATGTGAATTATTGGAGGTGGAATTAACTGAAAAGCATTTATGGTTGATTTTTAAGAATTATTATAAGACAGAAAAGTCCCTGCCTTGTTTATTTTGTCATTTTAATTCTACAAAAGATCTAGGGTTCTAACCAGTGGCATTGTGTAGATAAAATCCTAAGGTTTCCAAATATATAAAGTTTGTAAAATTTGGCCCAGTAGATTTGTCCCTATTGAATTTCAAAGTTTGCAACTGATTGTATATTTTATCTAATTTCCAAAATTTGAATTCAAATAGGTGGGCTTGCGCGGGAAAATGAGAAAAGGGAAAATGGGCCGGCCCGATCTTGCGTCCAGCGCAGCGGGCCGCTTGACAGTGTGGGGACCACACGTCAGTGTGTTTTAAAACACCGAAACGGTACGGGGGAGGTGGACCGTAGGATTAGAGTTGGATCGGACGATCGAGGATGGCCTTCGTCTCCGGCGAGAGGGGGAACTCACCGCGACGGCGGCGAGAGGGTCGGCGAGCTCGTCGGAGCTCCGGCGGTCGAGGGCGAGGTGCACGGCAACGTTGTCGACGACGGTGAAGCAGATGGAAGCAGCGGCGTCTCCAATGGCGGCCTCCTGCTCCGGCGGTCTCCGTGTGCGGCGGCGGCGGCGATCTTGCAATTGGCGGTCTCCGGCGGCGTATCTATGAAATTGAGGTGGCAGGGGGAGTTCTGAGGATGAGTGGAGGCGATTGGCGTGCTCAGTTTGGACGGAGGAGTCCTCCTTTTATAGTGGCGAGAGATGGCTGTGACGCCCGGCTAGGGTCGTCGTCTCCGGCGTCGTTCCAGGGCGACGAAGAGGCAAGGGATGGGCGCGTACGATGGCTGGCGTCCTGGCGAAGCTGACGCGCGTGATGGCGGTGAAGACGAGGGTCTACAGCGGCGGTGAGTTTGACGGGAGCTTGCAGGTCATGGCGGAAGGGCGTGGACGCGGTCGTCGTCTGCGGCGTTCCCGCGGGCCAGGGGCCGTGTCCGGGCGGTGCGGTGTGCCGTCGCGCGTCTCCGGCGCCGAGAGGGAGGGCGGAGGTGATGCGAGGACGTGGGGCGTCGTCACGCTCGGGGCGTCCGGGGTGAGCGCCATGCGCGCTGCGGCGCGGCATGGGCGTTGCTCAGGCGTCCGCGGGCGCTCGCGTTCGACGCGTGTGAGCTTGGTCTCGGTCAAGGGAGGGCACGAGCTCGTCCGGGGAGGTGAGAGGGAGCCGGTGGGCATGGTGGTGCAGGCCGGAGGTGAAGGGTGAGGGAGATGGCACGGTGAGGCCATGCCATGCCACGGCATGGCATGTTTGAGTTGATTTAAACAAACCATGTCCCAATGCAAGTGGTGGTGATGGTGTGGTGAGGTGAGAGGGCTCTCCAGAAGTGCAGAGAGGGTAAGGTTGGACCAAGTCCAAGGTAGAAATGAGGTATGGGCTCAAATTTTTACCCTGCCAGCAAGGTGTTTGACAGAATGCCCGCAAGAAAAATAATTTTTGAAATTTGCAATTCTTTTTGGTGGGTTGCAAACAAATAATTAATGGAGCATTTTGGTGGTGGTGGTGGTCAAAATAGAATTGATATGCAAAATCCCATTTTGCATATGATCTTACATATGTGAGAAAGTTCCAACTTTGCTTGCTTCCCATTTGAAAATGGTGATGAATTTGGGGTGGTGATTTTGGGCAAAGTTGTAGGGCTTGATGTTGTCTTGGATGAGGTGAAAAGAAATGGTCCAGGGTAGAAGTGAAAAGTGAAAATACAGGGGCTCAAAGTGGCCATCAGGTTAAAAATGGCACAAGTGACCATATTGCATGTGACTTGGAATTTGAATTTGATTTTGGTTTGAATTGAGTTGGCTTGACTCCAAAGGTGCTAATAAGTGTTTATTAACCATTTACAAGTAATGGTGCAAACCAATTTGGCCTAGATTAAGTATTTGCAAAAATGGCATAGGCCTTATGTGAGAGTGAAATGGATTTTTGGGGAATTCTTTTATATTTCAATTTTTATTGGCTAAAGGTGATCAAGTGATCAATGCTAGGGTTTTAGAGTGAGAGAGAACACATAAGCAAACATCATGGCAATTGCACACTCAAAATAATTAATAAGGTGATCTACATGCATAGACCTATATGATGAGAAAAAGTTTTTGTTAACTCTGATTTTTGGATTCTTGAATTTCTCTCTTGTTCATTTTATTGAAATTTGGGATGTTACACCCCTCCACCTCTTTGACCTCCTATGCATCCATTCCCTCTCCTTGGCCGAATCTTGCTGAATCCTTTTTTTAACTCCCCCTAATGATGGCTATTGGGAAGGAATTGAATGGGAGACATTACATGCCCGGCCAAATCATGAAAAAAATCTTGCAGCCACCCTCTCCCTTCCTCCACCTAAGATCTACACAAGCTTCAAGACCTTACACTACCCTCTCGGACACCATCAAGGTAGCCCTAGCCAGCCTCTAGCCTTCCATCACTCATCTCTCTCTCGGTGGGCACCCAAACTTGGTCGGGACGACAACCATCGACCCGGCCCTCGAGGCCGCGCCATGAAGGCTTCCTGCCACCCCTCTAACCCACGCACATGTTCCCGAGGCAAAGCCTCCCTCCTCTCGGCTCGGACGAGCTCGCCACCTCGATGATCACCACGTCTAGGCGTGCTCGCGCGTTCCCAGACCTGCAGACCTCCTCTGGCTACCCCTAGCCGTAGGCTACCAAGGCATCATACCAGGACCAGGAAGCAATGGTGCTACACCTCCATATTTCACCCACGACCGAGCACGACACATCAAACACCTCTCTGTCTGCGCAAACATCACCTCGTTTCGGACAAACTAGCCAATCTTTTTCCTGGATTCCAGCTGCCCGAGATCTCTCTCCGGATGCTCTACTCAATGGCACCGTTTTCCCGTCCAACCCCGCTCGTCCCCGACGCGGCCTCACCACCCGCACCATCCACCATGAGCCGGTGCTCGGCTATTTAAAGGCACCCGAGTCTTCCTCTCCCCTGACACCACTCTCCTCTCCCTCACAGCAACCCACACTCCACCCTCTCCCTTCCCCAGTTTTCGCCCGAGGACGCTGCAGCCGCTCTGGCCGTGTGCTCGCCGGAAAGCACCACCGTTGCCGTGGTCGCCGCGTGCATGGCGAGCAGATGGAGATCGTTCCCAGCGTCCTGTTTTCCTTTTTTCTTGTTCCGTGTTGTTCCTCATCATCTCCCCACTCTAACCCGCTGCTCCGCTCCGTCCAGCTTCGCCGGAACCGCCGCCGCCGTCGCCTTGCCGGGAGGTGCTGCGGGGACACCGCCACCAGGAGAAGCCGCTGCCGGGCGAGAGGGGGCGCCGAGCCCGCGCCTGCACCGCCCCACCTTGCCGCCACCCTGCCCAGCCTTCGCCGTGGTCCGCAGCATCCGGCAGGTGAGCCTCCGCCCCGCCCTGCCCTTTTTCTTCTGTACGTCCGCGAGCGAGGACGCGAGAAGAAGACGAGGATCGATAGGATCCTCCCGACCGTGCGTGGCCACTTAGCCACGTAGGCCATGCAGGCCTGGCCCGCCAGGGCCCTCTCCTCTCCCTTTCTTTTTAATTTTTTTTCTCACCACCACCTGGAAACCTACCTGGGCCAGCCCAAAATTCCACCCGCATAGCCCGAGTAAATTCCCGCCCGTTTTTTTGTTGTGAACTTTGAAAATTTCTGTTAAAACCAGAGGCGATAAAAGGTGAATAACTGGAGATCTACTAACCCAAATCCACTGAAACCAATTGCATTAGTTCAGAAATTTAAATACCTTTCCATTGCCACTGACCTCATATTTTTAGGATTTTTGTACGATTTTTAATGTATTAAACATGATCACTGGTTATTATTTAGTATCTCTAATTTCTAAATTTGAAAAATTAACCTTTTTGAGTGAATCCAATTTTGTTAGCCTTGTTTTAGTACTGACCATCTATAATAATTAGTGTTAGACCCTTATCATAACTTTTTGATTACTATACTGTGCTAAGTGTGTGTCACATGAAATGTTGTACCAAACCTTTTTCTTATTTAAAATCCTTGACCACCTCTTCCTTTTAAAAATAGTCAACCTATGTTTTATTCTTGCAAAACAAACTCTCTGCAACTTAACCTTAGACCTATTGTTTTGCTTAAGTTTTCAAAAGAGTGTAGCATATTGTTTACCTCCTATTTTTGTATAGTGTCTATTAGCCATTTAAACTAGGAAAATGATTTCCTACTTTTCCAAAAATGTTTAAAAATAAAATATGAATGCTTTTGATGTCTAACCAATGCACTTGTCTTCTTTGTGGTGTTATATACCAGGGGATAATTAATTTATGTCGTGGTGATACCCAAAGAGGCAATTGATAATTGGTGAGGCTCTTATGCCCTTATTAGGTGAATAAATTGAGTTTTCTAAAATCAAAACTCTTAAAGTTGTTTTGTAGTATCTATAAGACCTGAGTATGTTAGCCCTTAGTAGAGTGGTTATCTATTGATTGTTGCTTGTTGTATGTTGTTTTGTTGGTACAATGTGTTGATTATGTTCTTTTATATTTTCCGGCGATAGATGCGAACAATTCGGGAAAGAAGAAGTGGTTCGGACGAGGATTTTATTTATATTGTTGGAATTCTTTTGATGGAGTTGAAGAAGTCCGGGGACAAATAAGCCAACCAAGGCAAGCCATCTCTTGATCTCTGAATGTTGAATCACATATCGTGGTTACTTTGTTGTTATTCTTGTCTCTCGATATATTTTGTGTGGTATCTACTTATGTTGATGGAGCGTGCTCACCATGAGCATGTTGGATTCTCTTTGACACCTCACCTACCATCCCCTTTAGGGAAATGGTGGTAATTATCATATCTTGGTGTACCTTCTAAGTGTGAGGGATATGCCCACTTATCTTGTGTGTGTCGACCTCTTGACACCCTTCTTGAACCCCTTGTTGATGTTCTGCATACTTACTCTCGAGTATGTTGAACTCCTTGTTGATCTTATGCATGCTTACTCTAAGCATGTATGCCCCCTTGACCACCTATATTATCATCTCCTTAGTGGTATGATGGCTAGCATCATGCTATTGTTGTCCCTTAGTTCTTACATGAAACTATAGGTTGGGAACCCCTTGGAAAAATACCTTGTTGAAAAGAATTTTTGAAAACCTTGGGTAAGTTGGACTTACCCAAGCGTGTGTTATGAAAGGAAATGATCTTGGCAAAGATGGTTGAAAAGAAAATCTTGTTTTTCGAAAACTTTGGCGCCTAAGTATTCACCCGTGACAATTAACCCGCGCAACCACATTACCCTGGAGTGGGACGGGGCTTAGCTCGTAGTTTGTTCTTCTTAGCATGGGACACCGCACAACTATACAAGGGTAAGGTTACCCCCGAGTCCGGGTTGTCGTTGGTGGAGACAATAGTATAACGGGAGGCCTTCGGGGCTGACCCGTCCGGAAGACACTATGGGTCTCCTGGCTTGGCGGTGGAGCCACGCTCAAAGTGAGGTGAGCTGCCACGGTGCCGGGGAGGTACATACTCCATAGGGTAGGATCCCGTGCTAAGACGAATAGGCGAAAGGCTATGTCCGAGTTTTTGTCATGGCATAGTTGATATGCGGGGATGATGCCCACATGATGAACTCGCGGATCTTGTGGGGAAAGTGTGCAAACTCTGCAGAGTCAAATCTATTCGAATAGCCGTGTCCGCGGTTATGGACGGTTGGAATGGCTGTTGCTTAGCCTGATGAGTTTTTGGTTTACAAAAAGTGTTTGGAAAATGAAAGAAAGGAACTTGTTTTCGGAGTACCAGAAGGGTACGGGAATGGTTTGGTTGACCATATGGAGATGGACGGAAAGGAAATAAACCGGGTTACTCCCTTCCTAGTGTTTTATGTTGTAGAACTCTTTTGAAGTATATTCTTCAATAATGATATAGAGATGTCATAGGATCTTCTTTGTGTCCCCTTCAATCTGTGATGATGGGATGCTACATCCACAAGAGAAACTATTTCTCTTTCACATGCTATATCCACAAGAGAAACTATTCTTCCTCTCTTGTCTCTTTTAGTTAGCATTGTTAGCACCCTTCTTGATGGTTTGCGAGTACAATTCAAATGTACTCACGGCTTTGTCCCTGGTTATTTACTTGGCCAGACTTGAAGGAGTTCGACGGATGAAGAAGGAGTTGGCGACGTCTATGCGAGCTAGGAACGTCTTCCCGGTCGGTTGCCTGTAGGGTTATGGCGGATGACTTGGGTGCTTGCTTGTTCTTGAAGTGATGATGCTACTCGATGTTTAGTTAGGCCCTTCGAGGCTATTATGTAATTATCGGTCATGTGACCATGTTGTAATTTTCTTATTCCGCTTTGTAATTGGATGGTGTAATTTGATATCGGTTCGGTTATGTGTTCACGGCGCACCGATCATGGGATCGTGAGCTGTATACATAACGGGAATTTCGGACAGCTAGTCGGGGTCCCCACGAGCTGGTATCGAGCCATCTGACTTGTAGGAGACCTTAGTTAGCATGGACGTTAGTTCGGAAACAAGTACTTGGGCAAAACTATTTACCAAACAAATTCTTTCGTTAGTCGGAAGCATAGCTTCTACTCCTCTTGTTTCTTCAAAACTTCTAAATTCTTATCTCTCCGCTTTATAGAAGTGTTTGAAAATTCTTACTCTATTGTCTCATCCACTTCAAACCTACATATTGGACGATGTCCCCAACTCGAGACCAGGAGACTCGAACTCAAAAATACATCAATCCCTCGGGAAGACTCATGAATCTCCAACGACAACTATTGAAGATTGGAGGCCGACTTAGTGTGCACATAGAAGAATAATAAGATCATGTCTTTGGTTGTCACCAAAGTGTGTCAAGAAGCTGACCTTGTTCCTCCGTGGACTTGCACTTTTGCAGTCGCCGGGGATCGAGTCCTCAATTCTTGACTAGTAATTTTTAGGCCAGCCACGAGAGTATCTCGGCTTCGGAGCACCTCAATAGCTACCCCTTCGAAGACCTCACGTCCACTGGGATGTTGAGCAAGAAGACTACACAGTTTTATCCTCTACCTCAACATCGACGACTCAACACCGGGCCGCATCACCACCCTGCGCCGAGAATCCTTGTTGAAGACGATGTCAACAAGCTGAAGACGCCAACATATGTGACCAGCCCCAAACCAATAGGATGGATAGTCAAAACTCAATCGCTTTGATTGAGCTACCCCTGCGTATTAGGCATCCCTAGATGCTTAGAGTGCCTTGTCTGGTGTGATGATTGCTTGTTGTTTCCTAGTGTGCTGCCTTGAGTGTTTTTATCTGTTTGTCGTGTGTATGATTGTTTTGATTTGAAAAACACTCTTGGTGTGATAACCTAGCTTAGAAAGCCTCCCTAATAGGTTTTCACATCACCAACCTCGTCGATAAAATACTAACTTTGTCTAACCTTGGAGTATAATCGCGCTAACTTCAAGTATAACTTTTTGAAACTACCCTCTAACACACCGTCTAACAAGCTGAGAGGACAATAGCGTCAAAGCCAAGCTACATCATGTGGTTCATCTGGTCCTCATCAAGTGAAGCTCATGAAGATACCTCAAGACTCAAGAATAGGTGTAATTTAACCGCTCACTTCTTGGCTAGTAAAAGTTAGCACCGACCCTCAAGGCTGAAGATTGTCTCCGATGACCATTGATGCTTGCTTCATATGGACAACAACCAGGCGCTTCATCAACTTACTAACTTACCGCGCGTTATATGGTCTAGTAAACACCGTGAGTGCCTCTTGAAGTCGTGGACTACACATCGCCTCCCGAAGATTCTTCAGCGATTACGGAAGATCGAAGACTTCTTCGAAGCCCCGGACGAGGACTACAAGGCGGAAGCTCGTAGTTTTTCCAAAAAGCCCGATGAAAAATCTTAAGGGTGGAAGACTTCGTCTTCCATTAAAAATTGGAGCTGACCCTAAAATTTAAACCTTTCTAAAAACGCCGTTGGAAACTTGGGATGCACTAACTCCCCTTGAAGCGGTGGACTGCACCTTGCTCCCTGAAGATGCTTCAACTCAAGACGAGAGAAAGATTACTTCTTCGAAAAGCACCGACAAGACCCGTAGCCGAAGCTTAGAGTTTTTAAAACCCCCTCTATGAACAATTTTAAGGGTGGAAGACTTTGTCTTCCACAAAAATTTAAAGTTAACTCTAAAAAGTTTTCAACCCTGCTAAAGCACCGCTGAGTGCACTAACTCTCCCGGAATCGTGAACCCCCGCTAGGATCGCTTAGAAGCTACAGATCTAACACCTACATGGAGTAGTCAACCTCTTCATGAAGCACGCCATCGGCAGGAATCCATCATGTCTCCCAGAAGATGAAGCAACGACCTTCTCGGCAACAGCACATCTACAGAAGAATGGAGTCTAACTTTAGTTACACTTTACAACCCCTCTAGTCCTATGCTTTGTAATCTCGGGACGAGATTATTTTAAGGGTGGAAGATCTGTCACACCCCAACTTTTGCAACCATGTTTAATTGTCCTTAATGCAAAAATCAGGGGGAACAAAATTTTTTTACGAAAGCCAATTAGTTGCATTTGCCTTGATCTATTTGCTAAGATGCTTTGCTTTGATCACGGTGGTAGATAAATTGTCTTGATTTAATTGTTGAGTTTTGTCTTGAGCTGCCTCAAGGAACAACCCCTCTAGTGGTAAAATCATCCTTGAATTCAAAACTTGGGATCATCTACCCCTTAATACATCCCTCTCTTATACCCTAGTCAAAACCCCTAAGGCATCACAAATTTGGCTAAGTCCTAAAGCTGTTATCGGGTCCCATTTTGGAGCCCGTGGATTAAGCTACCCCTTGCCATCCAAGGCAATGAATCTGGTCCTAAACCTACCTTATCATAAGCACTTCCCAACCATGTCCTTGGTTTGAACCAAATCCCTCTTATACTCATTTATCCTTGTCTATTTTTAGGCCAAGTCATCAAATGGTTTTGGCGAGGCTTAAAATGTTCAATCTTTGGTAGTTGTTTCTTAAGCACCCCCAACTGTTATTGGTGACCTCAATGCATGGATCTCATCTTTGCGACACCCTCTACAACTTCCACGTCTTGCATGTCCCATAACACCTTTCCAACCTATATTTTCCACTTGATCTTATACCCTATCCATTGTTGCACCACTAGATCCCATCTCCAACTTTTACCCATTGGAGTTTTTTCTTCATTTCAAGTTTAACCTCCACAAAACCAAGAGTGAAGATAATAGCTACATTTTGTAGCAATACTCTACCCTTGAGATCACTTCTCCCAAAATATTTTATTTGCCAAAAATCCTATTTAAGACTTTTTTTTTCTTTCACTACACAACTAATCCTAGTTCTATCAAAGCTTTCAAAATTGTTTCCTCAACTAAAATAGAGGATGTGGATGTTATTTCACCTCATCCCATTTTCCACCCTAAAAAGTTAGTGCTATAGCATATTTTGTTTTGACTTTAAATTAAAAAAAAAAACATGGTTTTAGTACATATTCCATTCTTGCACTTGTGTGACCACATAAATTTTGAGAATATTCTACTTAGAATATTCTATGCCTTTAAGACCATATTTTATTCAAATGTTCATCTCTACCTCTCCCAAAATTTCAAAGGCAAGTTCAATAAAAACCCTCTACACATTTTTTTTACTAACTCTCTCCAACTCATCATCTTAACCTCTACACTACCTTCACCAACACCTCATCTTGGAGGACCGGCCAGCATGGTCACTTAGCCCTTGTGTGACCTAGTTTTGCATAGCTAGGAGAGGAGCCGGCCATGCATGCATGTGTTACTCTTGCTCATGACACTACCTTCCCTTCTCTAATTAACTAAGTCACCACCCCTCCACCTCTTTGACCTCCTATGCATCCATTCCCTCTCCTTGGCCGAATCTTGCTGAATCCTTTTTTTAACTCCCCCTAATGATGGCTATTGGGAAGGAATTGAATGGGAGACATTACATGCCCGGCCAAATCATGAAAAAAATCTTGCAGCCACCCTCTCCCTTCCTCCACCTAAGATCTACACAAGCTTCAAGACCTTACACTACCCTCTGGACACCATCAAGGTAGCCCTAGCCAGCCTCTAGCCTTCCATCACTCATCTCTCTCTCGGTGGGCACCCAAACTTGGTCAGGACGACAACCATCGACCCAGCCCTCGAGGCCGCGCCATGAAGGCTTCCTGCCACCCCTCTAACCCACGCACATGTTCCCGAGGCAAAGCCTCCCCTCCTACTGGCTCGGACGAGCTCGCCACCTCGATGATCACCACGTCTAGGCGTGCTCGCGCGTTCCCAGACCTGCAGACCTCCTCTGGCTACCCCTAGCCGTAGGCTACCAAGGCATCATACCAGGACCAGGAAGCAATGGTGCTACACCTCCATATTTCACCCACGACCGAGCACGACACATCAAACACCTCTCTGTCTGCGCAAACATCACCTCGTTTCGGACAAACTAGCCAATCTTTTTCCTGGATTCCAGCTGCCCGAGATCTCTCTCTGGATGCTCTACTCAATGGCACCGTTTTCCCGTCCAACCCCGCTCGTCCCCGACGCGGCCTCACCACCCGCACCATCCACCATGAGCCGGTGCTCGGCTATTTAAAGGCACCCGAGTCTTCCTCTCCCCTGACACCACTCTCCTCTCCCTCACAGCAACCCACACTCCACCCTCTCCCTTCCCCGGTTTCGCCCGGGGACGCTGCAGCCGCTCCGGCCGTGTGCTCGCCGGAAAGCACCACCGTTGCCGTGGTCGCCGCGTGCATGGCGAGCAGATGGAGATCGTTCCCAGCGTCCTGTTTTCCTTTTTTCTTGTTCCGTGTTGTTCCTCATCATCTCCCCACTCTAACCCGCTGCTCCGCTCCGTCCAGCTTCGCCGGAACCGCCGCCGCCGTCGCCTTGCCGGGAGGTGCTGCGGGGACACCGCCACCAGGAGAAGCCGCTGCCGGGCGAGAGGGGCGCCGAGCCCGCGCCTGCACCGCCCCACCTTGCCGCCACCCTGCCCAGCCTTCGCCGTGGTCCGCAGCATCCGGCGGGTGAGCCTCCGCCCCGCCCTGCCCTTTTTCTTCGTACGTCCGCGAGCGAGGACGCGAGAAGAAGACGAGGATCGATAGGATCCTCCCGACCGTGCGTGGCCACTTAGCCACGTCGGCCATGCAGGCCTGGCCCGCCTGGGCCCTCCTCTCCCTTTCTTTTTAATTTTTTTTTCTCACCACCACCTGGAAACCTACCTGGGCCAGCCCAAAATTCCACCCGCATAGCCCAGTAAATTCCCGCCCGTTTTTTTGTTGTGAACTTTGAAAATTTCTGTTAAAACCAGAGGCAGTAAAAGGTGAATAACTGGAGATCTACTAACCCAAATCCACTGAAACCAATTGCATTAGTTCAGAAATTTAAATACCTTTCCATTGCCACTGACCTCATATTTTTAGGATTTTTGTACGATTTTTAATGTATTAAACATGATCACTGGTTATTATTTAGTATCTCTAATTTCTAAATTTGAAAAATTAACCTTTTTGAGTGAATCCAATTTTGTTAGCCTTGTTTTAGTACTGACCATCTATAATAATTAGTGTTAGACCCTTATCATAACTTTTTGATTACTATCTGTGCTAAGTGTGTGTCACATGAAATGTTGTACCAAACCTTTTTCTTATTTAAAATCCTTGACCACCTCTTCCTTTTAAAAATAGTCAACCTATGTTTTATTCTTGCAAAACAAACTCTCTGCAACTTAACCTTAGACCTATTGTTTTGCTTAAGTTTTCAAAAGAGTGTAGCATATTGTTTACCTCCTATTTTTGTATAGTGTCTATTAGCCATTTAAACTAGGAAAATGATTTCCTACTTTTCCAAAAATGTTTAAAAATAAAATATGAATGCTTTTGATGTCTAACCAATGCACTTGTCTTCTTTGTGGTGTTATATACCAGGGGATAATTAATTTATGTCGTGGTGATACCCAAAGAGGCAATTGATAATTGGTGAGGCTCTTATGCCCTTATTAGGTGAATAAATTGAGTTTTCTAAAATCAAAACTCTTAAAGTTGTTTTGTAGTATCTATAAGACCTGAGTATGTTAGCCCTTAGTAGAGTGGTTATCTATTGATTGTTGCTTGTTGTATGTTGTTTTGTTGGTACAATGTGTTGATTATGTTCTTTTATATTTTCCGGCGATAGATGCGAACAATTCCGGGAAAGAAGAAGTGGTTCGGACGAGGATTTTATTTATATTGTTGGAATTCTTTTGATGGAGTTGAAGAAGTCCAGGGACAAATAAGCCAACCAAGGCAAGCCATCTCTTGATCTCTGAATGTTGAATCACATATCGTGGTTACTTTGTTGTTATTCTTGTCTCTCGATATATTTTGTGTGGTATCTACTTATGTTGATGGAGCGTGCTCACCATGAGCATGTTGGATTCTCTTTGACACCTCACCTACCATCCCCTTTAGGGAAATGGTGGTAATTATCATATCTTGGTGTACCTTCTAAGTGTGAGGGATATGCCCACTTATCTTGTGTGTGTCGACCTCTTGACACCCTTCTTGAACCCCTTGTTGATGTTCTGCATACTTACTCTCGAGTATGTTGAACTCCTTGTTGATCTTATGCATGCTTACTCTAAGCATGTATGCCCCCTTGACCACCTATATTATCATCTCCTTAGTGGTATGATGGCTAGCATCATGCTATTGTTGTCCCTTAGTTCTTACATGAAACTATAGGTTGGGAACCCCTTGGAAAAATACCTTGTTGAAAAGAATTTTTGAAAACCTTGGGTAAGTTGGACTTACCCAAGCGTGTGTTATGAAAGGAAATGATCTTGGCAAAGATGGTTGAAAAGAAAATCTTGTTTTTCGAAAACTTTGGCGCCTAAGTATTCACCCGTGACAATTAACCCGCGCAACCACATTACCCTGGAGTGGGACGGGGCTTAGCTCGTAGTTTGTTCTTCTTAGCATGGGACACCGCACAACTATACAAGGGTAAGGTTACCCCCGAGTCCGGGTTGTCGTTGGTGGAGACAATAGTATAACGGGAGGCCTTCGGGGCTGACCCGTCCGGAAGACACTATGGGTCTCCTGGCTTGGCGGTGGAGCCACGCTCAAAGTGAGGTGAGCTGCCACGGTGCCGGGGAGGTACATACTCCATAGGGTAGGATCCCGTGCTAAGACGAATAGGCGAAAGGCTATGTCCGGAGTTTTTGTCATGGCATAGTTGATATGCGGGGATGATGCCCACATGATGAACTCGCGGATCTTGTGGGGAAAGTGTGCAAACTCTGCAGAGTCAAATCTATTCGAATAGCCGTGTCCGCGGTCATGGACGGTTGGAATGGCTGTTGCTTAGCCTGATGAGTTTTTGGTTTACAAAAAGTGTTTGGAAAATGAAAGAAAGGAACTTGTTTTCGGAGTACCAGAAGGGTACGGGAATGGTTTGGTTGACCATATGGAGATGGACGGAAAGGAAATAAACCGGGTTACTCCCTTCCTAGTGTTTTATGTTGTAGAACTCTTTTGAAGTATATTCTTCAATAATGATATAGAGATGTCATAGGATCTTCTTTGTGTCCCCTTCAAGCTGTGATGATGGGATGCTACATCCACAAGAGAAACTATTTCTCTTTCACATGCTATATCCACAAGAGAAACTATTCTTCCTCTCTTGTCTCTTTTAGTTAGCATTGTTAGCACCCTTCTTGATGGTTTGCGAGTACAATTCAAATGTACTCACGGCTTTGTCCCTGGCTATTTACTTGGCCAGACTTGAAGGAGTTCGACAGATGAAGAAGGAGTTGGCGACGTCTATGCGAGCTAGGAACGTCTTCCCGATCGGTTGCCCGTAGGGTTATGGCGGATGACTTGGGTACCGCGCTGCTGAAGTGATGATGCTACTCGATGTTTAGTTAGGCCCTTCGAGGCTATTATGTAATTATCGGTCATGTGACCATGTTGTAATTTTCTTATTCCGCTTTGTAATTGGATGGTGTAATTTGATATCAGTTCGGTTATGTGTTCACGGCGCACTGATCATGGGATCGTGAACTGTATACATAACAGGGAATTTCGGACAGCTAGTCCGGGGTCCCCACAGACTGCATGCACAGCCGTCCGGGAGAGCAGGCCTCCGAAACCCCGTCTGTTGAGATCCTGCACCGGGAGGCGGGCGATAAGGTTTTTGGGGAGCGTCTCAGCGCGACTGCTCGCTGCTGTTCGTGCTCTTCTTCGCCGGTTCGACTGCTTCCTCGTTGACTCCGACTACACCATGGGCGACATCAACGATTCCCATGGTGTTGCTGCTGGTGCGACCTTCCCGGTCGCGAAGTACATGCTTTTTCTCTCTTACCTTGCACTACTACTTGTTCCATATTCAGATCTGACGCATGTGCTAAGTCTGATGTGTGTGGTTAAGTATGCTTGTGCATCTGTCATGTTGTTTTCGGTAATTAATCCCACACGGAAATTTCCTAATAATCTAACAATCCAAACACCTTATTTGCTTAGGCAATTTTCACCGTTTGATTTTGCTGCTGCGCTCAAACCGAGCCCGTTTACGGGTTCTAATTTCAAGATATGGCAGAATAAGACCCTCTTGTGTCTCACTTCTATGGACGTCCACCAAGTTGCGGAAGGTACTCCCAGAGATCCGCTTACTCCTGAAGAGGATAAAGCGTTCGGGGATGCCACCGTAATCTTTGTGGGTGCCGTCCTTAGTGTGCTTGGAGACAAGTTGGTTGATGCTTATCTGCACATCCGAAATGGGAAGGAACTGTGGGATGCAATGGACGCTAAGTTTGGTGCTACCGATGCCGGAGGTGAACTGTATGCTATGGAGCAGTTCAATGACTACAGAATGGTTGAGAACCGATCTGTAGTAGAACAGGATCATGAGATACAGATCATGGCAAAGGAACTTGAGCTCCTCAAGTGTGTTCTACCGGACAAGTTTGTCGCGGGATGCATTGTCGCTAAGCTCCCCCTTCATGGAGGAACTTCGCCACTTCTCTGAAACATCAGAGGCATGAATTCTCTGTTGAGAATATCATGGGCTCTCTGGATGTTTAGGAAAAGGCGAGGGCAAAAGACAAACACACTGGAGGAACCGAGGGACGTTCTGCTGCCAATATGGTACAGATAAATGCCCACAAGTCCAAGGGAAAGAACAAGGGAGTCTCCCAGACTACCAACTTCAATAATAAGGGAAAAACGGAGAAGAAAGATCTTTGCTGGGTGTGTAGCGAGATAGGCCATTGGGCTCATCGTTGTCCACAACGCAAAGGAAAGAAATTTTAGGCTGGACAGAACTCCACTTCTGTCAACATGGTCATTGGTAACACGGAGGAAGGAACTACAGGGTATGGTAATATAGTACCTACTGTTCTTTCTGTGTTTCAGCCCACATAATGATGGGTTAATACAGGTGCTAATGTTCATGTGTGTGCTGACATCTCCATGTTTACCTCTTATCAGGCCCGAGGTTCCTCGGTAATGATGGGAAATGGGTTACATGCTACTATTCGTGGTGTTGGCACGGTAGATCTGAAGTTTACTTCGGAAAAGATCATGCAACTGAAGTGTTGCATGTCCCTTCTATCAAGAAAAATCTCGTTAGTGGCTCCTGTCTTATGAAAGATGGGTTTAAGTTGGTGTTTGAGTCCAATAAAGTTGTACTATCTAAATATGGAACCTTTGTTGGAAAGGGTCATGAATATGAGGGAATTTTTCGCTTCTCTCTAGAAGACTTCTGTGATAATGTTGTTGAAAGAGCAAAGTATAAACCCCGTGTTTTGTGTGTTTGATGACAACACTTGAGTAATCTCACCGTGTGCCTTGAGTATCATTGTTAGATTTGCAAGTGCACGGTGACCTCGCTGGACACGACAAGATCGGAGGACTGAAGCGTAGTTTATAGGTTTCCTGGTTTTGTGTGTGTTTTGCGAGGTGACATGGCTGGAGAGAAAAAGGGGAGAAAAACCTGTTTTTGCCAGACCGGTACTACCGGTACTAGTAGCGGTAGTACCGCTACCCCTACTAGTACCGCCCACGGTACCGCTCTGAAGTTCTGCGCTGATTTGTCCCACAGAACGAGTTACGGTACCTCTGCGGTACCTAGAGCGGTAGTACCGCTTACGAGCGGTAGTACCGCTCATGGTACCGCCCAGGTACCGTAACTAGTTACGGCAGTACCGCTTCGGTACCGCTGTGGTACCGCTTGGAGTCCAGTAAGGTTTGGACCCTATTGCGGTACCTCAAGCAGTACCGCGAGCGGTAGTACCGCTTTGTGTCCACGTGGACTAGATCTGTGGGATTTCGAACTCAGAGCGGTAGTACCGCTTACCCAAGGCGGTAGTACCGCTTAGGCGAAAACAGGACATAACGGTTGGATTTGGAGGAGCCTATTTAAGGGGCCCTTCTTCCCCAACTCGTTTTTATCTCTCCTCTCTCTCTCTCCTCCATTGTTTCTGAGCTTAATCCTTGAGGATCTCCCCAACCATCCAACCAATCTTGCCCAAATTTTGAGGAGTGGTGGAGGAGACCCCGATCTATAGTTCTACCAAGAGAGATTTCACCAATACTTGCTATTCCTTAGTGGATCTTGGTGTTAGGGTTCCTATTGTGGGTCATTGGAGGAAGTGCATCCATGGAGGCTAGCTTGGTGTTGTACTAGCTCCATGGGCTGTTGGGAGCCTCCTTGTGGTGTGGAGCTCGCCCCAACCTTGTTAAGGAATCACCGCCTCGACCGGTGTCATAGTGGAGAAGGGGGAGCCCCTTTGTGGAGCTCTCTCGAGGAAGAAGGTGAGGCCTTCCTTCGTGGGTGGCCGTCTAGCCTCTTGTGTGAGGCTAGCACCTCCTCAACGCAGACGTACTCCCTTTTGTGGGAGGAACTGCGGGAAACAAACCTCGCCTCGTCTCCGCGCCCTCCGGTTGTCCCGCTCCTTACTCTTACTATCTTGTGTTGTTCCTTTGCTTGTTGCACTTGTTCTAGGATCATTGTAGGATCACCAACACCACTAAATCAATCACCTTTACCTTCCGCACCGCTAAAATTGAAAAAGACTAAAACTTGACGTAGCAACCATTCACCCCCCTCTTGTTCGCTACGATCCATTCAAGTGGTATCAGAGCAAGGTTTTCTTGCTCGGGCTTTACCGCCTAAGAAATGGCCGAACAAGATGCGGGTGTGGCGAATGGGTCACCTTCCCTTGTGCCACCCGCTCCATCATCTCCCATCGATAGCACAACGGCTACGTTGGATGACCTCAAGAAATTGGAGTCATCCATCGTTAACCAAATGAAGGCGATGATGATGGAGTTGGTTGCTCAAAAATCGACCCCTATCGTAGATCCTAAGGCAAGTGCCGAGAATCCCCCACCAAAAGTTAACCCATTTCCTCTTGTTGATTTTGTCGCGCAATCGACAAAAGATCCACAAAAAGAAGGGCTTGGGGAGACCGGCACTTCAACAAAGGGGAAGGATGAGACACCGGTTGCGGAACCTCTAGGGAGTAATCATGCGGTGCCACCAACAAGTGATTACACCATAAACGTTCCAATACCTATGCCACATATCTTGTCGCATGGTTCACCACCGTTACTTGAGTCAAATAACTTTGAAAATTGGCAATTCTTAATGCGCTCACATGTGCGCAGCGCATCTACCGAGCTTTGGCGCATCATCGAGGAAGGCTACTCACCACGAGACCCAAAGAGCTTGACAAGAAGAGATGTGGTGGATGACCAACTCAACGCCACCGCCATCAACATGATTCACATGGCCGTCACGCCAAAGGACCGCGCTGATATCCGCTCGCTCAAGACCGCCAAGGAAGCATGGGATAAACTCGACAAGCTCTTCCAAGGAAATGCGAGCATCCAAAGCTCTCGTTTCGATGAAGTGAACAACATGGCCGACAACTTCGTCATGAATGAAGGAGAGTCCCCCAAAGAAATGTACCAGTGCCTCATCGCTCTTGCCGTACAAATGAAAGATCTTGGAGCAACGTTTGTGGATGACCATTGGATCAAGCGCAAGTTCTACAACGCTCTCCTCCCTTATGAGGAAGTGAAGTTGACGGCCATCCGCCAAAACGCCTCCTTCCGTGCTATGACATCCGATGAAGTTCTTAGCGAAGTCATCGCTTTGGACATCTTCAAGAAGAATGCGGAGGATTTTGTTGCTCGCGCCCACAACACCCGCAAGCCCAACCTTGCATTGAAGATGAAGGTACATGAGGCTAGTGAAAGTGATGAGGATCCCATTGAGTGGGGAACGGATGATCTCAAGACCAACTATCATGAGCACATGGCTCTCGCCGCCAAGAAATTTTGGGACGGAAACAAATCCCGAAGCACAAGACCAAGAAGATCACGTGATTCTCCAAGAAGCTTCTCCAAGAGTCCAAAGGAGGGGCAAAGGGGGAGAACATGCTACAATTGCGGCGACAAGAATCATTTTGTTGCGGATTGCATGTTTGAGAGAAGAGAAGATAATGGTGGAAGGCTAGTCCGCAAAGAAAAGTTCAAGTCTCTCTCCAAAGGATTCTCCAAGTACTCCCCCAAGCCCGATGACGACAAGGTCTCCTTCACCAAGAAGCCTAGAGCCTTCATCATTCGAGAAGAGTACTCCCCCGATGAGGATGAAGAACACGAGGACAAGAGATCCAACTAGGAAGGAGAGGGAGTGGCCGCCATCGCCATTACCACTCCCTCTATCTCCCTCTTCGACTCTCCTAATGAGAACCTCATCACCCACAACGCTCATTGCCTTATGGCAAAGGTATCCTCGGAGGTAGAACCCCCTTCCAAACTCTCATCTTCAACTAATGCTTTATATATTGATGATGCCACTAGTCTCACCATTAAGCGTGAGGTTATGGGTTTGGATTCTTTTCTCACTAACATGCAAGGGGATACCAAGACTCATGTTGGGGCTCTCTTGGCCCAACTTGGTGCGGCACAAGACCTTATAGAGGAGAAGGAGAGGCTTGAAAGGGAGGCGGCAAATGAAATTGCCTCTATCAATCAAGCACTTGAAGAGGAACAAAATTTGCGCATGTCTCTTGAAGCTAGTGTCATCGTCCTTCAAGATTCCAACAAGGCTATTGTCTCCCAACTCATCAAGGACCGAGACCATGCTCTTGGTTTGATGGGTGAGCTCAAAAAGAAGATGCTCTCTCTTGAGGAAGCTAACAAAGAGAAAGATGATGAAGACCCCAACTCTTGCCATGACGAGCTTGTTGATCAAGTTGCTTCCTTGAGAAAGCACAATGCTCTTCTCTTGGAGGTCAATGCTCTTCAAGAAGAAGCCTTGGATGAATATTACCGCTTGTGCAAGGAGAAGACCTCATGTTGCAACCATAAAGAAGAAATTGCCACTCTTGAGACCACCAAGGCCAAGCTATTGAGTTTGAGTACCATGCAAGAAGAATCTTTGGTGTAATGTCTCCGCATGAGCAAGGAGAAGGCCACTTGTTGTGATCATGAGGAAGAAATAGCCGCCTTGAAGAGGAGGGAAGCCAAGCTCATGGAGGTCAATTCCATGCAAGAGGAAGCATTGAAGGAGTATTTTCCTTTGAGCAAGGACCGTGCATGTTGCACTCATGAAAGTGACATTGCCAAGTTGGAGAGTGACAAGCATATACTCATGAAGATGAATGCTCTCCAAGAAGAAGCTTTAATGGAACATTTTCGGGTGAACAAGGCAAAGGAAGTCCAAGTGTTTGATATTTGTCATCCACACCCGGAGCATGAAGATGAAGTCAATCATGTGAAGGCCAAGATTGATAGACTCCAAGTTCAAACCAAGTATTTGGAAGGAGTCATTGGAGCCAAATATGGAGCAAAAGAGGGCTCTTGCAATGAAGGAGGAGTGGCTACCAAGCCAAAGAGGAAGAGGAATAAGAGGACCAAGAAGAAGAAGAACATGGAGAAGATGGAGATCAACCTTGAGGAGAGCGATGCTAGCTCAAGAAGGGATGGAGTACCCAACTCCGCCTCGAAGGGTTTTGCCGGCTCTAACAACCCTTCTCATGTTCTTTTTGTTGATTACTATGGACATATTCGTGCTCGCTTTATTGGTCCTCAAGAGGACAATGTTGATTGGACTATTTGGGTTCCCAAACCCCTTGTTACTAACATGCTAGGACCCATTGAAAAATGGGTACCTAAATCCAAGACTTGATTCCTTGTAGGACTATGCTTCCGGTGGCGCTAAATGGGTGGTTGATAGTGGAGCCACAAGTAATATGACCGGAAGCAAGAATATTGTTGTCGACCTCGAGCCTTCTCACTCTACCGTATCATATGGCGACAACATGTGCTCTAAGGTATTGGGTCTTGACAAGGTGGTGGTAACACCCAACATCTCACTTGTGAATGTCTTCCTTGTCGAGACCTTTGGTTACAACTTACTCTCCGTTCATCAAATTGCTCGCATGGGTCTATGTACTTTCTTTGATGAACATATGGTGGTCCTCTTGTGGAGCAAGACATTCCGTGTAGCTTTTGTTGGATATGTAGAGAACAGATTATATGTTGTTGCCTTCTCCGGAAAGACAACATCTTCCGCTCTTTGCCTATTCGCCAAAGGTGACAAGGGTTGGTTATGGCATCGCCGACTAGCCCATGTCAACATGAGGACTTTGCAAAGTCTCCACAAGGGTGGCCACATTCTCGGACTAAAAGAAGATGTCTCTTTTTGTAAAGATCGTGTTTGTAGGGCTTGCGTACAAGGAAAAATGCATGGAGCTCCGCACAAGGCCAAGACTATCATCTCTACCACAAGATGCTTGGAGCTCTTACATGTTGATCTCTTCGGTCCACCGTCTCATGAAAGTCTTGGAGGAAAGAACTATTGCCTCGTCATTGTTGATGACTATTCACGCTATTGTTGGGTATTCTTCTTCAAGTACAAGAGTGAGACTCAACGGACCATGATGGTGTTTGCCAATCAAGTTCAACGCAAGTACGACAACAAGATCCTCGCAATAAGGAGAGACAACGGAACGGAGTTCAAGAACTATACTTTGGATGACTTCCTCGGCAAAGAAGGAATTCAACACCAATACTCCACGCCATATACTCCCCAACAAAATGGGGTCGCCGAAAGGAAGAATCGAACCTTGATCGAAGCCGCTCGAACCATGATGATGGAGTACAAGTGTAACTACAATTTTTGGGCGGAAGCTATCTCTACCGCATGCCATGCTACTAATCGTCTCTACTTTCGCAAAGGCCTAGAGAAGACACCATATGAGATTCTCACCTGCAACAAGCCCAATGTGTCATACTTCAAGGTCTTCGGATGCAAATGCTATGTGCTTGTCAAGGACACACGTCTATCCAAGTTTGATTCAAGAGCTCAAGAAGGAATTTTCGTTGGCTATGCTACGGATTATCACGCCTATAGAGTCTTCAACAAGTCAAATGGGCGGGTTGTAGAATCTTGTGACGTGACATTCGATGAAGATGATAGATCTTTGGAGGAGCGAAGTGCTTCTTGTGAGAAAGGAGATGTAATTCCCCCAGATGCCATAGGAAGGATGGATGTTGGCATTCGCCGACCTCAAGAGCTACCTTCTATGAGTACCGGGGAAGGACCAAGTTCCACCCAAGTGGAGCCATCTACACCACAAGGCCAAGCTTCTTCCGTTGGTCTTACAAATGCAAGCCAACCTCTACAACAACCTCAAGTTCAACCTCAACATCTACAAGAACAATCAAGTACAAGCTCACCTCAACAAGCTCAAGAACAACATCTACCGCAAGCTCAAGAACAACATTCACCACAAGCTCATCTACAACAACAACCAACATCAAGTGACCAAGGCCAAGCTTCAAGTTCTTTTCCGAGTGGTTCGGGGATGATCTTTATGGACAATACCATTCCTAATACCCCCGAGTCATCCGGATCTCATGATGATGATGATAATGATGATGATGCCCACTTCAACAACAATGAAGGTCAAGGCGAGGACCTAAACCGTGATGAAATCCAAGAGGACCCACAAGAATCTACTCCTTTAGCCTTCACTCGCCGTGAAGATCCTATTGCAAGAAACTTGCGCCTCAAGTCCCATTCTTTGAGTAATTTCATTGGTGATCTAAGGAGCAAAGTAACCACCCGGAGGCAACTAGCAAACTTTTGTGAGCACCACGCCTTTGTCTCTATGGTGGAACCACTCAAAGTTAATGAAGCTCTTGAAGATCCCGATTGGTTGAATGCAATGCAAGAGGAACTCAACAACTTCAAGAGGAATGATGTGTGGACTCTCATGAAGCGACCCGATCATTGCCGCAATGTTATCGGCACCAAATGGGTCTTCAAGAACAAGCAAGATGAACATGACATGATCATCCACAACAAAGCAAGATTGGTGGCACAAGGCTATTCTCAAGTCGAAGGCGTGGACTTTGGTGAAACCTTTGCACCCGTTGCAAGGCTTGAGTCCATCCGTATCCTTTTGACCTTTGCCTCGCATCATGGCTTCAAGTTGCAACAAATGGATGTTAAGAGTGCTTTTCTTAATGGTCCTCTACATGAGGAGGTGTATGTGAAGCAACCCCCGGGATTCGAGGACCCCCATTTCCCGGACCATGTCTTCAAGCTCAAAAAGGCCCTATATGGACTCAAGCAAGCTCCTAGAGCTTGGTATGAGCATCTAAAGGAGTTGCTTGAAGACCGTGGTTTCGAAGTGGGGAAAATCGATCCCACTCTTTTTACTAAGAAAGTCAATGGGGAGTGTTGTGGGTATACTTCATGGGTGTACCATCGATAGTGCCTAGATCCGGCAAGCCCGGGTGGCCCATAGATGGTGATGTGGCATGTGGCCCATCGGGCGGCCCAGTTGCTGTTGATTCTGAAGGATGAAGTCCAGCCCAGGATAGGGAAGCCGGATCCCAACCGACCTTCAGAGGAAGCTGGATCCGTGGAGACCCATATGGAACCCGCATCCAGTACGACGTAGATAAGAAGGCGGATCCTTGACGTACACGGCAAGACATTGTACCGTACTTAGGCAACCTGTAATCCGGCTAGGACTCTCCATGTAAACCCTAGATCCATGCGCCTTTATAAGCCGGATCCCGGGAGCCCTAGCGGCACAACCACAACTCATTGTAACAACGTGAAAGCGCCCAGATAATTCCAGAGAAGCAGCAGTAGGCCCTATCATCGTGCAGGTGTTCCGAAGCTGGTTAAATCGCGTACCACCGTCCCGTGTGCACTCCGCCCTATGGTCCCTACTTCTTCTCCCCCTCGCGACGATCCCTCCTCCGAGGCACCGCCGATTAGGCAACGACAGTTGGCGCCCACCGTGGGGCCAGCGGCGTCTGGAGGCCGGAACCGGGAGGGTTCCGCCATGGGAAGCTACGATGACACCATCGTTGTGGGGCGCGTCCTTTACGCCGGAAACCTTCCGATCGTCCCTCCGGACGAGTGCTGGATTCCGGCTAAGACTGACCCCATCAAGCTCTCCATCGTCCCAGTTGGCGGCATACACATCTTCATCGGCGAAACCATCGATTCCGACGGGAACGCACTGGTAAGTAGCGCTGACGCGACCGCCGCTGAGCAGGACGCATTCGCGAAGATCCGATCTTAGATGCAGGAACTTCCCAAGGAAGATTCCGCCTTAGATCTGGAAAAATCAAATCCCGCCCAATCCGCCCCTGAGCAGGAAATAAAGGTGGAAGACCAATGCAGATCCGCCTGGGTCTCCCAGGTGTTAGAGAAGCAAAGGTGTCACTTCGTGCACTTCTTAGCCCATACCGCAGGAGCCGCCCCTCAAGAAGTCGGAGCAGGCCCCATGCAGGTTGAGGAACCGGAAAATAACACTGCTCCGGATCAGCAGGAGGCTGTCAGAGAAAGTAGTGCTCCGGGTGAAGAATCAATCCTAACCTAAGCCCAATTTCCGGGGATACCCCCTCCATGGATACTGATGAGTTCGATCGCAAGGTGAAGGAGTTCGGATACGGTGATTAGCCTGAAGTTGAATCCGCCCAGCCTAAACAGGTTCTCGCAACCTTGGCGTTGCTGGATCAACGGGAATCGGAAGCTGAGACTACCCAGTCCGATCCACAGCCATCCAATGCAGGATCTCCGCTGTCGCGGGAACATCCGCATAAGGAAGTCCTGTCCCTAGAAGAACTGGTTGAACAGGCAGGCATGGATGCAATCGCACACTCAGATATCCTCAACAAACCCATAACTCCTGAAGACGCAGTAGATGCCAACTCTATGTAGATGACATCATATTTGGCTCGACTAACACAAAATTCAATGATGAGTTTGCTATGTTGATGACAAATAGGTTTGAGATGTCAATGATGGGTGAACTCAAGTACTTCCTCGGGTTTGAGATCAAGCAAATGGCACAAGGCACCTTCATCAATCAAGCAAAGTATCTCCAAGACATGCTCAAGTGCTTCGCCATGAAGGACGCCAAGGGGATTGGAACTCCAATGCATCTTAAGTGTCAACTCTCTCTTGACGAGACCGGCAAGGCGGTGGATCCCAAGCTCTACCGTTCGATGATAGGTTCGCTTCTTTACCTTTGTGCCTCTCGCCCGGATATAATGTTAAGCGTTGGTATGTGTGCACGGTTTCAAGCAAGCCCGAAGGAAAGCCACGTTGTGGCGGTCAAAAGGATCTTTCGATATTTAGTTGATACCCCACACTTCGGACTATGGTACCCAAGGGACACGGACTTTGCTTTGGTTGGCTTCACCGACTCCGATTGGGCGGGCGACAAGGTTGATAGGAAGTCTACATCCGGAGCTTGTCACTTTCTTGGAAGATCCTTGGTGTGTTGGTCCTCGAAGAAGCAAAATTGTGTCTCCGTCTCCACCGCAGAAGCCGAGTATGTTGCTGCGGCAAGTAGTTGTGCTCAAATCTTGTGGATGAGGCAAACCTTGCGGGATTATGGACTGGAGTATAGCAAGGTGCCTCTTTTGTGTGACAATGAGAGCGCAATCAAAATCGCCTACAATCCGGTTCTTCATGGCAAGACGAAGCACATTGAGATAAGGAACCACTTCATCCGGGACCACATTGCACGTGGAGATATTGTTCTATCCTTCATTGGCACCAAGGAGCAATTGGCGGACATCTTCACGAAGCCCTTGGACGAGAAGTGTTTCATTGAGTTGAGGCATGAGCTAAATATCATTGATCCGTCGAACTTTGCTTGACCGTCGTGCGCACATACCACTCTCAAACTATATATCTAGATGAAAGGCACGCATGAACATAGGGGAGTGCGGTTTAAACTTATTGAGCTATCCCTCCCCCCATAATGCATAAAGAAATCCAAAACATATGCTATTTGTCAAATAAGTGACTAATGAGCTTCATGTTGAGTTGTAGTCGTGAGTCCTAGATACATCTACGCGACCTCACACTACTATACTCTTACACAGTGGCTTCGGCCGCCAACCTCCTCCTTGAGGAGTTTTTCGGTTCTTTGTGTTTCTTTGTGACTTTCTTTTTGTCCTTCTTTTTCCTTGTTATCCTTTTCTCCATGTTCTTGGAGAGTCTCACTCAAGCTTTGTTTCCCTTTGGTTTTTGCAAGCTTGGTTGTATGTTCTCTCTTACCATCCTTATAGTTCCCTTACCCTCCTTTTTGGTGTTCCGATGCCAAAGGGGGAGAAGTTATTATTCAGATGGGTGTTTTGCATGGAGACCTTTGTTGTTTGTAGCCTTTTATTCTTGTTGGTTATCTTTTCTTGTGGCTACGTCAACACTATGGAGGCATCTTACGGTGAGTTTTGGTATTCTCAAGGCAAAGGTATGATAACTTCACCCAAAACTCCTTGCATGATCTTGTGTTGCCTCCATATTGCGCATATGTTATTTGAACATGATCTTGTATCCTTGTTGCATATGTGCTTGGTTTGTAAAATCTAGGGGGAGTTATTCCTCTAGGACGTGTGTATTTGTATTCAAATACATATTCAAAATATGCACACGTTTAGGGGGAGATCCGTCGAGCTTTTGCAAATCTAAGAATCTCATCATAATATCATATGCTTTTGAAAAGTCTTGTGTTGTCATCAAACACCAAAAAGGGGGAGATTGAAAGACCAAAGTCTAAACCCCGTGTTTTGTGTGTTTGATGAAAACACTTGAGTAATCTCACCGTGTGCCTTGAGTATCATTGTTAGATTTGCAAGTGCACGGTGACCTCGCTGGACACGTCAAGATCGGAGGACTGAAGCGTAGTTTATAGGTTTTCTGGTTTTGTGTGTGTTTTGCGAGGTGACATGGCTGGAGAGAAAAGGGGAGAAAAACCTGTTTTTGCCAGACCGGTACTACCGGTACTAGTAGCGGTAGTACCGCTACCCCTACTAGTACCGCCCACGGTACCGCTCTGAAGTTCTGCGCTGATTTGTCCCACAGAACGAGTTACGGTACCTATGCGGTACCTAGAGCGGTAGTACCGCTTATGAGCGGTAGTACCGCTCATGGTACCGCCCAGGTACCGTAACTAGTTACGGCAGTGCCGCAACTAGTTACGGCAGTACCGCTTCGGTACCGCTGTGGTACCGCTTGGAGTCCAGTAAGGTTTGGACCCTATTGCGGTACCTCAAGCGGTACCGCAAGCGGTAGTACCGCTCTGTGTCCACGTGGACTAGATCTGTGGGATTTCGAACTCAGAGCGGTAGTATCGCGTACCCAAGATGGTAGTACCTCTTAGGCGAAAACAGGACATAACGGTTGGATTTGGAGGAGCCTATTTAAGGGGCCCTTCTTCCCCAACTCGTTTTTATCTCTCCTCTCTCTCTCTCCTCCATTGTTGCTGAGCTTAATCCTTGAGGATCTCCCCAACCATCCAACCAATCTTGCCCAAATTTTGAGGAGTGGTGGAGGAGACCCCGATCTATAGTTCTACCAAAAGAGATTTCACCAATACTTGCTATTCCTTAGTGGATCTTGGTGTTAGGGTTCCTATTGTGGGACATTGGAGGAAGTGCATCCATGGAGGCTAGCTTGGTGTTGTACTAGCTCCATGGGTTGTCGGGAGCCTCCTTGTGGTGTGGAGCTCACCCCAACCTTGTGAAGGAATCACCGCCTCGACCGGTGTCATAGTGGAGAAGGGGGAGCCCCTTTGTGGAGCTCTCTCGAGGAAGAAGGTGAGGCATTCCTTCGTGGTGTGGCCGTCTAGCCTCTTGTGTGAGGCTAGCACCTCCTCAACGCAGACGTACTCCCTTTTGTGGGAGGAACTATGGGAAACAAACCTCGCCTCATCTCCGCGCCCTCCGGTTGTCCCACTCCTTAATCTTACTATCTTTTGTTGTTCCTTTGCTTGGTGCACTTGTTCTAGGATCATTGTAGGATCACCAACACCACTAAAGCAATCACCTTTACCTTCCGCACCGCTAAAATTGAAAAAGACTAAAACTTGACGTAGCAACCATTCACCCCCCCCCCTCTTGTTCGCTACGATCCATTAAGGTTGTGAACCATGTAAGCACTAGTGTTAATGAGACTAATGTTTGGCATTCACAACTTTGTCATGTTAATTTTGGTTGTACGACGCGGCTTGCTGATATGAGTTTAATTCCGAAGTTCACCTTTGTCAAAGGCTCTAAGTGTTATGCTTGTGTGCAAGCAAAGCATCCTCGCAAGCCTGCAAAGGAAAGAAACTTGGCACCATTGGAGCTCATACATTCACATCTATGTGAGATGAATGGTGAGTTGACAAGAGGTGGAAAGCAATATTTTATGACTTTGATTGATGATTCCACTAGGTATTTTTATGTGTATCTCCTGAAAACTAAAGATGAGGCTCTTGATTTCTTCAAAATCTATAAGGTTGAAGTTGAGAACCAAATTGAAAGAAAGATAAAAAGGGTTCGGTCCGATCGTGGTGGAGAGTACTTTTCTAATGAGTTCGATTTATTCTGTGTGGAACATGGTATAATCCATGAGAGGACGCCTCCCAATTCCCCACAATCCAATGGGATTGCGGAAAGGAAAAAACCGTACTCTAACAGATTTGGTTAACGCCATGTTAGATGTTTCGGGTTTATCCAAGAAATGGTGGGGGGAGGCTATATTCACTTTGTGTCATGTCCTAAACCGCGTTCCAACCAAGAATAAAGAGATTACCCCTTATGAGGAATGGGAAAATAAAAGACCAACACTCTCCTACCTACGAACTTGGGGCTGTTTGGCTAAAGTGAATTTGCCAATCACCAAGAAGCGAAAGCTTGGACCAAAAACCGTGGACTGTGTCTTTCTTGGCTATGCTGCCCATAGCATTTCTTATAGATTTCTCGTGGTGAAATCTGGAGTGGACGAAATGAATGTTGGCACAATCTTTGAGTCAAGAGATGCCACATTCTTTGAGGATATATTTACTATGAGAGATATGCATGGCATGTCTAGTTGGGAATCTGATCCAATTCATGAAACTCCTATGGAGTCTAGCAAATCTGATGATGAGAGTTCAGATTCTGATGAGGATGACAATGAAGCTCCAATGAGGAGTAAGAGACAACGGACTACAAAGTCTTTTGGTAATGATTTCATTGTGTATCTTGTGGATGATACTCCAACTACCATTTCAGAAGCTCTCACATCTCCTGATGCAGACTACTGGAAGGAAGCGGTTCAAAGCAAGATGGATTCCATCTTGGCTAATGGAACGTGGGAGTTAACTGAGCGTCCTTATGGGTGCAAACCTGTAGGATGTAAATGGGTATTTAAGAAGAAGATTCGAGCTGATGGTACTATTGAGAAGTACAAAGTTCGGCTTGTAGCCAAAGGCTATACCTAAAAGGAAGGCAAAGATTTCTTCGATACCTACTCACCTGTGGCGAGATTGACCACAATTCGAGTACTACCGTCATTGGCTGCCTCACACGGTCTTCTCGTTCATCAAATGGACGTTAAGACGGCTTTCCTAATTGGAGAGTTGGACAAGGAAATTTACATGGAACAGCCTAATGGTTTCGTACTACAAGGTCAAGAAAGAAAGGTGTGTAAATTAAACAAATCTGTGTATGGTCTCAAACAAGCGCCCAAACAATGGCATGAGAAGTTTGAAATAACTTTGACATCTGTGGGCATTGTTGTTAATGAAGTCGACAAATGTGTGTACTACCGCCATGGTGGGAGTGAGGGAGTTGTCCTATGTCTGTATGTGGATGACATACTAATTTTTGGGACAAGTCTCAAAGTGATTGAGGAGGTCAAAACCTTCTTATCTCACTGTTTCGAGATGATAGATCTTGGAGAACCTGATGTTATACTGAACATCAAGTTATTGAGAGATGGAAATAATGGGATTACACTTGTGCAATCTCATTATGTTGAGAAGGTGTTGAGAAGATTTGGCTATGCTGATTGCAAATCTTCTCTCACACCTTATGATCCTAGTGTCTTGCTTCGAAAGAATAAAAAGGCAACTAGAGATCAATTGAGATACTCTCAAATCATTGGTTCACTCATGTATTTAGCTTGCGCTACGAGGCCTGACATCTCTTTTGTTGTATGCAAACTTAGCCGGTTTGTGGCCAACCTGGGAGATGATCATTAGCATGCTCTTGAAAGAGTGATTGAAAGGACGAGATGTCGCCTAGAGGGGGGGGGGTGAATATGCGTTTTAAAAATTCTTACGGATTTGTCTTGTAAGAATGCGGAAGTAAACTAACGTTTATTTTACAAGCACAAATCCTAAATATGCTAGGCTCATCTAAGTGCAATAACAACAACAACTAGAGCTAAGCAAGAAAGGCACAAGATATATGTAGCACAAGTGATAGCAAGATATATGTACTTCAAGCACGATGGCTATCACAAGGAAAGTAAGCTCGGGTATAGAAATAACCGAGGCACGCGGAGACAAAGATGTATTCCCGTGTTCTCTTCCTTTGCAAGAAGGTACGTCACGTTTGGAGAGGTGGGGGTCCCACGAAGTATTCCCCAACGCCACGAAGGCTCACCTTCTTCTCCGAGCCAAACCCACGAAGGATAATGACCCTTTCCTTATGGTTAGTTTTTCCTCCACTCCAGAGATGGCAAGCTCCACAACCACTTCACAAGCTCCACGAAGGAGAAGCCCGGGCCTCTTCACAATTTTCCTTGAAGAGATCACCGGAGCACCAACCGCCAAGCCAACTAGGAGGTCTCCCTCCAAGAGTAACAAGCTCACGGTCTCTCACTCGAACTAATCGTGGTGGAGAGCTCAACACTATGCAATGATGCAAAGCAAGAACACTAGAGGTGTTCAAATCCTTCACACTCAAATCTCACCAAAGCAACAAATGCTAGGATGAGATTAGAGAGGAAGAACAATGGAGGAAATGAACAAAAGACTCCAAGATCTAGATCCTAAGAGATCCCCTCACTTAGAGGAGGAATGGATTTGATGAGGTTGTATATCTAGATCTCCTCTTTCAAATCCCCCAAGAATATGCAAGAATCATAGGAGGGAATGGAGAGGAAGCAAGCTCAAGAAGGTCAACAATGCTGGTCAAAAACGTGCCTAAGAACCCTAAAAACGATGGGGAAGAAGGCCCCTTTTATAGCCCATCAACATATGACCGTTTGGGGGCAGAATCGAGCCACCCGGTACTGGACCCGGTCCCTACCGAGCTGGCTACCGACCTACCCGGTAGCAGCACTCGGTGGACCGGGCTGTGTACCGAAACTGCGATAACTTTTGCATGCGGACTCCGATTTCGATGATCTTGGGCTCGTTGGAATCACAACAACGAGCTCTACAATATTATGCATAGAAACATCATAGTACAACTATTGAGTAAGAAACATAATATAAAAGGTTTTGACCTATCTATAAAAGAGACACCGGTAAAACCTCCAAGCTTGAAAACGCAATAGAAGATGCACACGAATTCCGTTTTCGATGAACTTGAGCTTGTTGTAAAGCTAGCAACAAGCTCAAGAACCTCAAACAGAGAAACACCGAGAAGAAACAAGATTTATAGAATGAAAAGCATGCAAAGGGTTGAGCTCCCTAAGACGATGTGATCAAGTTACCCAACCGAAAGCCCATCTTGATAGTGCGGCTATGTATCCTATAATCCGGTCTCCCAACAACCACCTTGAGACCGGTAAAAGGAAAACCTAGCAAGGCCATATCTTTTCCTTGCGCATCCCGCTTGATCTTGATGATAACTCTTCAAGCTCCACTCAAGCCGGAATGCATCACTTGATCATTGTTGCTTCGTGAAGACTCACAAATGCTCCCCCATACACCATGATGGGAAAGCTCCATTAATGCACATCTTCACATATCCATTATCACCAAATGGACGGCAAGCTTCAAACAAATGATCCTCTTGAGATGCTCAACTTGGACTAGCCCAACTCAACCTTGATGACGATCACCACTTGTCATCATCCTCTCATGGGCTATATGAGATCTCACTTTTGATGCATGCCCATGGAAAGATACCTAACCCACATAGACAACACAAGGGCACATATATGGTAGGTTAGTTCATAAAACATAATTGATAAGGCTTACCATACCACATGACTTCGCGTGGCACATTCTTCATGCTTCATGTGTTGACCAAACTTGACTCTATTCTTCACTCCTTGTATTGGTCAACCTTGTATCTTCTCATGCTCTATCATACTATCTTGAGGTGTATAAAGAATTCTTCATTTGGTTGCATGCTCTAAATCTTAGTCAACCATAGCTCAACTCATGAGACTATCATGACACCGACTTAGAGCCATATCTTGAATTCTTCACTTGGAATTAAGCACTCAAGATCTTGATCATTCATTGCTTATCACATAAGTTAGAGCATGGCTAATATTGAGTTCCACATAAGAACACCATCTTCATTTATTCTTCTTGATCATATCACATATATATCTTCAAATCGATGATCTTAATGCCAATACACAAGGTATATCTTTATCTTCATGGCATCCATACTTGAATCCAACATGTGGAATACAAGTAGTACCTATGGAATATTCCTTCATATAAACTCAATGAAAACATTAGTCCATAGGGGTTGTCACTTAATTACCAAAACCACACATAGGGGCAATATACCCTTACAATCTCCCCCATTTTGGTAATTGATGACAACCACAATAAGAGGGTTTATATAATGAATATTAGATACAAGTATGCAACTTATCCGAGAATAAGTTGTATACAAGAGGTTGTATTTGATATGGTCAAGTAACACGAAGCTACTAGTCCATATCAAAACCATCTCTACTCACACAACTACAACTAATGCAAGGGATGTGAGTAGAACCAACATATATAGAACAAAATCCCCCACAATGTATGCACGTGCGATGAACATGAATTCATTGCGTACATTGTCAAGATTAAGCTTCGAGACAGTTTCCACTATATATATATAACCATGCAAGACATATAAATATGGAATGCATGAGAGGCAAAACACTTAAGCACAAACCGAACTTAAGTATAAAACCATTCCCTTAAACCCTCTAAACTTCTCCCCGATTGGCATCAAGTGCCAAAATGGGAGAAAAATTTAGAAAGCCAATATAATGTGAGTTCCTCCCCAAGGTGTGCACTTCTCATAATTTGTGTGGAATCAAATGCACATATCCAATGACGAATGCTTGAAGGAAGTCAAACTATATTGAGGATCAAAGATTGCATAAAGATAACATGGTGAAGTAAGCTTCAACAAATAAAGCAAGCAATCAAAGATCCAATTGGACAAACAAAGATATCATGATAAGAGAGATATAGTGCTCTAAATAAAATAAGGAAGCTCCCCAAGGTTTGTGCATAATTTATAATGTTTGCATTTGAATACAATATGCACAAACATGGAATCTTAACTCCCTCTATATCATTTAGAACACAACCAAGATAAAGAGAATATGCTTATCAAGAACAACTTGAGTCCAACAATTACGAGATATGAGTGCATGAAGAAAAACAAATAAACCAAGCACTCAAAAATCTTCATTACCAACACCACTAAAATCAAAAGGATAAAAAAATGGTCGGCAAAGAACAAGGATATCAAGGTGATGGATTAACGCTCTCATGTATAAAAGTTTATATAGTGGACAAAGTGATCCATAAAGAAACATGCACACACAAGAGGTTAAGAAAATAAATAATACAAGATATCCAAGATGAAGTCATAAAATATACCAAAGGATGTTTGCTTAAAAAGCATATATAGCCTATGGCTCCAATTTTCACTTGTGGTATATGAATGAGCTTTAACCAAGAAAATCTCAGAAACATCACAACTAACAATAAGGGAAGTAAAGCTAGTTGGAATGTTTCGAGAAAGGCAACAAGTATCACAAATAGGGACTTATTTCGTAATTTCATCAATATTGCACATAAGAGCTCTTTGAGGAATTGATGTGCAATAAATTGCTAGAGGGCATATTTGGGATAGGTGAATCATAAACATGATTTATATATATTCCTATCATAAGCATCTTCTCAAATTACTCAAATGTACAATAAAAACTTTTCTTTAAAAAGGATTTTTAAAAACCGCAATATTTTCGAAATAAAGAATTTCATGCCAGGATGCAACCTACAAGAGGTTGGATGCTATATGAGTATGCATGAATAAGATACTTGTTACCGAGATAGCAATGAAATGATGTAGTAGATAAGAGTTCATCGATCATCCTAGCTTGACTCCAATTCTCATATGGTGACAACACCTTCCTTATAGATGAGACAAGCCTTCATTGCATCTCCAATGTACCTAAAACAGCATTCAAGTACATCTTGGTCCTCAAACTTATTGGGTCCAAAATGGTTAGACTAACCACAATATATAGGATACACTCCATATCAATATGTGCATATTTATAGATGAAATTTGAATTTCATGAACATCTTAGCCATTTAGGATTTGATGGAGTATACCCTATATAATGGATCAAGGAAAGCAAACATGCTACAAATATAAACAAATTACATATAAGCATGCGCAAAGACTTTAAAGATCCAAGAAAGATACACTTTCGAGAAAACACCAATGAATTCAAGAAAGCATAAATATGTGCCCAAACAAATTTGTTGTCCAAATTATATCAAAAGAAGCAAATCACAAAAAATGTGTTCAAAAAAGTTCAACAAATGAACTAAGTTGAAAACATCAATCCAAGATGAAGATGATCCAAAGATGTTACCGCATACAAGTCTATTAATTGTCGAAGACAATGAGAATATCGAAATTAATTTCCGGTGGTATATTGGCAAGGATAGTAAGGATCAACTCCACCATAAAAGGCATAGGATAAATATATAGGATTAAGCACTATGCATGGATGAAGATTCTTGATAGCTTCAACTAGTCAAATAATCACGCACAACAATGATTAGCGTAACTTGAAGCAAACGGTGTCCCAAATAAGATATAGAGATATGTATTTGAGCAAAACCGCACCAAGAATTTCTTACTCAAACAAGAACCCATAATATGAGCAATAAATTTTTTTTAAATAAAAGTGGAGCTTGTTTGAGCAAACATGCCACCTAGGAACTAGATAATTAAGAGTATCAATTCTAAGGGGCATAACCTCATATTTTCACATTTTCTAGGCTTGTGATATGTACAAAACATATTACTCCCCCATAATGTGATAAAATATTTCTTCTAGTCAAGAGGCAATTAAAATTCGACTAGAGATGATTAATGGACATTAGTATTTGAATTTTTCATGAGTATGACACACCAAATAGTGACTAGATAATCTTGCAATATCAATACTAAGTGGTGGTACCCATGTACACACATTTTAAAGAAAGAGAGATGCACAATGCATATCACTCCCCCAAAATGGGATGTTCCATTAATCACTCAAAGAGAGCCAAATAAGATATCATCAAGATGCATTAGGATCAAAATAATACACAAATATAAGATGATTCAAACATACATACTTGAATATACAAGATAGGCAAGTAAGACACAACACATAAAAACACATATTTGGTACAAAACCAAACATGCAAAGGGGGCAAGTAACTTACAATAAATATGAAGAGTTAACGTATAAGTTGCCGCAAAGAGGAACATTGGATATAAGATAGAGATGATTCTTCATGAAGTAGCCAAATCTCCAATGCCCTCCAGATACACCTATTGATCAAGTTTGATCTTGTTGTTCCCCAAGCAAGTTGGGTCCTAATAGGTTAGTCACAATAGGCTTGGCAGCCCAAATGGTTCTTTTCTTGAAACCACTCTGAGTTCCAACAAATTTGGCAAACACATTGCCATGCTTATCCTTCCCAGGAGAATAATCATCATTAACAATGATAGGGTTGGATAAGGTACCTCTTAAACATGAAGAGGTAAGGTGCCCCTTCTCATGACATAAGTAGCAAGTGTTCCCCTTTTTCTTCTTCATTGATTTATCCACTTGGGGAACTTTAGCTTGATTCTCCTTGGGAAATGACTTATCTTCAACTTGAGGTCGAGCTTGAGCTTGACATTGACCTTGTGGCTGTTTCCCTTGTTGCTTATCACTCAAGTGCTTCTTCTTCTTCAATGGGCATGATCTAACATGGTGCCCTTCAATCTTGCACTTGAAGTAAACCAACTTGGCCGGATCCTTAACTTTGTCTTGGCCCTTCTTCTTGTTGCTCTTGATATTGGACTTGTTCTTGTTATTGGAGTTGAATCCAAGTGCACTCTTGTCATTGGGGGATTGTTGCACACTCAACATCTTGTCAAGTGCGGATTTCCCTTCATGACGTTTTTCCAAGTCTTTCTTCAAAGAAAGGACTTGGGCCTTGAGCTCTTTGATTTCCTATACATGGTTAGTAGAAATACAAGTACTAGAGGAAGTAGAAGCTTCATTGTTAGAGCAACAAGGCAAAGCAAGTAATCCAACACAAGATGTATCAATAGTTTGACTAGATGGATTACTAGGACTAGCACATGGCAATATAGCATTTTGAGTAGAGGTTGTGCTAATGTCCATATGAGGCTCACAAGATGTTACCTTAGTAATACTTGCCTCATGAGCTAACTTTAGCTCATCATAGGAGGTTAGGAGATCCTCAAGAGAGTGCGAGAGCGTTTTATTGCTTTCTTCCAATTCCCTACAATTGCTAGTTAGCCAATCAAGTTGAGCCCTTAGCTCAACATTCTCCTTTAAGATAGATGCTTCACAAGAAGTAGAGTTAGTAGCACAAGCATCATCAATAGATTTTTCTTTTTCAAGCACATAAGATTGAATTTTTTGTGTAAGAAGAAAATTAGTATGCTTCTCATTTTTTAGCTCTTATTTGAGGAGATTTATTCTTAGTCTCCTATCTTCAATATGAGACTCTAACTCCACTATGGGTTCCTTGTATTTATTAATGGTTTCCATAGAGTGTTCATGACATAGCCATCCCCAATGGGCCTGCCGAAGATGGTACCCGGGGTTTACTGAAGGCCCATGACTCGAAGAATAAGAAGATTCGGAAGCCCAAGTTATTATTAAGGAAAGCTAGAGTTGTATTAGAAAGTACTACTTGTAATCTTGCGGGACGGGTTGGAAACCCTCCCGGACTCTATAACTTGTGTATTACGAATCCCTCGGCTTCGCCTCCTATATAAGGGGGAGTCGAGGGACAAAGAGGGGATCAATTCATTGTTCTACGCAACTCTAGTTTTTACATCGTCGAGTACTTTTCGGCTGAAACCTTCGAGATCTACTTGCCCTCTACTTCCGACTAAAACCCTAGTCTACAGTCTGTAGGCATTGATAAGTTAATCCCTTGTCAATTGGCGCCGTTTGTGGGAATTAGAGGTGTCAAGGAGCTGTTCTCGATGGCACGTTCAAGATCGTCGACTTCATCAACTGGAAGCAACGCAATGGATAGAGGTAAATAGATCGAAACTGGTCTAGTTGATTTTGTTCCTCACCCGCCCTCCCATTTGGATGCATATGCGTATCTGCAGGAGCCCATGGAGATGACGTTTGGAAAGTTCCACTTCCGCGTCGAGAAAGAAGGAGCGTATCGTCTCGAAATTCCGATCTCGTCGGGATTATCAGCGGTCGATCCCGAAAGTTCAGCATCATCAATCGAGTCAGGCGACGAGAAAACTTCATCGCCACGCTTCATCAGCTCCAGGGCAAGTGAAAAACTCGCCAAGATCTTCAGCGACATGTCTTTCGAGTCATCTGCGGGCTCCTATATAAGCGATGACTCGAGCGACATCGACAGCTTCAACTTCATTGACAGATCCATCACTGTTGGAAAGGTCTTCACCAATCTCTATGATGGTGTCACCAAACTCGACAAAGTTCAGAATTCAAAATATCACCAGATCTACGCAATTGGAGAACCAAACCGGCCAGAACCGGCGACGTCAGAGGCTTTCGACGATGCGGGAAATCCGTATGTCGATCCCGCAGATCTCACGCGAGGTTTGGGAACAAAATATATCGGACCAGGAACACGAGAGATGGTGCGATTTCCGCAGGCGATGTGGGATCGAGTCGCAAGAGCTATTGATGGTACAGAACCAATGACCATTACGGCAACACCTGAGGAGTTACAAGCGTATCAATATAGGCTTGCACGTACCAGGAGGGAGCTCGAGAAACAGAAAATCGAGTTGGATAGGAGGCAGGAAGAAGCCTTCGCAACAAGCAGGCGAAGGGCAGAGCTAAGCCGACATTCAGGAACTTCGGGAGATAGTCATAGAGAAGCTCGAAGGAGAGCAAGATCTCGCCTGCAAAATATACCTGAAGCAGAGAGAAAAAACTTAGTTCAAAACCTCGACATGCCTTTCATGTCAATCGACACGAGGGGGAATATTATTCCCAAAACACCGGAAGCGGGGTATATGGCAACGCAAGCTTTCATCCTAGCGTCCAGGCCACCTCCCGGAGATCCAAGAGAAGCGTTGTATAACATGGCCATGGCAGGGTGTGGAGCCATGGGAGCAGCATTCGCAGCTACACCTCCCGAAGGATCAGCAAGGCAAAATAGTCCACGACCCACTGCAGCAGCACCAGGTCCCGAAAGAACAAGTGGAGCAAGAGACACAGCGGCACAAGCACGGGTGGACAGAGCACGACAAAATAGAAGAGAACATCGGCATTCCCCAGAGATAGATGACGAGGATATGTGTGGGCTACCATGCTTTACACGAAGGGTCCGGAAAACTCGAGTTCCTTCAGGGTTTAAGTTACCCGATAATTTCAAAAAATTCGATGGCCTGCAAGATCCCGAGGATTGGCTAGTCGATTACCTCGAGATGGTGAAGCTGATAGGTGGAACCAGAGCAACAGCCATGCAGAGCATTCAAGTACACCTAAGCGGAGCCGCAAGATCTTGGATCAAGAAGCTTCCTCCAGGTTCCATCGATAGCTGGGACAGTTTTGAGGATGTGTTCGTCAAGAATTTCCGATCCACCTGCAAAAAACCTGCATCACTAGAAGAGTTGAGATCATGTCGACAAAATCATGATGAGTCAATGAGGAAATACATCCAGAGGTGGAACATTATCAAAAACTCGGTAGAGAATATATCTTACGAGAGGGCAATAGATGCGTTCGTGGCAGGAGTTCGGCGAGGAGATTTTGTTGAGGACTTGGGGAGAACAAACCCAAGGACAGTATCAGCATTAATGGAGATAGCAAACAGATGGGCTGATGGAGAAGATGCTGTTCACAATAAGCGACATAGGTCACCAGAGGAGGACCGCAATCGAAACTTCCAAAATAGACGACGATTCTCTCGGCAATTCTCAAGTTACGATGCTCCTGGCCAAATATCGGCTGGGTTCCGGGGAAATACTGGAGGAAACAATAGAGATGAGTATCAAAGGAGTAACGAGCAGCTAGGCGACAATAGAGATGACTCTCGGAGTAAGAGGCGAAATAGTGGACAAAGGTTTCAGAGACCTTTTATAACGCCCGAAGATATGATGAACGGGCCGTGTCAGATGCATTTTTACCTCGACAATAATGGGAAGATGCAGTCAGGACATCTGCAGAAGGACTGTCGCAATTTTCAAGCAATGTTGAGGGTCGCAGGGCTAGCCAATGCTCAAGCAACAAATAGAAACCCCCAAGGGCCCAGGAGTGAGATCCACCTGCCACCTCCTCCCGCAATTACGGACGAAAATCGACACCAGCTCAGAATCGTGGCAGCACCACACCCACCTCCATATGTTGATCATAACTCCAACGGCATGGTCTCAATGATCCAGAAAGCTAGGCCGTCTAATAGGGCTCAGAAAGTAATCTCACGACAAGTGTTCATGGTAGAGAAGATGCCTCCACCAACGATTGAGTACCTAAATTGGTCGGGACAGGACATTAGCTTCACAATTGCGGATCACCCGCAACAAGTTCCTCGACCAGGGCAGTCAGCACTTATCTTACCAGCAGTGATAGCAGGATTCGATGTATCTCAAGTATTCATAGATGGAGGTAGCAGTCTGAACCTTATGTACGCAGATACACTAAGGATGATGAACATATCCCTGGCAAACCTAAAACCAACGGACACATGTTTCCATGGAATCACGCCAGAGAAGCCGAGTTATCCGTTGGGGAGGATCAATCTCGACGTTCAGTTCGGGACCCGAGAAAACTACAGGATAGAAAGGCTAGAGTTTGAAGTTGTGGATTTCCCGTCGCAATATCACGCTTTGTTGGGACGACCAGCATATGCCATGTTTATGGCGGTACCACACTACACGTACCTGTTATGGAGGTTACCTGGACCTAAGGGACCAATCTCAGTCAAATGCAGTTTCGCGTTAGCTGATAAATGCGACAAGAATTTTCATCGACTGTCAGAAACTTTCGGGATGCAAGCAGAGTATATGGCTTCAAGGCTCACAACTGATTATGATGTGTTGCCAGATGTAGGAAGGCCTCTCAGGGAGCCAACCTTTAACACTACGAAAGATTCTAAGGAGGTGCAGATTCACCCGACAGATCCAATGAAAATGACATCCATTGCAACAGACATGGACCTCACATAGGAAAGCGCGCTTGTCGAGTTCCTTCGTGAGCACTGGAAAATCTTCGCATGGTGTCCAGCTGACATGCCAGGAGTACCCAGGGAACTTGCCGAGCACCACCTAAACTTGGATCCGTTAGCGCGACCAATTAAACAACCTTTGCGGCGTTTTTCGGAACCAAACCGCAAAGCCATGTTGTCAGAGAGATACATCGACTCAGAGAGGCTGGTTTTATCAAAGAGCTACATACAGAGGCCACGTGGGTAGCTAACCCAGTTCTGGTCCCGAAGAAAAACACGAAAGTCCTTCGCATGTGTGTCAACTTTACGTGTCTCAATAAACACTGTCCAAAGGATCACTTTCCCCTCCCAAGGATCGATCAAATTATCGACTCCACGGCAGGATGTGAACGTCTTTCCTTCCTGGACGCATATTCTGGTTATAACCAGATCAGATTAAAAGAAGATGATGAAGTCAAGACAGCGTTCATAACACCTTATGGTGTGTTTTGCTACAAAACAATGCCTTTTGGTCTGAAAAACGTGGGAGCAACATATCAGCGGATGATGCAAAAGTGCTTGGCAACACAGATCGGGAAAAACGTGCAAGTGTACATTGACGATGTCGTCATAACATCAAAAAAGGGGACAACTTTGATCGAGGATCTAAAGGAAACTTTCGACAACCTTGACAAGTTTTGTCTCAAAGCTGAACCCGACGAAGTGTTCTTTCGGCGTCCACTGCGAGAGAACTTCTCGGGTTCCTAGTCTCAGCAAGAGGAATCGAGGCTAATCCAGAAAAAATTCAAGCTATTGTAACAATGAGGAAGCCAACAAAGTTAAAAGAAATACAACAATTAATTGGGCGAGTCGCAGCTTTAAGCAGATTCGTCGCCAGGCTGGGAGAAAAGGCGTTACCGTTTTATGCTTTGATTATGCAAGGAGAGAAGTTTCAGTGGAACGAAGAAGCGGATAGAGCTTTCGAAGATCTCAAACGAACAATCTCGACACCACCAATCTTGGTGGCGCCCAAGGAAAAGGAACCCCTCTTATTATACATTGCGGCCACACCTCAGGTGGTCAGCACAGCACTCGTAGTCGAAAGGGAGGAAGAAGGAAAACTCCATGGAGTACAGAGGCCAGTATATTTCATCAGTGAAGTATTATCGCCTTCAAAACAGCGGTACCCGCAATACCAGAAGCTAGCATATGGAGTGGTTACAACAGCAAGAAAGCTGCGACACTATTTTTCGGCACACCCGATAATCGTGGTAAACGAGGCGCCTTTATCCAATATATTAAACAATCCAGAAGCTACGGGTCGTGTCTCCCTTTGGGGAATAGAGCTTTCCCCTCGGGACATCACGTACGAGAAAAGAAAAAGGAATAAAGTCGCAAATTTTACCGGACTTCATCGCAGAGTGGATGGAACTAGAAAATACGGGACCCCCTGATTTATCGAGAACCTGGACTATGAACTTCGACGGGTCCAAGAGATTACAAGGAGCTGGAGCAGGCGTGATACTAATATCACCTGAAGGCGACAAATTAAAGTATGTCTTACGGATGACGTTTCCAAATGCGTCTAACAATGAGACATAATACGAAGCTCTCATACATGGGATGAAGATGGCGAAGGCTTGTGGTGCAACCCGACTAAAAATATTTGGCGACTCACAATTAGTGGCTCAGCAGGTCATGAACCAATGTGATGCAGTCAATGAAAGTATGATAGCATACAAGGAATTGTATAACGAGCTGGAGAAGCTGTTTGATGGATGCGAGGTAAATCACATCAGCAGGCTCAGTAATGATGAAGCCGATGTTCTTGCAAACATCGGGTCGCAGTGTCTCGCGATTCCACCAGGCGTGTTCTGGGAGGAGATAGCAGAGAGATCTACAAGGCCGAAGAAACCAAAGAAGAAGGAGAAGGAAGAAAAATCCTCGGGGGCTATGAAAGCAACATTGGAAGAAGAGGAGCCAAACTTAGTGATGATGGTACAAATTCCATGGATGCAAGTATACATATCATACATCTTAAGGAAAGAAATACCAAACGATCCAGTTGAAGCAAGGCGAGTTATTAGACGTTCTAAAACCTTTACTGTGGTCAAAGGGGAGTTGTACAAACGAAGTATTTTGGGAGGGTTGCAAAGGTGCGTCACACCCGAAGAAGGAAGGATAATTCTGAAGGATGTACATGAAGGAATATGTGGTCATCATTTGAAATCGTGTCTTGATCCATAGAGTGTTCGGTTTCCTCTACATTGTTAGTCAACAAACAACTAGAGGAAGTAGAAGCATTTTGATTATGGCAACAAGACAAGGCATGCATATCATCATGGGATTTATGTAGGGAGTTTATACTTGATATGCAAGGACTATCAACACTAGCATGTAAGACCTTTTTGGTGCTAGATGTGTTTAGGTCCAAAGATGAAACATTGCAATGGGATAGAGATGAAGGATCACAAATACTGAGCATAATATCAACATTACAATTTCCATCACCACTCACCATGTCATTACCTTGTGTCTTGCAACACGTTGGTGAAGTGGAAGAAGATGATAAATCATCACGGCCGGAGGTGGAAGCAACTTGGAGCTCTTCATGATGTGAAGGGGAAGAGAGCTCCTTGGAAACACCACCGACCATATGAGAAATGGATCCACCAAACATTTACTTAAGCTTGATCCACATCTCATGAGATGACTTTCGCTTTATATATATCAAGAACCTACGAAAATCTGGTCTCAAGGAAAATAAAAGCTCATTACATACTTGAGCTTCAAGATGTAAGTTTTTCTCATCCTCTAAAGATAGATTTTGAGGATCCATCGGAGGAGAAAAACCTACATCTAGAAATCGCTCTATAGTTGACACAAGGTCCGAAGATTACAAAGCAAGCGGTTTCTCCACAAAAGATAATTTGTGCCATCAAAGATAATTATGTCATTGTGCACTATATTACTAGCCGACATCTTTACTCTCAAGGCGGTGAAGCCTTAAACAAGGAGAGAACTTGCTATGATACCAATTGAAAGGACGAGATGTCACCTAGAGGGGGGGTGAATAGGCGTTTTAAAAACTCTTACGGATTTGTCTTGTAAGAATGCGGAATTAAACTAACGTTTATTTTACAAGCACAAATCCTAAATATGCTAGGCTCACCTAAGTGCAACAACAACAACAACTAGAGCTAAGCAAGATAGGCACAGTATATATGTAGCACAAGTGATAGCAAGATGTATGTACTTCAAGCATGATGCCTATCACAAGGAAAGTAAGCTCGGGTATAGAAATATCTGAGGCACGCGGAGATGAAGATGTATTCCCGTGTTCCCTTCCTTTGCAAGAAGGTAAGTCGCGTTTGGAGAGGTGGGGGTCCCACGAAGGATTCCCCAACGCCACGAAGGCTCACCTTCTTCTCCGAGCCAAACCCACGAAGGATAATGGCCCTTTCCTTATGGTTAGTTTTTCCTCCACTCCGGAGATGGCAAGCTCCACAACCACTTCACAAGCTTCACGAAGGGGAAGCCCGGGCCTCTTCACAATCTTCCTTGAAGCGATCACCGGAGCACCAACCGCCAAGCCAACTAGGAGGTCTCCCTCCAAGAGTAACAAACTCACGGTCTCTCACTCGAACTAATCATGGTGGAGAGCTCAACACTATGCAATGATGCAAAGCAAGAACACTAGAGGTGTTCAAATCCTTCACACTCAAATCTCACCAAAGCAACAAATGCTAGGATGAGATTAGAGAGGAAGAACAATGGAGGAAATCAACAAATGACTCCAAGATCTAGATCCTAAGAGCATCTCCAGCCGTCTCCCCGACGAGGCCCCCAGGACTCCTTTTTTTTCATCCGGATGAACGAAAACGGCCCAGCCGCGCCCCCGGCTTCTCGTTTTCGTCCGGATTAGGCCTTTCATCCGTCCGGAGAGCCCAGGCCATCCCCGGGTTCCCGAGGACCGGCCGGGGACTCCGGACGAAACAAAAACGAGCGAAACGTTGAGCGGGGCCGTGTTGTCGGCGACAGAACCGGTAGTTCCCTCCATTAATTTCGTTTTTTCCTCCAAATTGCGTCGCATAGAAGCATTTTCTTCCCCCACAGTTGCAGCTCCTCCTCTTCCCCTCCACCACCATGCCACCGAAGAAGCTCGCCGCCGATGGCGCGTCGATGGCGCGCCGACGGCGAGGAAGCCGTGGGCGCCTAAACAGAGGCCGCCGGGCATGTCTAACGCGGCGTGGGCGGCGGATCAGGAACGGCGGCAACATGAGACTCGCGCCCGGGCGGAGAGGGAGAAGAAGTGCAACGCGAAGAGGGTAGCGGCGGCGGCGGAGGAACAGGCGAGGCTGATCTCCATCAACTTCGGATGCCCGCACATCGCCCAATTCCCCGGGGCATGGGCTACCCAAGGTATGGTCGGATCTACTTCCTTCTTACCGGTGTCGCCGGCTGTTGTGGGTATACTTTATGGGTATATCAACGGCATGGTCTAGATCCGGCAAGCCCGGGTGGCCCATAGTTGGTGATGAGGCATGTGGCCCATCGGGCGGCCCAGTTGCTGTAGATCCTGAAGGATGAAGTCCGGCCAGGAACAGGAAGCCGGATCCCAACCGACCTACGAAAGAGGCCGGATCCGTGAAGGCCCATGAAGTATCCGGATCCAGCACGTACTTAGGGGTAGGCGGATCCTTGACGTACACGGCAAGACTTTGTACCGTAGTTAGGCAACTTGTATTCCGGCTAGGACTCTCCGTGTAAAGCCTAGATCCGAGCGCCTTTATAAGCCGGATCCCGGGAGCCCTAGAGGGACAACCACAACTCATTGTAACAATGCGAAAGCGCCCAGATAATTCCAGACAAGCAGTAGTAGGCCCTGTCATCGTGCAGGTATTCCGAAGCTGGGTAAATCGCGTACCACCGTCTCGTATGCACTCCGCCCTATGGCCCCTACTTCTTCTCCCCCTCGTGAGGATCCCTCCTCTGAGGTACCGTCGATTAGGCAACGACAGTTGGCGCCCACCGTGGGGCCAGCGGCGTCTGGAGGCCGGAACCGGGAGGGTTCCGCCATGGGAAGCTACGACGACACCATCGCTATGGGGCGCGTCCTTTACGCTGGAAACCTTCCGATCATCCCTCCGGACGAGTGCTGGATTCCGGCTAAGACTGACCCCGTCAAGCTCTCCATCGTCCCAGTTGGCGGCATACACATCTTCATCGGCGAAACCGTCGATTCCGACGGGAACGCACAGGTAAGTAACGCTGACGTGACCACCACTGAGCAGGACGCATTCGCGAAGATCCGATCTGAGATGCAGGAACTTCCCAAGGAAAACTCCGCCTTAGATCTGAAAAAATCAAAACCCATCCAATCCGCCCCTGAGCAGGAAACAAAGGTGGAAGACCAATGCAGATCCGCCTGGGTCTCCCAGGTGTTAGAGAAGCAAAGGTGTCACTTCGTACACTTCTTGGCCCATACCGCCGGAACCGCCCCTCAAGAAGCCGGAGCTGGTCCCGAGCAGGTCGAGGCACCGGAAAACAACACTGCTCCGGATCAGCAGGAGGCTGTCGGAGAAAGCGGTACTCCGGTTGAAGAGTCGATCCTGGGCAACCTAAGCCCAATTTCCAGGGATGCCCCCTCCATGGATACTGAAGAATTTGATCGCAAGGTGAAGGAATACGGATACGGTGATCAACCCGAAGTTGAATCCGCCCAGCCAAAACAAGTTCTCGACCTTGGCGGTGCTGGACCAATGGGAATCAAAGGATGACAACACCTATTCCGATCCAGAGCCATCCCATGCAGGATCTCCGCTCTCGCGGGAACGTCCGCACAAGGAAGTCCTGTCCCCAGAAGAACTGGTTGAGCAAGCAGGCATGGATGCAATCGCACATTCAGATATCCTCAACAAACCCATAACCCCTGACGATGCCGCAGATCCGGAGGCTCTAGAGGCTAAAAGGCAGGAGATGCTGGCAACAGCCCAGAAATTCGCCAGAACCGCAGCGGCAATGCTGGATGAAAGGAAAGAAGCCGCACACTTCGTGGAAAATTTTCATCGGTGAGAGCTTGAGGTTGACGAACAACTGGTAAAAGTATAGGAGCTCCAGCAACACTGGAAAGACAAGGTCACCGAGCTTCAGCGGGAGGCCGATAAAATCAGGCGGGATGCTATACCTCCCTGTAAGATCACCTTCGCGACCCCCACTGAGCAACAACCACTCGCAACTCCAAAGGATAACATGAAGAAGGCTGCGGAGATCTTGAAGAAAAAGACCGAGGAGATTTACATCGACTACGTCCGTACGCTCGTTGCCTCAGCAATGAAGCAGCAGAGCAAGGCAGACACTTCACGCAAGTTGGAATCCAACCCGGATCATTGCATCTCTACCGCGCAGAAGGACGCCTACGACAATCGCCATCGCGATGACGAATCGCGAACCGGATCCTCGGAACGCAGAAGAAAACCAGAGAACACCCAAATCCAATCCCAGTACCATCAAAGACACCTCCGTCAGATCCAAAGAAGGGAAAGGATACGATGTACACTGGTAGGAACAAGTACCGGAATCCCTCACCTCCACCCAACGGATACCCGCGTCCTCCACTTCCTCGCCGCCGTAGTCCAGTCGGAAACACCAGGCCTCATGGTCCAGGTGGAATCAACATCCGGGACAACGTGCCGCCTCCGAGGAACAGAGAGCGTACGCCGGAACCCCGTCGAAGCCGGAACAACGATAGAGAACCCGAGCCTAGGAGGAGTCGGAACGAGGACCGCGAGCCGGAGCCATGCCGAAGCCGGAACGATGAAGGCAGCCAGCACCATGGTGAAGGCAGCCACCGAAGCCGGAGTCAGCATCGCGAAGGGCGAGGAGAGTCGGATGGTGGAAGCAAGAGGTCACATCGGCCCCCTCGCAGGTCTCCCTCACCACCACCTAGAGGTGGAGGTGGAGGTGGAGGCGGCGGCCGGAGATCTCGCTCTCGCTCAAAATCCCCCCGCCACGGCTCGCGTGACGCACGGGAACATCTCAATGAATACAGAACTGACTACATAGGCCCAAAGTGCTTCAGCAGGATGATTCGAGAGGAACCAACGCCAAGGATGAACCTCAAGCTACCCGGAAACCTAAAGACCTATGATGGCACGGAAAGGCCGGATACCTTGATTGAGGATTACTATAATGCAGTAACCTTTGCCGGAGGAACCCCTAACATCACCTACCGCATGCTTCAGCTGTACCTTGTGGGTCCAGCCCGGATCTGGCTCAGCGACCTCGAGAAGAATTCCATCTTTTGTTGGTTTGACCTGAAGACCGCCTTCGAAAAGCACTTCAGGGGCACCTACAAGAGGCCTGCCACGACGAGCGACTTACAGGCGTGTATCCAGAAGAAAGGTGAAACATCAAGGAATTTCCTCACCCGATGGCTAGCAACAAGGAACGAGTGTGAAAATGTCGATCACACCACAGCTATGCACGCCTTTATAGGTGGACTGCAGAGGGGAGGATTGCTGCGGCACAAGCTCACTTGCTTGGCGAACGCGAACAAACTGACTTTGGATGACATGATCTCCATTGCCAGCGATCACACTGTCGGCGATGACGACGCAGGCGGAGACCTCGCAGCCACAGCAATTCCCCTGCACCAGCAAAAGAAGAACCATGATAACGGTAACACCAGTGGCACTAAGCGGAAGAATCCACCTGATGACCAGAAGAGTGGCGGATCCGAGATGGTCGCCATGGGTTTCCAGCGCGGAGGTCAAGGAGGCGGAAGAGGTCGCGGCCGCGGAGGCGGAGCCGGCAGGGGCCAACAGCGTGGTGACGAGGTCACCGCTGCCGGAACCTACGCCCCCCAAACATACGAGGAGTACAGAGACATGCCCTGCCTGGCCCACCTGGATCCGGCTACGGGGAAGTCCACTCACACTAACCACAACTGCAAGTGGGTCAACGATCTCAAAGCTGACCCGGAAGCAGGATACAAGTGAGCCCGGAAGCACCGCCCACGCGGCAAAGGAGGCAAGGGCAAGAACAAGGACAAAGAGGAAGACAGTTCCGAGGCAATGGATGAGGATGATGCTTCGCCGGACCACAAAGACGGATCCGCAGCTAAATCCAACCCCTTTGGCAAAAAGAGTGTAAGCGCGTACCACACCTTCCTCGGAACCCCAACAGTCTGCGCAAGCAAGTCAGCTTTCCGGATCCTGAACGCCACAGTTCCGGCTGTGCCGCAGTATGTCAGGTGCTCGGAAGTCCCGTGCACATTTGATAGGCAGGATCATCCTACCATTGTACCGAAAGAGTGCTACGCCTTGGTTGTAAGTCCCTGCATCGACGGCTACGACTTCTCCAAGTGCCTCATGGTTGGCGGAGCCAGCTTGAACATCATGTACCTGGAGACTCTAGAGCGGATGAACCTTACCAAGGAGCAGCTTAAACATAGCACCACTTAATTTCATGGTGTGGTTCCGGGTAAAAAGGAAAATTCCCTCGGCAGCATCAGACTTCCCGTGGCCTTCGGCAACATTAATAATTTCCGCGAAGAGATGATCACGTTTGAGGTCGTGCCTTTCAAGAGCTCCTACCACGTCATCTTCGGCAGGCCCACCTACCACAAGTTCCACGCAAGAGCGTGCTACATCTACAACAAGCTCAAGATTCCGGGTCCCAATGGTATGATTACCGTATCCGGAGACTACAAAATGGCTCATGAATGCGAGTTGGGCGAAGCCACCTTCGCAGAGTCTGTGATATCTGGAGAGGAGCTGAAAGGCTACAAAGCCGCGGTGGATCCGACTGAGATGCAGACCACCAAGAAACAGATCTCCGAACAGAAAAACTCCTTCAAGGCCGCGATAGAGACCAAGAAAGTCAACTTCAAGGAAGGGGACGCTACCAAGCAGGTTTCGGTCGGAGCCAACATGGACCCCAAATAGGAAGACGCGCTCGTCGAGTTCCTCCGCGCTAATATGGATATCTTCGCATGGCAGCCTTTTGACATGTCCGGAGTACCAAGGGAACTCGCCGAGCACTACCTCAACATAAACCCGGGGGCTAAACCGGTGAAGCAAGCTATGCGACGCTTTGGAGATAAGAAGCGCCGCCCCATAGGAATGGAATTAGCAAAGTTACTAGAGGCAGGTTTTGTAATAGAAGTTATCCATACTGATTGGGTCGCAAATCCCGTCCTTGTACCCAAAAAGAATTCTGAAATACTAAGAATGTGCATCGATTACTCCGGCTTGAACAAGCATTGCCCGAAGGATCCGTTTCCCCTGCCGCGCATTGACCAAGTCATTGATTCGACGGCAGGGCGGAACTTCTGTGTTTTCTTGACGCATATTCCGGGTATCACCAGATCCGGATGAAGAAGTTCGACCAAAAGGTGACCTCGTTCATCACCCCATTTGGCACTTACTGCTAAGTTACCATGCCCTTTGGCTTGAAAAACGCAGGTGCCACCTACCAACGTACGATGCAGCGGTGCCTGAAGGACCAAATTGGCCGGAACGTACACGCCTACATCGACGATATGGCGGTCATGACCCGGAAAGGATCCGACTTGATCAGCGACCTCACAGAAACCTTTGAGAATCTCCGACGGTACAAGATGATGTTGAATCCGCTGAAGTGCGTCTTTGGCGTTCCAGCCGGAAAACTCCTTGGCTTCATCGTCTCTAATAGGGGCATTGAAGTTAACCCGGAGAAAATCAAGGCAATCCTGTGCATCAAAAGGCCAACTTGTCTCAAAGATGCGCAACGACTAACTGGTTGTGTTGCAGCAATCAGCAGGTTTGTTAGCCGTCTTGGCGAGAAGGCGCTACCCTTGTACAAGTTATTGAAGAAGACAAACGAATTTGTCTGGGACGAGGCAGCAGATGCAGCACTTCAAGGGTTGAAGGAAATACTCACCTCCCCACCTATCCTAGCAGCACCAGGGGAGTCAGAGCCTATGCTCCTTTACCTGGCAGCTACCAACGAAGTCATCAGCCTCGTCATCGTGGTGGAGCGACGGGAAGAAGGACACGAGTATGGAGTCCAAAGGCCAGTCTACTACATTAGCGAAGTGCTTACGGAATCCAAACAAAGGTATCCTCACTTTCAAAAGCTAGCCTATGGAGTTTTCCTAGGTAGCAGGAAGCTGAGGCACTACTTCCAGGAGCATCAAGTAACAGTCGTGAGCAAAGCTCCGCTGTCAATGATTCTCAACAACGCTGACGCAACAGGACGCACAGCAAAATGGGGCATTGAATTATCCGCCTTCGACTTCAACTACAAAGCCAGGACTGCGGTCAAATCCAAGATCTTGGCGGATTTTGTCGCAGATTGGACAGAAGCTCCGGATATTAATCTGGACCCGGAACCAGAGACATGGGTTATGCACTTCGATGGATCCAAGCAGCATCAAGGCTCAGGAGCCGGAGTAACCCTGAAGTCCCCTACCGGAGAAGAACTGCAGTACGTTCTGCAGATCCACTTCGAAGCTACAAACAACATGGCGGAATACGAGGCTCTACTACACGGTGCTGCGCATCGCTAAGGAGATAGGGATCAAGCACATTATTTGCTGCGGAGATTCCGACACGGTGGCACGGCAAGTAGCCGGAACCTGGAACGCCAGAAACTCCGTCATGGCGGCTTACAGAAATGAAGTTGACGAGATCGCCAAGTGCTTCCTCGGATACGAAGTCAAGTACGTCAGAAGAGACGACAACGCAGCGGCAGACATGCTGTCCAAGCTCGGATCCGGCAGGAAGCCAATTCCGCCTGGTATTTTCCTGGAGCATTTACGTATACCCTCGGTGAAGGGCGCTAACCCAGAAAACCCAGATGTGGCAGTATCTCCGCCTAGAGAAGTGATGGCTATCATTCCGGCTTGGACACAGCCTTTCCTGGACTACCTCATCGATCAGAAGTTGCCACAGGACGAGGTCCTCGCACGACAGATCATCAGACGAGCAAGATCCTACACAATCGTTGATGGACAGCTCTACAAACGAAGCGCAACAAGAATATTCCTCAAATGCGTCTCTAACCAAGATGGTATTGAGATACTCAGAGAGATCCATGCAGGGGACTGCGGGCATCATGCCGCCCCCAGGTCACTCGTTGCGAAAGCTTTTTGGCTTGGGTTTCTCGGCTCACGGCCTAAAGAAGATGTCGACAAGCTGGTAAAAACCTGCCGAGGTTTTTCAGTACTACGCTAATCAACCAAACGCTCCAGCTCAAGAGCTGAAGACCATACCTATCACCTGGCCATTTGCGGTCTGGGGGCTCGATATGGTTGGTAAACTGAAGAAATCATCTCCTGGCGGTTTTGAGTACCTCCTGGTCGCTGTTGATAAATTCAGCAAGTGGATCGAGGCCAAGCCTGTGAGAAAATCTGATGGTGCTACGGCACTAAAATTTGTTTGCAGCCTCGTGATGATCGATTCGGCATCCCACACAGCATAATCACAGATAATGGCACAAACTTCGCACAAGGAGAATTGAAGGATTATTGTGAGGAAGTAGGGATACGGCTGGACCTTGCCTCTGTGGCCCATCCACAGTCCAATGGTCAGGTCAAAAGGGCCAACGGTCTCATATTATCAGGAATTAAGCCACGCATTGAAGAACCGCTGCGACGCGCAGCTGGAGCTTGGGCTGATGAGTTAGACTCTGTTCTGTGGAGTTTGCGAACTACCCCTAACAGATCAACCGGATTTACCCCGTTCTTCCTGGTATACGGATCTGAAGCCGTGCTCCCCTCCAACATCATCCACGATTCACCGCGAGTCTCCGCCTATAATGAAGAAAGCTGACGACGAGGCCGGACAGCTATCCGTGGACCTGATAGAAGAAGCTCGGAATTTAGCTGACCAACGTTCCACCATATACCACCAGAAACTCCGACGCTATCATAGCCGTCTAGTTCGGAACCGCTCATTCATGGCCGGAGACTTGGTCCTCCGCCTTCGTCAGGTGAAAGACCATAAGCTGCAATCTCCAAGGGAAGGACCCTTTGTCGTTAGCAAAGTACTTCACAATGGATCATACTACCTTGTTGATTCCCGGGAGTTGAAAGACAGACCTGCTAACTGGTACCGGAAACGCAAGCGAGAGGATCCGGATGACATCTACGACGAAACAGATCGCCCTTGGAACATTGCACAGCTACGTCCTTTCCACACTTAGCAAAATTTTCCGAGTTACATACTCTGTAATAGTTATACATGATCAATGAAATAAAGCTTTTGGTTCACTCTTTGAGTCTTTTACCTCCTTTACTTGTTCATTTTTAGATCGTGTATGTTTTCCAACTAAAACCGCAGAGCTGGATATTTCCGCCTAGGCGTGTATGAAAGTTGTGATTTTCAAAAATCGTCCTTTAGGACGTAAGCTTAAGTTTTCTGGTGGAAATATTTTCTGTTTTGAACTTGTGGATTCCTAGTAGCGATTTCCGGCACCTTGGCCGGGGGCTTGTTTCCGCGGTTATTGACGGATTGCCATTGGGCTTCGTCGGCGCTGGCGAGCGTTTCCGGTTAAAGGTTTTCCGGTTCGCGAAAGGTCAAATAAGCAAGCCGGAAAACATAGAAATCAGCACTTGCTTTCCAACAAAACGAAACATGCAAATAATATTAACGGATAGCAGGATAAGTTGTCTCCGCCCATGCATACGTGTTTTGTTCCTAACTACTTAAGAATTTAAAGTTATATTACAAACCCTCTTGAGGCCAAAATGATGCATTGTTTTTCGTCTTCCCCGCAGGAACAAGTTTTTACTTCTCCTTAGCCGGAGAAGTTTCCACATTGGCATCAGCCTTCTCTGCGTCAGCCGGAGTTTCCTTCTCTGCGTCCTTGGCGGGAGAGGAGACATCTTCGTCTTCTTCTTCTTCAGCTGCAGTCGGAGATGCAGCGCCACCTTGGTCCTTTGAGCTTGTCCAGGTATACTGGCTTCCGGATTGGGTGGGCCTGGATTCCGCCTCGCGCTTCTTGAGAAGCTCAGCTTCGAGAGGCTCGTCAGCAGGAAGAACCGCCTTTTCATAAAATTCATCATGGCGAATTCTCCGGGCAATGCGTGTATCATAGCCACTGACTGCATCTAGAAGTGCATCGACATCCGCGTCCGGAGGAACGCCAGCAGTGACTTGGTCAAGATTTAGCTTCGGGTTGTGCGCCAAGCACATTGCCAAAGACATGGCAGCTGCGCCCCGTGCCGAGGAAGCTTGCAGATCCACCACCAACTCCGGAAGCACATCCATCCTCTTGACGAGCTTGCGCACGTCACAGGTTCGGCTCTTCTTGATGTTGAGGTTGTGGCAGATTTTCCTGGAGGCGGAGATGAGGTCCTTGCAATCTTCTCCGGCTAGCTGCAGCAAGTCATCGCGCGGGAACTGGCTCCGACGTTCCTCATCATATCCAAGTGGATCTGGAAGACGAAGTTTTGATAAGTATAACAGGTTAAGCGCAACATGTGCACTATTCTATGAGTTTTGGGGACATACCCATGAAGTCGGAGTTTAGGAAATCCCAGCATTGCTCTGCTGTCTCCATATATTTCCGGAGTCCACCAAGCTCTCTTTGTTGCTTCCGGATGGTGTCGCTGTCAGTTTGTCTTTTTAATTCAAACTCACCTTCCTTTTGGATAAGCTCCGAGTTCTTTTCAGCAAGCTTATGCTCCGCCTCTGCGAGTTTCGCCTCAAGATTCTTCTGGGAGACGCGCAGAGTTTCCAGCTCGGAGGAGGCTGCAGCGAGGGACGAGGATGCACCTACTCAGAGATATTAAACATCAAGTTTGAGATGCGGCTCACAAACTATAGACAAACGGAAGTCGGAAACCAACCTTGGGCTTCTGACAGCTGCTTTTTCAGATCCGCGTTCTCCTGCTTGAACAACTGGATCTTTTCCGCTTGACTGAGGGTGACGCGGCGCTGAAGAGCAATGTTTTTGTGCAGCTCGTAATGCAGAACCTGCTGCTCCTAAAAATCCAGTCAGTGCAGGAGTAAGTTCCACAAGTTGTTTTTTATGGTTAAGTCTTTCTAAAGCATTATTGCCGGAAATCTTTCCGCCATAATGCTTGGGGGCTGCCACGACATTTAAATCTTCCTTAGTTTGAGTTTCCTCTAAGTATCTAGACGCTAACTACATTAGTTTCCGCCTAAATACTTGGGGGCTACTGGGGAGTTACCTTCCGTTTGCAGATAAGTTTGTCCAAGAATTGGCCGGTTTCTTTCTTGAAATTTTGGATCTCCGATGTCTCGGTGTCCGTCTTGCCCCAGGCATTGTTCAGCATCGAGTTAAGCAGATCTTGCTCCAACTATCATTTTTCGGCCTCCGTCAGTTTGTTGAAAAACTTTGTGGCATAGGCTTTGGGGGTGGAGGTAAGATCAGCCGGATCTCCAAAGTTCTTGGGGAACACGACCATATCACCAGTGCCAGCTTCAGCTTTGCCGGAGGAGGTGACCTCTGCTTCTCCGCGGCCTTGTGCTTCAGCTTCGTCAGGGGCAGGGCCCTTGCCGCCGGAACTTTCTCCGCCCACTCTGCCGCTACTGACCGGAATTATCTCCGGTGGAGTGGATGCACCAGGAGCTGGAGATTGATCCGCGGGAGAGGAGATGGCTGTGGAGTAGCTTGGGGAGCGCTTGGCGGAGTAGGAGTGACAGGACCAACGGCGGGGGACTTCTTCATATACTTAGTGATGGGCAGGGACGGAGCCAGGAAAACAATATGGAGGGGGCCAAATGAACCTCAGTTTAGTTGGAGGGGGCCAAATAGAATTTTTTTGGCCAATTTAAGGACCAATCTGCATAAAATATAGGGGTTCTTTCATAAAAAAAAATCAGCATAGGGGGGGCCATCCCTGGTGATGGGCTCTTGCATGTTGGTCCGCGTGGCGGTGGAACTCGGATTTCTGCAAGCAGGCAAAGGAAAATCATAAATAACAAAATCTATCAAGACGAAAGACGCATGGTGTTCGGAGACTTACGTCGCGCCCGGAATGTTAGGGCGTGAGCGTTTCCCTGCTGTTGTCAGCAGCTTGAGGCGCTCGCATTCCGCCTTCTTGGAGTCGAGCGGAGGGGGCTTGGTCATCTTGGGCTTCTTGGCGGAGGCCTCGCCGCTGGTTCCGGCTTCGGGGCCGGCAACTTTGGCGCGGGAACGCTTCGTCAGACGAGGAGCAGCCTTCCGAGGCGCTTGCTCCTCTTCCTCGTCAAGGTCCTCCGGATCCTCCTCCGCCGCATCGCCGCTGACTGGGACTCAGAGAATGGTGCGCAGATCTTCCTCCGCCGAAGAATCGAGCTGCGAGGAGGATTGGAAGAATAAGTTAAAACACTTAGAAAAAATTGAGAAGTTGAGGAACAACGAAGAGGCAAAAAGCTTACTGGAGGACATTGGTCATTTGTCTTGATGTCTTTAATAAGTTCCGGGACCTCCTGGCCCCGGCCAACCTTCACCAGCTTCTTGAACCTCCTCTTGAGGGAGTCAGCCGGAAGATCGTGGCGAGTCGCCCGGAGAGAATCATCCGCCCCAGTATACGCGCACATCTTGCGTGCGTTGTAACGCAGGGGCTGGATTCTCCGGGAGAACCAGCTGAGGGTTAACTGGGATCCGGTTCGTCCATCGTGGACCAACCAGGAAATCCTCCGAGCCGCCTTTTCCAGGATTGGAGTCTTCTGGGGGCTTGTTGCTGAAGGGGGGGGAGTCCATCATGGACACTCGGAATTGAAATGTTCTTCACGTAGAACCATCCGGTGTTCCAGTACCGGACGGACTCGTGGGAATCGTGGGGCGGATACATACGTCCAGGTCGGAGCACGAACGTCACGCTCCCATAGTTAAGCATAGCCTTGTCCTTGGTTTCCTTCTTCAATCGAAAGAAAAACTGCCACAATTTGACATCCGGTCGGATCCCGAAATGCCCTTCCCAGAGAGTCGCGAAGTTGGAGAGGAGAAGGTAGGAGTTGGGGCAGATGTTGTGGGGCTAGGGCCCGTAAGTGTCAAGGACGGAGAGGAAAAATTCCGAGCAGGGGAGCGATAGTCCACGCTCAACCCATGCCTTTGTCATGTCTCGTTCGTCCGCATCGGGTTTGGGGACGTCGGAGTCGCGCATGAAGCTCCAGTGCTCGGAGATCATGCCCTCGTTCTGGAGCTCTCTAAGCTCCGCGTCAGTGGTCTCGCAGGGCCACCATTGGCCCCCTACGCCTTCGCGGATCCGGGCCTTGGAAGCCTTCTTGTTTTCCGTCTCCTGGACCTTGGCTGCCATTCTAGTTTGGCCTTGGAGTTCTTCTTGGAGCTCTTGAGCGGTTAGGATCCGGCCTAATGCGTTACTGGAAGAGGCGGAGAATGGTTGAGCAAGCCTAATGTCGGAAATGTATGGTGGAAGATAAGCAATGGGATCTGGGCAGATTGGTTCCACGACACTGGGATCCGGGCTACTCGGAGAACTACCAGTACAGTGTGGTGAACCGTGCGACATGCTTCCGGCTGGACCCATGCGAACGAAGTTGAGTAACCGGAAATCTTCACTAAGACTACTTCTTCTTCTACGAGGCCGGTGCACGTACCGTTAATGGCGCGGCGGTCCGGCGAGACTCCAGTGAAGAGAAGGTCACTGAACTTGGAGCGAATCTTGTGTCTTGACCACGAATCGGCGGTGGAAAGGAAATCCCGATCAACCGTGGTGATCTTGGCGCGGAAAGAGGCTCAGAACGGCGGCGCGAGAAGCTTCCCGTGAAGAAGCTCGCCGGAGTTGAGATCCGTTTGGTGGCGCGGCACGAGGAGGAAGATGATGCGGTAAGGATGCGGTGAAAGAATGAAAAGTTACCGAGCTGAGGGGTATTTATAGACCTCGCGCGGAGATTCGTGATTCGGATCCAACGGTGGAAACGGAACGGTCACACCATCAGATAATTGACACGTGTCCTAGGTCAAATGCGGTAAAACGACGTGGAGGTAACTTAACTGTGCGCTCCCGAAAATGCTGGCTAAAGATTCGCATCTCCGAAAATTTAGCGTGGGAAAAGAGGAAGTTATGCGCGGGAAAGGCGGAATCACCGTTGCGTTACCAATTCCGAAGACAAGAAGATTTCCGAGTAGACGAACCCGGAAACAAGTAAAAGTTTTGAAGCTCTTCAAGATTCTCTTCGGATCCGAACTAATGAAGTCGGAGGAATGATGAATCTCGGAGAACTTCGGGGGCAACTGTTGTGGGTATATCAACGGCATGGTCTAGATCCGGCAAGCCCGGGTGGCCCATAGTTGGTGATGAGGCATGTGGCCCATCGGGCGGCCCAGTTGTTGTAGATCCTGAAGGATGAAGTCCGGCCAGGAGCAGGAAGCCGGATCCCAACCGACCTACGAAAGAGGCCGGATCCATGACGGCCCATGAAGTATCCGGATCCAGCACGTACTTAGGGGTAGGCGGATCCTTGACGTACATGGCAAGACTTTGTACCGTAGTTAGGCAACTTGTATTCCGGCTAGGACTCTCCATGTAAACCCTAGATCCGAGCGCCTTTATAAGTCGGATCCCGGGAGCCCTAGAGGGACAACCACAACTCATTGTAACAACGCGAAAGCACCTAGATAATTCTAGACAAGCAGCAGTAGGCCCTGTCATCGTGCATGTGTTCCGAAGCTGGGTAAATCGCGTACCACTGTCCCGTGTGCACTCCGCCCTATGGCCCCTACTTCTTCTCCCCCTCGTGAGGATCCCTCCTCCGAGGTACCGTCGATTAGGCAACGACACCGGCCACGGCCATGTACCATGACACCTACGCCGCCACCGGCATGGCCGGGTTTATGCCATCGCCGACGGCGTACAACGGTGCGATGTACGAGGGCATCTCGCCTGCCTTGAGGCGTGGGCCGCTTCCCTTCTCCAACCCCGGGATGCCGCCGCCAAATGAGCCTGTGATGCACAAAATGATCACGTCGGGCTCCGTGGCCGCCGCGGCGAGCTTGAGCTTCACACAAGAAGTGGCAAGGGCGGCGGAAGTCGTCGCGTTGCGGGGCGGCATCAACTCCAACCTCGACCAGGGCGATCACCGTGCTGATGAGAACGACGGTACCCAATACGTCGACGGAGCAGATGAGGAGGCGTACGTCGACCTGGACGTCAACGAAGAGGAAGCGCCCGAAGCCCCGGAGGCGCCGTCCAAGGGGAAGAAGAAGAGAAGGAAGAAGAACTCGCCGCCAGCTGAGCCGCGGATCAAATGGACGGGCAAAGAAGAGGAGTGCCTCGCCGAAGCTTGGATGACGGTGTCTATGAACGGCATCACCGGCGCGAATCAGAGCTACGACACGTACTGGCAGCGGGTCAAGGTGGCATTCGACGAGCGCAAACTCGTCGACCCGTACATCAACACGACGGTGATGGATCGCGGCAACAAGGCAATGGGCACCCGGATTTTTAAGTCCGGATGCCTATTATGTCATACATCGCAATCCCGGGAATATTGTTGTTGCGAGGCATAATAGTTAAGTATCACAGTCATCATTCATTACAAACCATAAGTCTTACAAATTTGGAATCACATGATCCATATTACACGAATAGTTGATCTATCGATCAACGAACAAACACAAATTCATAGTTCATAGCGGAAGCGTAAGATACAAGGACTCTCTAGTCCACAGGCCAACGTTTGACGTTGGAAGACTCCTAGTTGTCGTAGGCGTCCTGCTGGTCATCTCCTTGTTCATCTTCATACTCTGGCCATTTGAATAGCCAGGGACAAAGCCGTGAGTACTTTAAGTACTCGCAAACTAATACTAATGTAAGTGCTAGACATTCTAGTATGGTTTGCTAAGCTCTAGTTTATTTGCATAAAGCTAGTTTTAGTTCACAACATTTGAGAAAAAACCTTATTCAAGTGCTAACTAACTCAAGTGGGAACATTAGTGTCATTCCCACCATTCAAGTGGTGATTTCAATTCAATTCACCACAAGTCATTTCACCATCATCTTTCAACATCATTTTTCAAAGATATGACATCGGAAAACTGTATGGCCTTTCCAACCGTCCGTAACCGTGGACGCGGCTATTTGAATAGGTTTACACTCTGCAGAGGTTGCACACTTGTGCCACAACATTTGATTTCATCCGTCGGGATTACCCCGAATCATCGTAACACGAGTACGCGGATCATCAACCATAACCTTTCACTTACAAATCCTAGTATGAGCACCTCTCCCCATGAGCTTGGCCTCCCGGTGAAGACCAACTCGTCAACACCGGGAACTGCACAGGGCTTGACTGTACAATTCACCTCAATTTCACATCATTTCTCAACAACGGAGGCAGCCTCAAGCGTAACCCCTATGACGTGTGTTCAGAGGGAACCCATACTAAGATACATAAACTTCCAGTTAAGCCCTACCCATAATCAGGTATTGTGGGGGTACTTAATAATTGGAAAGGTATCGCATTCAAACCAACATCATGTTTATCAAAAATCACCATCTTCTCTTTGTCACATTCACCTTCAAAAATCATTCAATGGAATGCATCATCATTCCAAGGTTTCAAATTCATTTCAAATTCACATGTTCCCATCTAGAGTAGTCAAATTTATTCATTTAGCACTAGCTCTAAATCATGAGGGGTGCTACCTTGATTTGCTTGATGGAGACTAACTTCACTACTCTAGTAATCAACTTGTACCTTGACCAAAGTTAACTATAAAAGTAACTCATTGAGAAAACAAGTAAAAACTTGTAAGGTAAAAACTTGGGATAGGCTTATGTAAGAAAAGGTAAGAATCATGGTGCCTTGCCCCAAGGGGCTTTGCACTTTGCAAGAATATTAGCTTGCCTTGGTAGTTCTCAAACTGTTCCTCCTCCTCCTCTTGGTAGCAACCTTCTTCTTCGGCGTACTCTCCGGTGCTACCGTCTAAATTTGAATACGAGTATAATTACGCACTAATTCAATGGCTATTCCATATATCACATATAAACACACAAACTATTCTATGTACACAAATAATCTACTTAGAGTGCATGGGTTGTGTTGTTTAAATAGAATTCACTTCTTTGTATTTAATATGTAAATGATAGTTTCCATAGGGTTCTTGAGAAATAATTTTCTCTCATTGAATTCTTCTTAAGATTTAATTTCTCAAACAAGCATAGATGAACTTATATTGACCTAAGCCAAATGTTCATCATCATCATTTGAGAACATGATTTAAGTGAGGTGGATCACCTCATATCATTTAATTACACTACATATGATTTAAATCTCTAAGTAATTCATATAAGAGAGTTGGGACCAGGGGTCCAAACATCCCATGAATTCATGTGAGACAAGATTTAAATGAAGTTTAAGACTTCATATGAATTACTTAATAGTTTTGGACAATATCAACTAGTTAAACTAGTCAAATTATCCATTAATTAAACTAGGGCATGATCATGCAAAGTGACCACACCATTTTATTGCATAAACAATTAGTGTAAGTCAAATGTGAGCTATTAGAGTTGGAATTAACTTAATATCTATTTTGGTTGATTTTTAAGAATTATTTGAATAGGTAAAAGTCCCTGCCTTGTTATTTTTATCCAATTAATTCTACAAGGAATATGGTCATGGGACCAGTGGCATGTTGTAGATAATTTCACTAGCTTTCCAACAATATAAAGTTCATCAAATTTGGTTTAACCAATTTAAATCTATTGAATTTCAAAGTGGAGGCAGTATTCAAAATTATTTGGAATTAATTAAATCGAGTTTGAATAAAAAGGCCGGCGGGAAAAACTACTGGGCCAGATTCAAACTGAACGGCCCAAGCCAGCCCAGCCACGGTCCAGTGACGCGCGGGCTGCCTGACAGAGGGTCCCGCATGTCAGCGGCTCTTAAACGCCGAAGCGGTAAGTTTCAGTGTGGGGCGTTGGATTAGAAATCGATCGAACGGCCGTGGTTCATCGTCGTCTCCGACGAGAACCCGACGCTCTGGCGGCGGCGGTAGGGGGTCGGAGGGCTAACCAGTGCTCCAGCGAGGGATGGCAGTGTGCTTGGGGTAGATGTGGACGACGGCGAAGCTCCAGGTACAGGTGGCGTCGCCTGAGGTGGCCTGGTTCGCCGGCGATCTCTGCAGAGCTTCCGCGGCGGCGAGCTCGCGATTGGCCTTGCTCCGGCGTGAATCAGATGAGTGGTGAGGTGGTTGAGTAGCTGTGAGAGGTGGGGAGTGCGGTGGTGTGCTTGGATCATCCAGGGGAGCTCTCCTTTTATAGCAGCGCATGGGTGCTGCGGGGCAGGGTGGCGGTCGACCATGGAGCGGCGATTCCGGCGGGTGGTCGAGCTAGGCGAGGTCGTGGCAGTGCTCTACGGGTCCAGGCGAGTCTAATGGCGGCGACAGCTTGGTCGGGGAGGGCCTGGTTGGGTCGCGTTGCTTCCAGGCAGGTCGCGGCGATGGCGGGATCTTCTTCCCCGTCCACGGCGGCGGCGGTCCAGGGTCTGGTCGTGGCCATGCCTGGCGGCGTCCAGGTGGCGTGGTGATGCTCAAGGCGTTGCAAGCGGGGCCAGGGTGAGTACATGGTGGTGGTGCGGCGCGTGTACTGAGCGTGTCCATGCACGTGCTGGCACGACGCGAGCGGCGTCCAGAGCTGATCTGGGCGTGCGATCTCCGGCCATTGTCGTCGTCGAGCTCGACCGTGGAGGTGCTAGGGTGGCGTAGGAGAGCACGGTGGCGAGCTGTGGCACTTGGGCCAGGGCAGAGATGCAATGGGAGAGAGGGGAGTGAGTCGGGTTGGGCGACATGGCCGGCATGGCCATGCCCTAGCTGCCCTCCTCCTCTCCTTAGCCTTGCTATGCAGCACTTAGTGTTAGAGGGGACCAGGGGACAAAATGGTGTAGGTTGGGGTAGATTAGGGGTAGTAGAATCACTATAGCAAATAGTGTGTAATAGTGTCATATTTGAATTTTGTGAAAAATGTCCAAATTTGATTTAATTCAAAAGGTGAATCTTTTTGAAATGTGTGTGTTTAGATAAGTTGTATTTGACCAGAGATGATTAGAGGTGGTGGTGGAATTGTATAATTCAAGAATTTGCAAAATTGGGCTAAGTGTAGATTGTTGCATATGTTAAAAAGTTGAATCTTTGGATGAGCATAGCTAATGATCAAGAATGATTTTAGCATGGTGATCTTTACAAAAGTTGTTCACCTTGATGTTGACTTTGAAATGGTGCAAAGAGTTAGCAAGATTTGGTTTGAGAAAATTGAATGGCAATGGCTCAAAGTAGTGATCAGGCTATAAATTTCAGTTTTGACCATTATTCTATGTGAGCTAGTTTTGCATTTGGAAATTATTTGAATTGTGATTCTTTGATTCCAAAGGTTGTAATAAGTGTTTAAATAACATTACTCAACTAATGGTGAAGACCAAATAGGTCTAGGGTCAAAATTTATAAAAATGCCATAGGGCATATGTTAGGGTTTTAGGGTTTTTCATTTATTTGATTTCTTTCTCTTTTTGGTTTTATTTGGTTGGTGATCTTCATATGATCACATTAGGGTTTTAGAGCATATCAAATACAAGTAATAACAATCATCATGGCATATCAATCAAATGCACAAGTCCTATGCATGGTACTATATGCAATTTAAAAAGTTTTTGTTGGTTTGAAATTTTGCTCTCTGGAATTCTCTAACTTTCTTTTTATTGAAAATTGGGGTGTTACAAACCCTTCCCCCTTACAAAAGATCTCGTCCCAAGATCGAAAAGAAAGTTAGGTACTAAAGAGATCTGGGTACTCCTTCTTCATGAAGTCTTCACGTTCCCATGTGGCTTCATCCTCGGTATGATTGCTCCATTGGATCTTCAGAAACTTGATGCTTCGGGTGCGGGTGGTTCGGTAAGCTTCTTCCAGAATGTGAACCGGCACTTCGCGGTACGTCAGATCCTTGTTGATATCCACCGATTGGTGATCGATGTTCTTGAACACTTCGGTCTTCTCCGGGACTTCAAGGCACTTCCGGAGGAGTGAGATGTGAAACACGTCGTGCACAGCCGACATCTCTTCGGGTAGCTCCAATTGGTAAGATACTTCGCCTCGGTGGCTGAGGACTTTGAAAGGTCCGACAAATCGGGGTGCGAGCTTTCCTTTCAGTTGGAATCTCTGCATTCCTTTCAAGGGGGATACTGATGTCTACGCCCCCCTCCTTTTCCTGTAGACAGTGTTGGGCCTCCAAGAGCAGAGGTTTGTAGAACAGCAGCAAGTTTTCCCTTAAGTGGATCACCCAAGGTTTATCGAACTCAGGGAGGAAGAGGTCAAAGATATCCCTCTCATGCAACCCCGCAACCACAAAGCAAGAAGTCTCTTGTGTCCCCAACACACCTAATAGGTGCACTAGTTCGGCGAAGAGATAGTGAAATACAGGTGGTATGAATATATATGAGCAAGTGGCAACGGCACCGGAAAAGTGCTTTGCCCAGGACGATGAACAAGCAAGAGTAATACTGCAGCAGTAGTAACGCAGTAAAATAGTAAACAAGCAGCGATATCAGTATTTAGGAACAAGGCCTAGGGATCATACTTTCACTAGTGGACACTCTCAACATTGATCACATAACAGAATAGATAAATGCATACTCTACACTCTTTTGTTGGATGATGAACACCATTGCGTAGGATTACTAGAACCCTCAATGCCGGAGTTAACAAGCTCCACAATTCAATGTTCATATTTAAATAACCTTAGAGTGCATGAAAGATCAACACGACTAAACCAAGTACTAACATAGCATGCACACTGTCACCTTCACACTATGTAGGAGGAATAGATCACATCAATACCATCATAGCAATTGTTAACTTCATAATCTACAAGAGATCATAATCATAGCCTACGCCAAGTACTAACACGGATGCACACACCTGTCACCATTACACCGTGCGGGAGGAATAAAACTACTTTAATAACATTACTAGAGTAGCACATAGATAAATTGTGATACAAAACACATTGCAATCATAAAGAGATATAAATAAGCACTTCACTATGCCATTCATAACGGTGAATAAGTATTCTCGTGAAATATAGCCTAAGAGACCCACACGGTGCACACACTCGTCACCTTTACACACGTGGGACAAGGAGTCTCCGGAGATCACATAAGTAAAATTCACTTGACTAGCATAACGACATCTAGATTACAAGCATCATCATATGAATCTCAATCATGTAAGGCAGCTCATGAGATTATTGTATTGAAGTACATAGGAGAGAGATGAACCACATAGCTACCGGTACAGCCCCGAGCCTCGATGGAGAACTACTCCCTCCTCATGGGAGACAGCAGCGTTGATGAAGATGGCGGTGGTGTCGATGGAGAAGCCTTCCGGGGGCACTTCCCCGTTCCGGCGGCGTGCCGGAACAGAGACTCCTGTCCCCCAGATCTTGGCTTCGCGATGGCGGCGGCTCTGGATGGTTTCTCGTACCGTGGCTTTTCCGTCTCGAGGTTTTAGGTCGAGGGCCCTTAAATAGGCGAAGAGGCGGCGTCAGAAGGTCGAAGGGGCGCCGACACTATAGGGCGGCGTGGCCAGGGCCTGGGCCGCGCCGGCCTATGGTCTGGGTGGCCTGTGGCCCCTCTCTGGCGGTTCTCGTGTGTTCTGGATGCTTCCGGGCAAAATAGGAACCTGGGCGTTGATTTCGTCCAATTCCGAGAATATTTCTTTACTAGGATTTCTGAAACCAAAAACAGCGCGAAAACAAGAACCGGCACTTCGGCATCTTGTTAATAGGTTAGTTCCGGAAAATGCACGAATATGACATAAAGTGTGCATAAAACATGTAGATATCATCAATAATGTGGCATGGAACATAAGAAATTATCGATACGTCGGAGACGTATCAGCATCCCCAAGCTTAGTTTCCGCTCGTCCCGAGCGAGTAAACGATAAACAAAGATAATTTCTGAGTGACATGCCATCATAACCTTGATCATACTATTGTAAGCATATGTAATGAATGCAGCGATCAAAACAATGTAAATGACATGAGTAAACAAATGAATCATAAAGCAAAGACTTTTCATGAATAGTACTTTCAAGACAAGCATCAATAAGTCTTGCATAAGAGTTAACTCATAAAGCAATAATTCAAAGTAAGGTATTGAAGCAACACAAAGGAAGATTAAGTTTCAGCGGTTGCTTTCAACTTGTAACATGTATATCTCATGGATAGTTGTCAATGCAAAGCAATATAACAAGTGCAATATGCAAATATGTAGGAATCAATGCACAGTTCACACAAGTGTTTGCTTCTTGAGGTGGAGAGAAATAGGTGAACTGACTCAACAATAAAAGTAAAAGAATGGCCCTTCGCAAAGGGAAGCATTGATTGCTATATTTGTGCTAGAGCTTTTATTTTGAAAACATAAAGAGAGCATAAAAATAAAGTTTTGAGAGGTGTATGTTGTTGTCAACGAATGGTAGCGGGTACTCTAACCCCCTTGCCAGACAAACCTTCAAAGAGCGGCTCCCATTTTATTTTATTTTTGGGTGGCACTCCTTCCAACCTTTCTTTCACAAACCATGGCTA
>NC_061514.1:257952469-257968503 GCF_022539505.1 Lolium rigidum
CACACATGTATCAATGTTTCGGTTAATACAATTATAGCATGGTATATAAACATTTATCATAAACACAAAGATATATAATAACCACTTTTATTATTGCCTCTTGGGCATATCTCCAACACACCCATTGGGGGATCATCCAGGCGACGTGCAGCAAGTGGCAAGGCGTACAGGAGGAGATCACCAAACATGCCGTGAGTGGCGAGGACTTTGAAGCAAAGGTATACTCACTCGCCGTGGTTCCTCCGTCGATCGTACATCGCCTAATCGCCGGCCTATTTTTGCATATGCGGCGGGCGCTCGACTTGTACACGGCAGACAACGGCGGCCAGATGTTCAAGTACCTCAACGTGTTCGCCCGCATCTCGGAGTGCGACAAGTGGAAGGCGGTGCGCAAGAATCTCGCCAACAACAAGGGCGAGCAGTACAACCCTGACGCTCCAGCCCCTGCCGTGTCTATGGGCCGTCCTGAGCTCGGCCACAAGTGCTGGGCCGACGCGAGGGCACACGCCGCCAGGAGGGACGACAAGCATGACGTGCGGTGGAAGGCGATGCTTGCCAACCAGGGCGTCCGGATTTCCTTGCTCAAGGAAACAGCGGCGGCGAAGAAGAGGAACACCGACCTGGCGTTCCTGATCGGCTGCAACGACGCCAACATGGACGAGGAGACGAGGGCTTGATACGACGCCCATCGTCAAGACATCCTCTGGCCACTGTCGGCTCCTTCGTCCTCCGCTTCGACGTCTACTCCCGCCGCTTCGACAATTGCAGACGCCGATGCTACGCTAGAAGCCACGCCAGACGCCGATGCATCGCCCGATGTCACGCCAGACACCGTTGCTCGGGACGGGACCGCCGATGAGCCTGTAGTAGTCTAGTTTTGATCGCCGGAATGTGGCTGATCCGATCGTCGGACATGGGCGATTCTTTTGTGTAGCGGGAAGACAATATTTTGAATCTACCGCTGCTAATGGGCGAAAGCCGGGGGTGCGGCTGGGAAAATGTTGCCCCCCACTCCCTTTTTACATCCAATCCGGCGTTTGTTAAATCCGAATTTTCACCCGGGGGCGTCGAACGGCTGGGGATGCTCTAAGAGATCCCCTCACTTAGAGGAGGAATGGATTGGATGAGGTTGTATATCTAGATCTCCTCTTTCAAATCCCCCAAGAATATGCAAGAATCATAGGAGGGAATGGAGAGGAAGCAAGCTCAAGAAGGTCAACAATGGTGGTCAAAATGTGCCTAACAACCCTAAAAACGATGGAGAAGAAGACCCCTTTTATAGCCGATCAAAATATGACCGTTTGGGGGCAGAATCGAGCACACCCGGTACTGGACCCGGTCCCTACCGAGCTGGCTACCGACCTACCCGGTAGCAGCACTCGGTGGACCGGGCTGTGTACCGAAACTGCGATAACTTTTGCATCCGGACTCCGATTTCGATGATCTTGGGCTCGTTGGAATCACGACAACGAGATCTACAACATTATGCATAGAAACATCATATTCCAACTATTGAGTAAGAAACATAATATAAAAAGTTTTGACCTATCTATAAAAGAGACACCAGTAAAACCTCCAAGCTTGAAAACGCAATAGAAGATGCACACGAATTCCGTTTTCGATGAACTTGGGCTTGTTGTAAAGCTAGCAACAAGCTCAAGAACCTCACACAGAGAAACACCAAGAAGCAACAAGATTTATAGAATGCAAAGCATGCAAAGGGTTGAGCTCCCTAAGACGATGTGATCAAGTTACCCAACCGAAAGCCCCTTTTGATAGGGCGGCTATGTATCCTATAATCCGGTCTCCCAACAACCACCTTCAGACCGGTAAAAGAAAAACCTAGCAAGGCCATACCTTTTCCTTGCGCATCCCGCTTGATCTTGATGATAACTCTTCAAGCTCCACTCAAGCCGGAATGCATCACTTAATCATTGTTGCTTCGTGAAGACTCACAAATGCTCCCCCATACACCATGATGGGAAACCTCCATTAATGCACATCTTCACATGTCCATTATCACCAAATGGACGGAAAGCTTCAAACATATGATCATCTTGAGATGCTCAACTTGAACTAGCCCAACTCAACCTTGATGACGATTACCACTTGACGTCATCCTCTCATGGGCTATATGAGATCTCACTTTTGATGCATGCCCATGGAAAGATACCTAACCCACATAGACAACACAAGGGCACATATAAGATGGGTTAGTTCATAAAGCATAATTGATAAGTCTTACCATACCACATGACTTCGCGTGGCACATTCTTCATGCTTCATGTGTTGACCAAACTTGAATCTATTCTTCACTCCTTGTATTGGTCAACCTTGTATCTTCTCATGCTCTATCATACTATATTGAGGTGTATAAAGAATTCTTCATTTGGTTGCATGCTCTAAATCTTAGTCAACCATAGCTCAACTCATGAGACTATCATGATACCGACTTAGAGCCATATCTTGAATTCTTCACTTGGAATTAAGCACTCAAGATCTTGATCATTCATTGCTTATCACATAAGCTAGAGCATGGCTAATATTGAGTTCCACATAAGAACTCCATCTTCATTTATTCTTCTTGATCATATCACATATATATCCTCAAATCGATGATCTTGATGCCAATACACAAGGTATATCTTTATCTTCATGGCATCCATACTTGAATCCAACACATGGAATACAAGTCGTACCTATGAAATATTCCTTCATATAAACTCAATGAAAACACTAGTCCATAGGGGTTGTCACTTAATTACCAAAACCACACATAGGGGCAATATACCCTTACAGTGATGCACTATCTAAAGGGAACCATGAGTTATGGAAATCATTATACCGGGTATCCAAGAGGACTTGAAGGGTATAGTGATTCCAATTGAATTTCAGATGCTAAGATGAAGGCCACAAGTGAATATGTTTTCACTCTTGATGGTGACGTTGTTTCCTGGAAGTCTTGCAAGCAGACCATCTTAACGAGGTCAACTATGGTAGCAGAACTCACAACATTAGATACAGCTACTGTCGAAGCGGAAGGGCTTCATGATCTCTTGATGGACTTGCCTATGGTTGAAAAACCAATACCGGCTATCCTCATGAACTGTGATAATCAAAATGTGATTATCAAAGTGAAAAGTTCTAAGGATAATATGAAAAGTTCCAAACATATCAAGAGGAGACTGAAGTCTGTCAGAAAACTGAAAAACTCCGGAGTGATAGCATTGGATTATGTCCAAAGTCCTAAGAATCTTGCAGATCCTTTCACAAAAGGACTATCAAGAAATATGATAAACCTTGCATCGAGGGAGATGGGTTTGAGACCCACCTGAGTTGCCGAGGGGGTAACCTAACCTATGTGATCGGAAATTCCGTGAAGTAGGACCTGGGAAAACAAACCGGAGCAACTGAGTTGAGAGAATAATTTACATACTCCCACTCCGCAGCAGATGCAAATGCTCTCATAGTTATTGTAAGGCAGGTTGACAATGTCTTAATGTGTTCAGTACGACTCTTGATGAGCGAAGACGCTGTCCTACAGGGCGATCTTTGAAGAACACACCTATATGAGCGACACTGCTGGTCACAGTGCGGGAGATTTGGGTGAATCTCTAGTAAGCTCATGAAGGGCCGAGGAGTATGACTTATAAGCTCCACCCGAGGGGAAGGCTATGGTAGCCTAGTACCGTGCCGGCATTGAGTGAAACTTGCTACACAAGGTTGACAATTCAAGGCATAGTCCATTGTTCAGTTGTAGATAAGCGTAGCTCCTTGCCTAGGTGGAAGTTCAAGTTAACAGTATCCACTGAAGTGCAGGTATATTAAACAGTGAATGGAACTAACGTGCCATCTGATGTGACTCTAAGATCTGGTGGGGGATTGTTGATTGTAGATGAGCTGCAGTCCAGTAAGGCATCTCATGTAGTCTACAATTTCTGAAATCTCAAGGCCAATCACATCTATGAAGCATGGATACTTGGATACGTATCCGATACGTGATATGGGGATACCGCGATACATCGATTTTTCAAAAACAAAGATACGGGGATACGTTTGTATATGTATATTAAATATTAAAAAATACTGAATGTAATGATTTTTCATAAGATACATACCAGTTCACAAATAAAAACAATAACTCAAGAAATTCTAGTAACTTGATACAATGATAGAAACCTGAAAATCCACTGTCTCCTAATGTTCTTCGGCGGCTGCAACTTCATTTTTGAGTTGTCTAAGAGTAGAATTTGTCACACTTGGACACGTTCTGATCCCTCTACATGACATCTTTAGCAAATGTGATTTAACTCGCGCATAGGTTCTATTGTATTCATGTGTACAAAACTTGCATCTGAATCACACATTTCCTCCAGCTCCTACACTTGACTCTAAAATGTCCACATAGTTCCACAAAGGCCTGTTGGCTTGATTATTTTCAGGCGGCACATCCTAAAATAGTGTGAGGAACACACAATATTACACAGCAAGCCACCAAACGGGAGAAACAGGGAGAGAAATTACGAAATCTAAAACTAACCATTATAGAGAAACAACCCCGTCACGTGTGAGACAAGGAGCAACTGAAGGAGATGGGAGGCAAGGCAACGCTCAGATCTGAGAAGGAGAAGTAACTAATCAAAGGAGATGTAGCTTGGGAGCTGTCCATGGACGTGAAGGGGACAGGAAAAAGAAGACTCACCTGCAGTTGGCTCCTCCGAGCTTCAGCGACACCGGCGGGAGAGATTGGAGGAGTCGAGCGGCAAGAGACCGGCAGCGGTGGCCAGCACTGCCACCTGTGTTAGGGATGGGCGGCGACTGAGTCACGCTCAGCGAGAGGGAGGGGATATATCGAGCGGGCCTACTAGGTTTCCGTATCCAGAATGTCTCAATTGAGGTATCCGGTTCCCTTTTTGTTTAATTATTTTTAATTGGAAAATCGGTAGATACGTACTGGATACGTATCGGGTCGTATCTGGGCAGTATCCCGTATCTGTGCAGTATCTGATACCGATACGGCGGTAATCTGACGTATCCGCGCTTCCTTGCATCACGTTGGTAGCTTGGGAACAGCCTTGGGGGACAAAGTTTAGTCTCATATTGCTAGTTGGGAGGGAGTTGGAGTGGTATATAAGGGTTGTTGTTCTAGTCCTTCCAAGTGAGTGAGAATAGAAGGAGCCCTCGCGCACTCCTCCTCCTGCGCCTGCCTCGCCTTGCCTCGCCTTGCCTCGCCTCGTCACGCACGCACGTCGCGTTTCGTGACTCGAGTTCGAGTTCGAGAGACACACAAGGAAACTTAAATTTTTGCTTGGTGCACAAACTGAGTTGAGTACGTGTCGACCTGCCTGTGCATGCTCGCCGCGTGTCCCTGCCTTCCTATGCGTGGCAGCGCGGTCGGGTCGGCTCTCCTCCAAAGCTATACCAGGAGACAGAACAGATCTGGAAAAAACACGCCCAAAACTCTCTAGTCTGCCTCTCCGACGAAGAAGTTCCTTTTGCTGCGCTACTCTCTAGTTTTTCCCATCCCCGCGACTACGTGCACAGCCGTCCGGAAGAGCAGGCCTCCGAAACCCCGTCCGTTGAGATCGCGATGAGGTTTTTTGGGGAGCGTCTCGGCGCGACCGCTCGCTGCTGTTCGTGCTCTTCTTCGCCGGTTCGACTGCTTCCTCGACGACTTCGACTACACCATGGGCGACATCAACGATTCCCATGGTGCTGCTGCTGGTGCGACCTTCCTGGTCGCGATGTACGTGTTTTTCCTCTGTTACCTTACACTGCTACTTGTTTCATGTTCAGATCTGATGCATGTGCTAAGTCTGATGTGTGTGGTTAAGTATGCTTGTGCATCTGTCATGTTGTTTTCGGTAATTAATCTCACATGGAAATTGCCTAATAATCTAACAAAATCATGGAACAAATGTTCACTGCTGGACAAAGGGCCATTAGTCGCGGTTTGCAATGGCCATTAATACCGGTTGCACAACCGGTATTAAATAAGCGGGACTAAAGCCCCCCCCCCCCCCCTTTTAGTCGCGGTTGCTTACGAACCCCGACTAAAGGCCCGTCCACGTGGGCGCCAGGCGACCGTCGGGGCGGAGGACCTTTAGTCGCGGTTCTTCTGGCCAACTGATACGTTCCAAACGTATCTATAATTTCTTATGTTCCATGCTACTTTTATGATGATACTCACATGTTTTATACACATTATATGTCATTATTATGCATTTTCCGGCACTAACCTATTGACGAGATGCCAAAGAGCCGATTCGTTGTTTTCTGCTGTTTTTGGTTTCAGAAATCCTAGTAAGGAAATATTCTCGGAATTGGACGAAATCAACGCCCAGGGTCCTATTTTTGCACGAAGCTTCCAGAAGACCGGAGGGGAGACGAAGTGGGGCCACGAGGCGCCGCCACAACAGGGCGGCGCGGCCCAGGTGCTGGCCGCGCGGCCCTGGTGTGTGGGGCCCTCGTGTGGCCCCCTGACCTGCCCTTCCGCGTACTTAAAGCCTTCGTCGCGAAACCCCAAGCACCGAGAGCCACGATACGGAAAACCTTCCAGATACGCCGCCGCCGCCAATCCCATCTCGGGGGATTCAGGAGATCGCCTCCGGCACCCTGTCGGAGAGGGGAATCATCTCCCGGAGGTCTCTTCATCGCCATGATCGCCTCCGGATCGATGTGTGAGTAGTCCACCCCTGGACTATGGGTCCATAGCAGTAGCTAGATGGTCGTCTTCTCCTCATTGTGCTATCATGTTAGATCTTGTGAGCTGCCTATCATGATCAAGATCATCTATTTGTAATCCTACATGTTGTGTTTGTTGGGATCCGATGAATATTGAATACTATGTCAAGTTGATTAACAATCTATCATATATGTTATTTATGTTCTTGCATGCTCTCCGTTGCTAGTAGAGGCTCTGGCCAAGTTGATACTTGTGACTCCAAGAGGGGGTATTTATGCTCGATAGTGGGTTCATGCCTCCATTAAATCTGAGACAGTGACAAAAAGTTCTAAGGTTGTGGATGTGTTGTTGCCACTAGGGATAAAACATCGATGCTTTGTCTAAGGATAAAATCTCATAGTACTCATCATGATATATGTATGTGCATTGTTATGCCTTCTTTATTTGTCAATTGCCCAACTGTAATTTGTTCACCCAACATCTGCTATCTTATGGGAGAGACACCACTAGTGATCTGTGGACCCCGGTCCTATTCTTTACATATGAAATACAAACTGCTGCAATTGTTCTTTACTGTTCTTTGCAAACAACCATCATCATCCACACTATACATCTAATCCTTTGTTACAGCAAGCCGGTGAGATTGACAACCTCGCTGTTACGTTGGGGCAAAGTTCTGTGATTGTGTTGTGCAGGTTCCACGTTGGTGCTCGGAATCCCCGGTGTTGCGCCGCACTACACTCCTCCGCCATCAACCTTCAACGTGCTTCTTGGCTCCTCCCGGTTCGATAAACCTTGGTTTCTTTACGAGGAAAACTTGCTACTCGTGCGCATCACACCTTCCTCTTGGGGTTCCCAACGGATGTGTCAACTACACGCATCAAGCATTTTTTCTGGCGCCGTTGCCGGGGAGATCAAGACACGCTGCAAGGGGAGTCTCCACTTCCAATCTCTTTACTTTGTTTTTGTCTTGCTTTACTTTATTTACTACTTTGTTTGCTGAATTATATCAAAACACAAAAAAATTAGTTGCTAGCTTTACTTTATTTACTGTCTTATTCTCTACATAAAAAACAAAAAAAAAATTAGTTACTTGCATTTACTTTATCTAGTTTGCTTTATTTACTACTACTAAAAATGAGTAATCCGGAAGTTGAAGTTCGTTCGTTTAAACAACAAGGTGGAGAAAGTTTTAAAGATGCTTGGTATAGAATTAGCGATGCTCATCATAGGTGCATTAAGAAACACTCCACTATTATACTACTTAGGAACTTTTATGTTGGTATCTCTAGCTGGAATAGGTATGTTCTTGATACTTGATGTCTACGGGAGCTTCTATTCTTGTAGACAGTGTTGGGCCTCCAAGAGCAGAGGTTTGTAGAACAGCAGCAAGTTTCCCTTAAGTGGATTACCCAAGGTTTATCGAACTCAGGGAGGAAGAGGTCAAAGATATCCCTCTCATGCAACCCTGCAACCACAAAGCAAGAAGTCTCTTGTGTCCCCAACACACCTAATAGGTGCACTAGTTCGGCGAAGAGATAGTGAAATACAGGTGGTATGAATAAGTAGTAGCAACGGCACCTGGAAAAGTGCTTTGCCCAGGACGAGTAAACAAGCGTAGTAACGCAGCAGTAGTAACGCGATAGAAACAAGAAACAAGCAGCGATAGCAGATATTTAGGAACAAGGCCTAGGGATTAGACTTTCACTAGTGGACACTCTCAACATTGATCACATAACAGAATAGATAAATGCATACTCTACACTTTTGTTGGATGATGAACACATTGCGTAGGATTACACGAACCCTCAATGCCGGAGTTAACAAGCTCCACAATAATGCTCATATTTTAGTAACCTTTAGTGTAAGATAGATCAAAAGACTAAACCAAGTACTAGCATAGCATGCACACTTGTCACCTTCATGCATATGTAGGAGGAATAGATCATATCAATATTATCATAGCAATAGTTAACTTCTCAATCTACAAGAGATCATGATCATAGCATAAACCAAGTACTAACACGGTGCACACACTGTCACCTTTGCACACGTGCAGGAGGAATAAAACTACTTTAATAACAAATCACTAGAGTAGCACATAGATAAATTGTGATACAAAACATATTGCAATCATAAAGAGATATAAATAAGCACTTCACTACGCCATTCAACAGTGAATAAGTATTCGTGAAATATGGCCTAAGAGACCCACACGGTGCACACACTCGTCACCTTTACACACGTGGGACGAGGAGTCTCCGGAGATCACATAAGTAAAACTCACTTGACTAGCATAATGACATCTAGATTACAAGCATCATCATATGAATCTCAATCATGTAAGGCAGCTCATGAGATTATTGTATTGAAGCACATAGGAGAGAGATGAACCACATAGCTACCGGTACAGCCCCGAGCCTCGATGGAGAACTACTCCCTCCTCATGGGAGCAGCAGCGGTGATGAAGATGGCGGTGGAGATGGCAGCGGTGTCGATGGAGAAGCCTTCCGGGGCACTTCCCCGCTCCGGCAGGGTGCCGGAACAGAGACTCCTGTCCCCCAGATCTTGGCTTCGCGATGGCGGCGGCTCTGGAAGGTTTTCCGTATCGTGGTTTTTCGGTACTGGGGGTTTCGTCACGGAGACTTTTTATAGGCGGAAGGGCAGGTCAAGAGGCGGCACGGGGGCCCCACACCACAGGGCCGCGCGGCCAAGGGGGGGCCGCGCCGCCCTATAGTGTGGCCCCTCCGTGGCCCCTCTTCGTCTCTCCTTCGGACTTCTGGAAGCTTCGTGAGAAAATAGGCCCCTGGGCTTTGATTTCGTCCAATTCCGAGAATATTTCCTTACTAGGATTTCTGAAACCAAAAACAACGTAAAACAACGAATCGGCACTTCGGCATCTTGTTAATAGGTTAGTTCCGTAAAATGCACGAATATGACATAAAGTGTGCATAAAACATGTAGGTATCATCAATAATATGGCATAGAACATAAGAAATTATCGATACGTCGGAGACGTATCAAGCATCCCCAAGCTTAGTTCTGCTCGTCCCGAGCGGGTAAAACGATAACAAAGATAATTTCTGAAGTGATATGCCATCATAACCTTGATCATACTATTTGTAAACATATGTAGTGGATGCAGCGATCATAACAATGGTAATGACATGAGAAAACAAGTGAATCATAAAGCAAAGACTTTTCATGAATAGTACTTCAAGACAAGTATTAATAAGTCTTGCATAAGAGTTAACTCATAAAGCAATAAATCAAAGTAAAGGTATTGAAGCAACACAAAGGAAGATTAAGTTTCAGCGGTTGCTTTCAACTTGTAACATGTATATCTCATGGATAATTGTCAACATAGAGTAATATAACAAGTACAATATGCAAGTATGTAGGAATCAATGCACGGTTCACACAAGTGTTTGCTTCTTGAGGTGGAGAGAAATAGGTGAACTGACTCAACATAAAAGTAAAGAGAATGGTCCTTCAAAGAGGAAAGCATCGATTGCTATATTTGTGCTAGAGCTTTTATTTTGAAAACATGAAACAATTTTGTCAACGGTAGTAATAAAGCATATGAGTTATGAAAGTTATATCTTACAAGTTGCAAGTCTCATGCATAGTATGCTAATAGTGCCCGCACCTTGTCCTAATTAACTTGGACTACCGGATCTTTGCAATGCACATGTTTTGACCAAGTGTCACAATGGGGTACCTCCATGCCGCCTGTACAAAGGTCTAAGGAGAAAGCTCGCATTTTGGATTTCTCGCTTTTGATTATTCTCAACTTAGACATCCATACCGGGACAACATGGACAACAGATAATGGACTCCTCTTTAATGCATAAGCATGTGGCAACAATTTTTATTCTCATATGAGATTGAGGATATATGTCCAAACTGAAACTTCCACCATGAATCATGGCTTTAGTTAGCGGCCCGAAGTTCTTCTCTAACAACATGCATGCTCCAACCATGAAGGTGGTAGATCTCTCTTGCTTCAGACAAGACGGACATGCATAGCAACTCACATGATATCCAACAAAGAATAGTTGATGGCGTCCCCGAAACATGGTTATCGCTCAACAAGCAACTTAATAAGAGATAAAGTGCATAAGTACATATTCAATACCACAATAATTTTTAAGCTATTTGTCCCATGAGCTATATATTGCAAAGGTGAATGATGGAATTTTAAAGGTAGCACTCAAGCAATTTACTTTGGAATGGCGGATAAATACCATGTAGTAGGTAGGTATGGTGGACACAAATGGCATAGTGGTTGGCTCAAGGATTTTGGATGCATGAGAAGTATTCCCTCTCGATACAAGGTTTAGGCTAGCAAGGTTATTTGAAACAAACACAAGGATGAACGGTACAGCGAAACTCACATAAAAGACATATGGTAAACATTATAAGACTCCATACCGTCTTCCTTGTTGTTCAAAACTCAATACTAGATGTTATCTAGACTCTAGAGAAACCAAATATGCAAACCAAATTAGCAAGCTCTAAGTATTTCTTCATTAATGGGTGCAAAGTATATGATGCAAGAGCTTAAACATGAGCACAACAATTGCCAAGTATCAAATTATCCAAGACAATATAGCAATTTACTACATGTAGCATTTTCCAATTCCAACCATATAACAATTTAACGAAGCAGAAACTTCGCCATGAAAATTAAAAGCTAAGAACACATGTGTTCATATGAACCAGCGGAGCGTGTCTCTCTCCCACACAAGCATGATGTAATCCAATTTATTCAAACAAAAACAAAAACAAAAGCACACAGACGCTCCAAGTAAAGCACATAAGATGTGACCGAATAAAAATATAGTTTCAAGAGAAGGAACCTGATAATTTATCGATGAAGAAGGGGATGCCTTGGGCATCCCCAAGCTTAGACGCTTGAGTCTTCTTAGAATATGCAGGGGTGAACCACCGGGGCATTCCCAAGCTTAGAGCTTTCACTCTCCTTGATCATAGTATATCATCCTCCTCTCTTGACCCTTGAAAACTTCCTCCACACCAAACTCGAAACAACTCATTAGAGGATTAGTGCACAATAAAAATTAACATGTTCAGAGGTGACACAATTATTCTTAACACTTCTGGACATTGCATAAAGCTACCTGGACATTAATGGATCAAAGAAATTCATCCAACATAGCAAAAGAGGCAATGCGAAATAAAAGACAGAATCTGTCAAAACAGAACAGTCCGTAAAGATGGATTTTATTAGGCCACCAGACTTGCTCAAACGAAAATGCTCAAATTGAATGAAAGTTGCGTACATATCTGAGGATCATGCTCGTAAATTGGCGTAATTTTCTGAGCTACCTACAGGGAGATAGACCCAGATTCGTGACAAGCAAAGAAATCTGTTTCTCGCGCAGTAATCCAAATCTAGTACTTACTTTACTATCAAAGACTTTACTTGGCACAACAAAACACAAAACTAAGATAAGGAGAGGTTGCTACAGTAGTAAACAACTTCCAAGACACAAATATAAAACAAAGTACTGTAGCAAAATAACACATGGGTTATCTCCCAAGAAGTTCTTTCTTTATAGCCATTAAGATGGGCTCAGCAGCTTTAATGATGCACTCGCAAGAAATAGTAGTTGAAGCAAAAGAGAGCATCAAGAGGCAAATTCAAAACACATTTAAGTCTAACATGCTTCCTATGCATAGGAATCTTGTAAATAAACAAGTTCATGAAGAGCAAAGTAACAAGCATAGGAAGATAAAACAAGTGTAGCATCAAAAATTTCAGCACATAGAGAGGTGTTTTAGTAACATGAAAATTTCTACAACCATATTTTCCTCTCTCATAATAACTTTCAGTAGCATCATGAGTAAACTCAACAATATAACTATCACATAAAGCATTCTTATCATGAGTCTCATGCATAAAATTATTACTCTCCACATAGGCATAGTCAATTTTATTAGTAATAGCGGGAGCAAATTCAACGAAGTAGCTATCATTATTATTCTCATCAAGTGTAGGAGGCATAGTATAATCACAACAAAATTTGCTCTCCGCAGTAAGTGGCACCAAAAGACCACTATCATTATAATCATCAGAAATAGGAGGCAAAGTATCATCAAATAAAATTTTCTCCTCAATGCTTGGGGGACTAAAAAGATCATGAAAACCAGCTTCCCCAAGCTTAGAACTTTCTATATTATTATCAACAATGGTTTTCAAAGCGTTCATACTAATATTACTACCAGCATGCAAATATGATTCCATAGGTTTTTTAATTTTCGCATCAAACAATCCATGTTTTAAATCAGGAAATAGAATAAGAAGCTCACTCTTGTACATTATGCCAAACTAGTGTAAACAAGAAACAAAAAGATGCAATTGCAGGATCTAAAGGAAATAGCTTCGAGCACAAACACAATGGCGCCAGAAAAGTACTGTTACCCGGAACCGGAGTATGAGTGCCTTTTTACCTTTCCTCCCGGCAACGGCGCCGTGAAAAGTGCTTGATGTCTACGGGAGCTTCTATTCTTGTAGACAGTGTTGGGCCTCCAAGAGCAGAGGTTTGTAGAACAGCAGCAAGTTTCCCTTAAGTGGATTACCCAAGGTTTATCGAACTCGGGGAGGAAGAGGTCAAAGATATCCCTCTCATGCAACCCCGCAACCACAAAGCAAGAAGTCTCTTGTGTCCCCAACACACCTAATAGGTGCACTAGTTCGGCGAAGAGATAGTGAAATACAGGTGGTATGAATAAGTAGTAGCAACGGCACCGGAAAAGTGCTTTGCCCAGGACAAGTAAACAAGCAGTAGTAACGCAGCGAGTAGTAACGCAAAAAAACAAGAAACAAGCAGCGATAGCGTATTTAGGAACAAGGCCTAGGGATTAGACTTTCACTAGTGGACACTCTCAACATTGATCACATAACGTGAATAGATAAATGCATACTCTACACTTTTGTTGGATGATGAACACATTGCGTAGGATTACACGAACCCTCAATGCCGGAGTTAACAAGCTCCACAATAATGCTCATATTTTAGTAACCTTTAGTGTAAGATAGATCAAAAGACTAAACCAAGTACTAGCATAGCATGCACACTGTCACCTTCATGCATATGTAGGAGGAATAGATCATATCAATATTATCATAGCAATAGTTAACTTCTCAATCTACAAGAGATCATGATCATAGCATAAACCAAGTACTAACACGGTGCACACACTGTCACCTTTGCACACGTGCAGGAGGAATAAAACTACTTTAATAACAAATCACTAGAGTAGCACATAGATAAATTGTGATACAAAACATATTGCAATCATAAAGAGATATAAATAAGCACTTCACTACGCCATTCAACAGGTGAATAAGTATTCTGTGAAATATGGCCTAAGAGACCCACACGGTGCACACACTCGTCACCTTTACACACGTGGGACGAGGAGTCTCCGGAGATCACATAAGTAAAACTCACTTGACTAGCATAATGACATCTAGATTACAAGCATCATCATATGAATCTCAATCATGTAAGGCAGCTCATGAGATTATTGTATTGAAGCACATAGGAGAGAGATGAACCACATAGCTACCGGTACAGCCCCGAGCCTCGATGGAGAACTACTCCCTCCTCATGGGAGCAGCAGCGGTGATGAAGATGGCGGTGGAGATGGCAGCGGTGTCGATGGAGAAGCCTTCCGGGGCACTTCCCCGCTCCGGCAGGGTGCCGGAACGAGACTCTCGTCCCCCGCATCTTGGCTTCGCGATGGCGGCGGCTCGGAAGGTTTTCCGTATCGTGGTTTTTCGGTACTCGGGGGTTTCGTCACGGAGACTTTTATAGGCGGAAGGGCAGGTCAAGAGGCGGCACGGGGCCCCACACCACAGGGCCGCGCGGCCAAGGGGGGCCGCGCCGCCCTATAGTGTGGCCCCTCCGTGGCCCCTCTTCGTCTCTCCTTCGGACTTCTGGAAGCTTCGTGAGAAAATAGGCCCCTGGGCTTTGATTTCGTCCAATTCCGAGAATATTTCCTTACTAGGATTTCTGAAACCAAAAACAGCAGAAAACAAGAATCGGCACTTCGAGCATCTTGTTAATAGGTTAGTTCCAGAAAATGCACGAATATGACATAAAGTGTGCATAAAACATGTAGGTATCATCAATAATATGGCATAGAACATAAGAAATTATCGATACGTCGGAGACGTATCAAGCATCCCCAAGCTTAGTTCTGCTCGTCCCGAGCAGGTAAAACGATAACAAAGATAATTTCTGAAGTGATATGCCATCATAACCTTGATCATACTATTTGTAAACATATGTAGTGGATGCAGCGATCATAACAATGGTAATGACATGAGAAAACAAGTGAATCATAAAGCAAAGACTTTTCATGAATAGTACTTCAAGACAAGTATTAATAAGTCTTGCATAAGAGTTAACTCATAAAGCAATAAATCAAAGTAAAGGTATTGAAGCAACACAAAGGAAGATTAAGTTTCAGCGGTTGCTTTCAACTTGTAACATGTATATCTCATGGATAATTGTCAACATAGAGTAATATAACAAGTACAATATGCAAGTATGTAGGAATCAATGCACGGTTCACACAAGTGTTTGCTTCTTGAGGTGGAGAGAAATAGGTGAACTGACTCAACATAAAAGTAAAGAGAATGGTCCTTCAAAGAGGAAAGCATCGATTGCTATATTTGTGCTAGAGCTTTTATTTTGAAAACATGAAACAATTTTGTCAACGGTAGTAATAAAGCATATGAGTTATGAAAGTTATATCTTACAAGTTGCAAGTCTCATGCATAGTATGCTAATAGTGCCCGCACCTTGTCCTAATTAACTTGGACTACCGGATCTTTGCAATGCACATGTTTTGACCAAGTGTCACAATGGGGTACCTCCATGCCGCCTGTACAAAGGTCTAAGGAGAAAGCTCGCATTTTGGATTTCTCGCTTTTGATTATTCTCAACTTAGACATCCATACCGGGACAACATGGACAACAGATAATGGACTCCTCTTTAATGCATAAGCATGTGGCAACAATTTTTATTCTCATATGAGATTGAGGATATATGTCCAAACTGAAACTTCCACCATGAATCATGGCTTTAGTTAGCGGCCCGAAGTTCTTCTCTAACAACATGCATGCTCCAACCATGAAGGTGGTAGATCTCTCTTGCTTCAGACAAGACGGACATGCATAGCAACTCACATGATATCCAACAAAGAATAGTTGATGGCGTCCCCGTAAACATGGTTATCGCTCAACAAGCAACTTAATAAGAGATAAAGTGCATAAGTACATATTCAATACCACAATAATTTTTAAGCTATTTG
>NC_061514.1:257968603-258259309 GCF_022539505.1 Lolium rigidum
CACATGATATCCAACAAAGAATAGTTGATGGCGTCCCCAGAAACATGGTTATCGCTCAACAAGCAACTTAATAAGAGATAAAGTGCATAAGTACATATTCAATACCACAATAATTTTTAAGCTATTTGTCCCATGAGCTATATATTGCAAAGGTGAATGATGGAATTTTAAAGGTAGCACTCAAGCAATTTACTTTGGAATGGCGGATAAATACCATGTAGTAGGTAGGTATGGTGGACACAAATGGCATAGTGGTTGGCTCAAGGATTTTGGATGCATGAGAAGTATTCCCTCTCGATACAAGGTTTAGGCTAGCAAGGTTATTTGAAACAAACACAAGGATGAACGGTACAGCAAAACTCACATAAAAGACATATGGTAAACATTATAAGACTCCATACCGTCTTCCTTGTTGTTCAAAACTCAATACTAGATGTTATCTAGACTCTAGAGAAACCAAATATGCAAACCAAATTAGCAAGCTCTAAGTATTTCTTCATTAATGGGTGCAAAGTATATGATGCAAGAGCTTAAACATGAGCACAACAATTGCCAAGTATCAAATTATCCAAGACAATATAGCAATTTACTACATGTAGCATTTTCCAATTCCAACCATATAACAATTTAACGAAGCAGAAACTTCGCCATGAAAATTAAAAGCTAAGAACACATGTGTTCATATGAACCAGCGGAGCGTGTCTCTCTCCCACACAAGCATGATGTAATCCAATTTATTCAAACAAAAACAAAAACAAAAGCACACGAGACGCTCCAAGTAAAGCACATAAGATGTGACCGAATAAAAATATAGTTTCAAGAGAAGGAACACGATAATTTATCGATGAAGAAGGGGATGCCTTGGGCATCCCCAAGCTTAGACAGCTTGAGTCTTCTTAGAATATGCAGGGGTGAACCACCGGGGCATTCCCAAGCTTAGAGCTTTCACTCTCCTTGATCATAGTATATCATCCTCCTCTCTTGACCCTTGAAAACTTCCTCCACACCAAACTCGAAACAACTCATTAGAGGGTTAGTGCACAATAAAAATTAACATGTTCAGAGGTGACACAATTATTCTTAACACTTCTGGACATTTCATAAAGCTACTGGACATTAATGGATCAAAGAAATTCATCCAACATAGCAAAAGAGGCAATGCGAAATAAAAGACAGAATCTGTCAAAACAGAACAGTCCGTAAAGATGGATTTTATTAGGCCACCAGACTTGCTCAAACGAAAATGCTCAAATTGAATGAAAGTTGCGTACATATCTGAGGATCATGCTCGTAAATTGGCGTAATTTTCTGAGCTACCTACAGGGAGATAGACCCAGATTCGTGACAGCAAAGAAATCTGTTTCTGCGCAGTAATCCAAATCTAGTACTTACTTTACTATCAAAGACTTTACTTGGCACAACAAAACACAAAACTAAGATAAGGAGAGGTTGCTACAGTAGTAAACAACTTCCAAGACACAAATATAAAACAAAGTACTGTAGCAAAATAACACATGGGTTATCTCCCAAGAAGTTCTTTCTTTATAGCCATTAAGATGGGCTCAGCAGTTTTAATGATGCACTCGCAAGAAATAGTAGTTGAAGCAAAAGAGAGCATCAAGAGGCAAATTCAAAACACATTTAAGTCTAACATGCTTCCTATGCATAGGAATCTTGTAAATAAACAAGTTCATGAAGAGCAAAGTAACAAGCATAGGAAGATAAAACAAGTGTAGCATCAAAAATTTCAGCACATAGAGAGGTGTTTTAGTAACATGAAAATTTCTACAACCATATTTTCCTCTCTCATAATAACTTTCAGTAGCATCATGAGTAAACTCAACAATATAACTATCACATAAAGCATTCTTATCATGAGTCTCATGCATAAAATTATTACTCTCCACATAGGCATAGTCAATTTTATTAGTAATAGCGGGAGCAAATTCAACGAAGTAGCTATCATTATTATTCTCATCAAGTGTAGGAGGCATAGTATAATCACAACAAAATTTGCTCTCCGCAGTAAGTGGCACCAAAAGACCACTATCATTATAATCATCAGAAATAGGAGGCAAAGTATCATCAAATAAAATTTTCTCCTCAATGCTTGGGGGACTAAAAAGATCATGAAAACCAGCTTCCCCAAGCTTAGAACTTTCTATATTATTATCAACAATGGTTTTCAAAGCGTTCATACTAATATTACTACCAGCATGCAAATATGATTCCATAGGTTTTTTAATTTTCGCATCAAACAATCCATGTTTTAAATCAGGAAATAGAATAAGAAGCTCACTCTTGTACATTATGCCAAACTAGTGTAAACAAGAAACAAAAAGATGCAATTGCAGGATCTAAAGGAAATAGCTTCGAGCACAAACACAATGGCGCCGAGAAAAGTGCGTTACACTGGAACCGGAGTATGAGTGCCTTTTTACCTTTCCTCCCCGGCAACGGCGCCGAGAGAAGTGCTTGATGTCTACGGGAGCTTCTATTCTTGTAGACAGTGTTGGGCCTCCAAGAGCGAGAGGTTTGTAGAACAGCGAGCAAGTTTCCCTTAAGTGGATTACCCAAGGTTTATCGAACTCGGGGAGGAAGAGGTCAAAGATATCCCTCTCATGCAACCCTGCAACCACAAAGCAAGAAGTCTCTTGTGTCCCCAACACACCTAATAGGTGCACTAGTTCGGCGAAGAGATAGTGAAATACAGGTGGTATGAATAAGTAGTAGCAACGGCACCGGAAAAGTGCTTTGCCCGGGACGAGTAAACAAGCGAGTAGTAACGCAGCGAGTAGTAACGCGATAAAACGAGTAAACAAGCAGCGATAGCGATATTTAGGAACAAGGCCTAGGGATTAGACTTTCACTAGTGGACACTCTCAACATTGATCACATAACGAGAATAGATAAATGCATACTCTACACTTTTGTTGGATGATGAACACATTGCGTAGGATTACACGAACCCTCAATGCCGGAGTTAACAAGCTCCACAATAATGCTCATATTTTAGTAACCTTTAGTGTAAGATAGATCAAAAGACTAAACCAAGTACTAGCATAGCATGCACACTCGTCACCTTCATGCATATGTAGGAGGAATAGATCATATCAATATTATCATAGCAATAGTTAACTTCTCAATCTACAAGAGATCATGATCATAGCATAAACCAAGTACTAACACGGTGCACACACTCGTCACCTTTGCACACGTGCGGGAGGAATAAAACTACTTTAATAACAAATCACTAGAGTAGCACATAGATAAATTGTGATACAAAACATATTGCAATCATAAAGAGATATAAATAAGCACTTCACTACGCCATTCAACGGTGAATAAGTATTCCGTGAAATATGGCCTAAGAGACCCACACGGTGCACACACTCGTCACCTTTACACACGTGGGACGAGGAGTCTCCGGAGATCACATAAGTAAAACTCACTTGACTAGCATAATGACATCTAGATTACAAGCATCATCATATGAATCTCAATCATGTAAGGCAGCTCATGAGATTATTGTATTGAAGCACATAGGAGAGAGATGAACCACATAGCTACCGGTACAGCCCCGAGCCTCGATGGAGAACTACTCCCTCCTCATGGGAGCAGCAGCGGTGATGAAGATGGCGGTGGAGATGGCAGCGGTGTCGATGGAGAAGCCTTCCGGGGGCACTTCCCCGCTCCGGCAGGGTGCCGGAACAGAGACTCCTGTCCCCCAGATCTTGGCTTCGCGATGGCGGCGGCTCTGGAAGGTTTTCCATATCGTGGTTTTTCGGTACTGGGGGTTTCGTCACGGAGACTTTTTATAGGCGGAAGGGCAGGTCAAGAGGCGGCACGGGGGCCCCACACCACAGGGCCGCGCGGCCAAGGGGGGGGCCGCGCCGCCCTATAGTGTGGCCCCTCCGTGGCCCCTCTTCGTCTCTCCTTCGGACTTCTGGAAGCTTCGTGAGAAAATAGGCCCCTGGGCCTTGATTTCGTCCAATTCCGAGAATATTTCCTTACTAGGATTTCTGAAACCAAAAACAGCAGAAAACAGCAACTGGCACTTCGGCATCTTGTTAATAGGTTAGTTCCAGAAAATGCACGAATATGACATAAAGTGTGCATAAAACATGTAGGTATCATCAATAATATGGCATAGAACATAAGAAATTATCGATACGTCGGAGACGTATCAATACTCTTGCGGGAGGTAATTTCCTAGGCACTCCGGCTTTAGAAGCTACTTGCATTATTGAGAGTCTAGTTGGATTACCACCTGTTAATGAAGCTAAAATTGAAATCTCTCTTGAAGATGTCATGAAAAAGTTGGAAGCCATAGAAAAAGATCTTCCAAGTATTGAGACTAAATTGGGAATATTACTTAATAGTACTGATAAACTTGATAAATCTGTAGGTGGAATTAATGAGAGAATTGCTGTTTTAGAAACTTGTGCTACTCATGATAATCGAACCCATAGGATTAGTGAACTCGAAGAAGCTATAGGAACATTGGGTTCAACTTTTTCTTCTCTTAAGTTTAAGGAGAAAGCTTATGTGGGTAAGGAGCAAAAGTTTATGTATGTCTCTAAAGTGCCTAAACCAAAAAAATATTATTATAGGCCTAAAATTGACAAAGCCCTTAGTACCACTACGGATGGGGGAGCTTATGATGTTGATGCTTCGTCTCTTGATGTTACTTGATACACACTTTCTGCGCCTAGCTGAAAGGCGTTAAAGAAAAGCGCTTATGGGAGACAACCCATCATTTTACTTCTGCACTTTATTTTATATTTGAGTCTTGGAAGTTGTTTACTACTGTAGCAACCTCTCCTTATCTTTATTTTATTGCATTGTTGTGCCAAGTAAAGTCTTTGATAGTAAAGCCAATACTAGATTTGGATTACTGCGCAGGAACAGATTTCTTGCTGTCACGAATTTGAGCAGTAGTCCCTGTACGAAAATCAAAAAAATCTGCTAATTTACGTGCGTGATCCTCAGATATGTACGCAACTTTCATTCAATTTGGGCATTATCATGTGAGCAAGTCTGGTGCCACTTTAAAATTCGTCTTTACGAACTTTTCTGTTTTGACAGATTCTGCCTTTTATTTCGCATTGCCTGTTTTGCTATGTTAGATGGATTTCTTTGTTCCATTAACTTTCAGTAGCTTTGTGCAATGTCCAGAAGTGTTAAGAATGATTATGTCACCTCTGAATATATGAATTATGCACTGAACCTCTAATGAGTTTGTTTCGAGTTTGGTGTGGAGGAAGTTTTCAAGGGTCAAGAGAGGGGGATGATATAATATGATCAAGAAGAGTGAAAAGTCAAAGCTTGGGGATGCCCCCGTGGTTCATCCCTGCATATTTTAAGAAGGCTCAAGCGTCTAAGATTGGGGATGCCCAAGGCATCCCTTCTTCATCGACAACTTATCAGGTTCCTCTAGTGAAACTATATTTTTATTCCGTTACATCTTATGTGCTTTACTTGGAGCGTCTGTTTGTTTTTATTTTTGTTTTTGTTTGAATAATCGGATCCTAGCATTCTTTGTTTGGGAGAGAGACATGCTCCGTTGTTTCGTATGAACACATGTGTTCTTAGCTTTATCTTTAATGTTCATTGCGAAAGTTGAACTACTTCATTCATTGTTATATGGTTGGAAATGGAAAATGCCGCATGTGGTAAATGGTTTAATGTCTTGAATAATGTGATACTTGGCAATTGTTGTGCTCATATAGATCTTGTTTAAGCTCTTGCATCATGTACCTTGTACTCATTAATGAATAACTACATAGAGCTTGTTAAAATTTGGTTTGCATGATTGATCTCTAGAGTCTAGATATTTTCTGGTTGAGGTGTTTGAACAACAAGGAGACAATGTAAAGTCTTATAATAGTTACAATATGTTCATATGTAAGCTTTGCTGCACCTTTTATACTTGAGTTTGTTTCAAACAACCTTGCTAGCCTAGCCTTGTATTGAGAGGAATTCTTCTCGTGCATCCAAATCCTTGAGCCAATAACCATGCCATTTGTGTCCACCATACCTACCTACTACATGGTATTTCTCCGCCATTCCAAAGTACATTACTTGAGTGCTACCTTTAAAATTTCTATTCTTTATCTTTGCAATATATAGCTCATGGAACAAATAGCTTAAAAACTATCGTGGTGAAGAATATGTACTTATGTGTCTTGTTTCTTAATAAGTTGCTTGTTGAGCGGTAACCATGTTTTCTGGGGACGCCACCAACTTTTACCTTTGTTGAATATCATGGGAGTTGCTATGCATGTTCGTCTTGTCTGAAGTAAGGGCGGTTTTCACAATCAAATGGTTTGAGTATGCATACTGTTAGAGAAGAACATTGGGCCGCTAACTAAAGCCATGATTCATGGTGGAAGTTTCAGTGTGGACAGCTAATCCTCAATCTCTTATGAGAATATTAACTGTTGTTGAATGCTTATGCATTAAAGAGGAGTCCATTATTTGTTGTCTATGTTGTCCTGGTATGGATGTCTAAGTTGAGAATAATCAAAAGCGAGAAATCCAATGCGAGTTTTCTCCTTAGACCTTTGTACAGGCGGCATAGAGGTACCCCTTTGTGACACTTGGTTGAAACATATGCTATGCAATGATAATCCGTGTTAATCCAAGCTAATTAGGACAAGGTGCGAGCACTATTAGTATACTATGCATGAGGCTTGCAACTTATAAGATGTCTTATACATAACTCATATGCTTTATTACTACCGTTGACAAAATTGTTTCTTGTTTTCAAAATGAAAAGCTCTAGCACAAATATAGTAATCAATGCTTCCCTCTGTGAAGGGCCTATCTTTTACTTTATTGTTGAGTCAGTTTGCCTATTCTTTCTATCTTAGAAGCAAACACTTGTATCAACTGTGTGCATTGATTCTTACATGTTTACTTATTGCACTTGTTATATTGCTTTGTGTTGACAATTATCCATGAGATATACATGTTGAAGTTGAAAGCAACCGCTGAAACTTAATCTTCCTTTGTGTTGCTTCAATGCCTTTACTTCGAATTTATTGCTTTATGAGTAACTAGTTGGGTGGTCCGCGCGATTGCGCGGTTAGCAATAATGTTTTTAAATCTTTATGTATATATATTTTGCTCCTTCTCGAAACCGTATTTGACCTTAAGAGAGATAAGATGCAACACTATATCACATGTTTCAATCGATGTGATAAACTTTTGCATATGTCATAGATGGCAAAACTAAATAATTTCATTAATTATTTAGTCTCGAGTTATTTTATGCGGTAGAGGACTCTAACATGCTACATTGCATTATTTTGTCGAACTTCAACAATCAATTGTCTCACATCATTCATGCAGTAATTTTCATGTCTACAAAATATTAATATATATGAGTGATGTATCAACTGGATTCATTAGCTACTTACCCTATGAACTGCGCCTATTCTTGATGAAGCACGTTGATTACACAATATATGTATCAAGTAAAATTATTATTAGTATTTATTATTATCAATTATCACGAACAAAGATACATGATCTTCACTTACACAAATAGGGTAAATTAGTTAAGGTTATAAATAGAATATTCTATATGGTTGAAAAAATTAATGGAAAAAATTATTTTTTTATTAATTATCATGTGCTCTATATATTTATGTTCTAACACAATTAACTTGCCTTGAGTCTTAACCTATATTTTCACTACTAACCAACTACACTTAATACATGAATATATTTAATACATTTTTATTACTTATCTACTATAATATGCTCTATATTTTTATGTTCTGCCACGTAAACTTCCTAAATCTTGAACTATCTTCCCACAGTTAATCCCGTACACTTCCCTTATATTAGTGTAATGTTTTACATGAATAGGGGCACTGACCCACCGAAGCTGTAAGCTTTAGTTGTTCTTTCCAGCAATAGATGGCAAGCAGAGCAGCAATTTTGTGCCATTTTGCCCAAAAATATTAGTAGTTGTTGTCAGTCAGCCATCTGCAAGTATGCTACTTTTCTATGCAGCACACCAAGAAAAATAGAATTGTTACGGAATTAATGCATAATAATTCACGAAGAGATTTAAATATGAAAGAGCACCTAATATGTACAATATAAGAACGGTTGAATTTAAGCATACCCAGTCCGCGAAACAGAATACTCGTACAAATTTTCACTTATGAATCACGACAATGTAGAACCCGGAGAATTTAAATATGAACCAACATGTAATATGTACAATAAGAACGTTGAATTTAAACTTACCAAATTAGCGGACAGAATAACAATACGGAAGTCCGATATAATTATAAATTTGGCTTTTTCTGCGAATACGTATTCATCCCTGCAAAAATAAAACAACCTTTATTTATTCAAATTCTTCAGGCAAGCAGGGCGCATAACATGGCCGCATACCAATTCAACTGAAACTGATAAATTATTCACTTACAGCGTGGCAAACATCATCAATGTTTAATAGACCAGATAATAACTTATTTTAAAAAAAAAATGTTTAAGAGACCAGTTAACCACTTTGTTTCACCTAGGCTTCACTATTCCATCATGTTAGTCTTCAGCTTCAGCTACCTAATTCTTTTACCTACTTATATGTTGCACTTAATGGTGCTATTTTTTAAACTTTGACACATCTTCTGCCATGCTTCTGCCGGGATGAACATGCCACCATGACAACTTTGAGAGAAATTATTTTACTAAGGCAGTTTTTGACGTTCCCAAATAGGAACAAATGGTAGAATACGACATCAAGCAAAGTGAAGAGACATACCGTGTTGAAAAATAATCCCATAGTGCCTCGTGAAGGCTGCAGCTTCGTGAGATGGTCGAACCCTGCAAGGTGGTTGTGGATCGTTGACATAACCTCCTCCAAGAACGCTGCCTCTCTAAAATGATCAATCAGCCCATCCGTGTGCATGGGTGCCTGGGTGGCAGATCGTGGTAATCATCGATCTCACTGAGGCTCAGCGTGTGACTGAATGACGCAAGTTACTCGCTGCTGTACATGCCGGACTTACTCGGTTGACGCCTCGAACCATAGATCAATCTGATCGTTAGCATGGCCGGAAGCTCTGATAAAGCCAGTTCGGAGTCCACGAACCATTATTGGAGCACTTGAATCCATCCTGGTTTAGATATATATAAGGCAGGCTCAGCATCATCTACCGAAGATGACATGGAGGATTGGCCGCAGCTTGCCCAGAATTTTGGGATGGCAGCTTATTAACTCGATAGTCAAGCAAACAAAAAAAAACTGATAGTCAAGCAAAAGGCGATTATTTTAATTCTAGATGTGTGCTATCCAAGTCTCCCTCTGGTACTTGCGTCGATGCAGAGATCTTACCAGTTTGTGTCCGGCCATGTAGGTCCTGAACGGAGGCGCCATCTTGCCTATGAGTGCTGACGCAGGTGCTGGTTTTGGCGGTGAAAGGTCGCCGGCTTTGCCTTTCTTTAGGCTAGCAAGGCAGATCCTGAAAATAATGTACGACACTGCCAACTCCGCCCATCCTCTAATGCGCCGCGGAGCGGCACTCCGATGATTAAAAGGGTTCATCTCCGCTCCCATGCTATGCTACACAGTACGGCTACCGCTCGCCAATGGCCAGTCAGCCATGCGGCGGCGTGGGGATGAATCGAGACGCAAATTTTCTCCCGTGAAAGAAGGGTTTGTATTGGATACGTATTCGCTTGCCCTATTTTTGCTTTTGGACGTCAGCGATAAGCACATGGTATAGTCGCATATCTGAACTACCGATACGTTCCTAGCTGCCGACCAGACGTGATGTTTTTAAGGAACTTAATCTTGCCATCGGTCTTTATTTGATAATGCCTAGCTAATCTTTACCGTTGGTGACCGTTTGGGCGAAGGCGATGACGACGCGTCCCGGAGGTTGAGTAGCATGGAGGACATCTTGTTCAGCAACAGCATCGTTGATGTTGATGGCGCGTAGCAGTCGGACCATGCTAACTTCTACTCGCCCTTGCCGACGGCGCCCCGCCAATCCACCTAGCCGATATCTTGTGCTCGTGGCGGGCGATGCTGTTACTTCGCTAGGAAGCCGCGACCGTAGAGGGGGAGGAGCGGTGTTGGTCGGCGACCTCAGATACTGCGCCGTGTATTTCTAGCCGATATTCAGCGGACAGAATGAAGGGCGCGGGGCGCTGGTCGCGGACGGCGGCGCTCGACGGCAAGTTGGCAACGCCGAGGGGCTTTTCATAGGAAACGACAGCATCATGGCGGCAGTAGTGGTGCGACTCAGGACGACGCGAGGCCACGAAAACTACCCAGCACGTCACGTCAGGTTGCTATATATAGAAAATCATCGATAGTTAGGGTGGAGTTTTGATGTAGGCCGGATATTCACGTGCAGTTCCGACCTTGCCGGTTAGTTTAGGGAATATTTGAAGTCGATCGGGATAGAGTTCGGGATACATTGAACGGGTCTTTTTTTTTCTTCCTTTTGAGATTCGTTGAATGGATCTTTTATACTACGTTGGTGCGGATATCTATTCAGTTTATTCCAAGCGATAATGGTTATGTACGTATCTTTTTTTTTCGGTTTTTCCCCTGACGTAGTGATTTTAATCTAATCCATTGGTTTTGCTTTGTTTAATCTCCACCATCGTTTGTCTTCTACTTTAATTATATAATAGATAGATTCTTATGCAAGTCTTATTGATGCTTGTCTTGAAATTATTATTCATGAAAAGTCTTTGCTATATGATTCATTAGTTTACTCATTATCTTCATCATTGCTTCGAATCGCTGCATTCATCTCATATGCTTTACAATAGTATGATCAAGATTATGATAGCATGTCACTTCAGAAATTATCTTTGTTATCGTTTACCTACTCGAGGGCGAGTAGGAACTAAGCTTGGGGATGCTTGATACGTCCCAAACGTATCTATAATTTCTTATGTTCCATGCTACTTTTATGATGATACTCACATGTTTTATACACATTATATGTCATTATTATGCATTTTCCGGCACTAACCTATTGACGAGATGCCGAAGAGCCAGTTGCTGTTTTCTGCTGTTTTTGGTTTCAGAAATCCTAGTAAGGAAATATTCTCGGAATTGGACGAAATCAACGCCCAGGGTCCTATTTTTGCACGAAGCTTCCAGAAGTCCGAGGGAGAGACGAAGTGGGGCCACGAGGTGGCGACACAACAGGGCGGCGCGGCCTGGGCCCTGGCCGCGCGGCCCTGGTGTGTGGGCCCCTCGTGACTCTCCCGACTCTGCCCTTCCGCCTACTTAAAGCCTCCGTCGCGAAAATGCCAGTACCGAGAGCCACGATACGGAAAACCTTACAGAGACGCCGCCGCCAATCCCATCTCGGGGGATTCAGGAGATCACCTCCGGCACCCTGCCGGAGAGGGGAATCATCTCCCGGAGGTCTCTTCATCGCCATGATCGCCTCCGGATCGATGTGTGAGTAGTTCACCCCTGGACTATGGGTCCATAGCAGTAGCTAGATGGTCGTCTTCTCCTCATTGTGCTATTGATACGTCTCCGACGTATCGATAATTTCTTATGTTCTATGCCATATTATTGATGATACCTACATGTTTTATGCACACTTTATGTCATATTCGTGCATTTTCTGGAACTAACCTATTAACAAGATGCCGAAGTGCCGGTTCCTGTTTTCTGCTGTTTTTGGTTTCAGAAATCCTAGTAACGAAATATTCTCGGAATTGGACGAAACAAAGACCCGGGGGCCTATTTTTCCACGGAGCTTCCAGAAGACCGAAGAACATACGAAGTGGGGCCACGAGGTGGCGACACCACAAGGCGGCGCGGCCCGGGGGGCCCGCGCCGCCCTATGGTGTGGCCCCCTCGTCTGGCCCCCGACTCCGCCCTTCCGCCTACTTAAAGCCTCCGTCGCGAAACCCCCGATGCGAAAAAACCACGATACGGAAAACCTTGCTGAGACGCCGCCGCCGCCGATCCCATCTCGGGGGATTACGGAGATCTCCTCCGGCACCCTGCCGGAGAGGGATTCATCTCCCGGAGGACTCTAAACCGCCATGGTCGCCTCCGGAGTGATGAGTGAGTAGTTCACCCCTGGACTATGGGTCCATAGCGGTAGCTAGATGGTTGTCTTCTCCTCATTGTGCTTCATTGTTGGATCTTGTGAGCTGCCTAACATGATCAAGATCATCTATCCGTAATACTCTATGTTGTGTTTGTCGGGATCCGATGGATAGAGAATACCATGTCATGTTAATTATCAAGTTATTACATATGTGTTGTTTATGATCTTGCATGCTCTCCGTTACTAGTAGAGGCTCTGGCCAAGTTTTTACTTTTAACTCCAAGAGGGAGTATTTATGCTCGATAGTGGGTTCATGCCTGCATTGACACCTGGGACAGTGACAGAAAGTTCTAAGGTTGTGTTGTGCTGCAATACTTGTTTTTACTATTTTCTCTGCAAACAATCATCTTCCACACAATACGGATAATCCTTTGTTACAGCAAGCCGGTGAGATTGACAACCTCACTGTTTCGTTGGGGCAAAGTACTTCGGTTGTGTTGTGCAGGTTCCACGTTGGCGCCGGAATCTCTGGTGTTGCGCCGCACTACATCCCGCCGCCATCAACCTTCAACGTGCTTCTTGGCTCCTCCTGGTTCGATAAACCTTGGTTTCTTTCTGAGGGAAAACTTGCTGCTGTGCGCATCATACCTTCCTCTTGGGGTTGCCCAACGAACGTGTGAAATACACGCCATCAAGCTCTTTTTATGGCGCCGTTGCCGGGGAGATCAAGACACGGCTGCAAGGGAGTCTCCACTTCTTAATCTCTTTACTTTGTTTTTGTCTTGCTTTATTTTATTTACTACTTTGTTTGCTGCATTATATCAAAACACAAAAAAATTAGTTGCTAGTTTTACTTTATTTACTGTCTTGTTTGCTATATCAAAAACACAAAAAAATTAGTTACTTGCATTTACTTTACTTATTTCATCATGTTTCCTTTTAATTTTACCACAAAAAACATACCGGTAGGACAAGGGTCTATAATTGGGAGGAACAATATAGAAGAATTTTTCACCCATGTTAGTACCGTTGAAGATTTTGAAGATAGACACTTGGTAGACCTTGCTCCCACTTATGAAATTGTTGCTGCTGCTTTAGTTCGCCTGTTGGAAACTAAATTTGTTAATCTAAATCCTATAATCCAACACATGTTTCTTACACTTGGTGATATGGAAGAAGGGGAAAAGAAAGATTTTGTTTTAGAAACCCTTCTTAGAGAATTTGGTGGTCTAGCAAGAGAAGCTAGAAAGGTCTTTGCTAAATTTAATATGCTTGGTTCTCATACTAATTTTGTTGGTCTCCTTGAAAAGATGGACATGGATAGAATAAGATACACTAATAATATTAATGATGGCGGGGAGATCAAAGCACCCATATCATGTAAACTCCTAGCTATGAATGATGCACTAGAACATAACTATGCTTGGCTTGTTCCTGAAAATTTGTTCGATGAGAGTAGCAAGCCCAAGACTAATGAAAAGGGAGACGCTGAAACTTATGTATCCAATATACTATGCATGGTTGAGAAAACTCCAAACCCCGCTGTAGATGCTTCATCTCTCGATGTTACTTGATACATACTTTTTGCGCCTAGCTGAAAGGCGTTAAAGAAAAGCGCTTATGGGAGACAACCCATGTTTTTACTCCAGTATTTTTGTTTTATATTTGTGTCTTGGAAGTTGTTTACTACTGTAGCAACCTCTCCTTATCTTAGTTTTATGTTTTGTTGTGCCAAGTAAAGTCTTTGATAGAAAAGTAAGTACTAGATTTGGATTACTGCGCAGTTCCAGATTTCTTTGCTGTCACGAATCTGGGTCTATCTCCCTGTAGATAGCTCAGAAAATTACGCCAATTTACGAGCATGATCCTCAGATATGTACGCAACTTTCATTCAATTTGAGCATTTTCGTTTGAGCAAGTCTGGTGGCCTAATAAAATCCATCTTTACGGACTGTTCTGTTTTGACAGATTCTGTCTTTTATTTCGCATTGCCTCTTTTGCTATGTTGGATGAATTTCTTTGATCCATTAATGTCCAGTAGCTTTATGCAATGTCCAGAAGTGTTAAAAATGATTGTGTCACCTCTGAACATGTGAATTTTTATTATGCACTAACCCTCTAATGAGTTGTTTCGAGTTTGGTGTGGAGGAAGTTTTCAAGGATCAAGAGAGGAGTATGATGCAATATGATCAAGGAGAGTGAAAGCTCTAAGCTTGGGGATGCCCCGGTGGTTCACCCCTGCATATTCTAAGAAGACTCAAGCGTCTAAGCTTGGGGATGCCCAAGGCACCCCCTTCTTCATCGACAACATTATCAGGTTCCTCCCCTGAAACTATATTTTTATTCCGTCACATCTTATGCACTTTGCTTGGAGCGTCGGTTTGTTTTTGTTTTTGTTTTGTTTGAATAAAATGGATCCTAGCATTCACTTTATGGGAGAGAGACACGCTCCGCTGTTGCATATGGACAAATATGTCCTTAGGCTCTACTCATAGTATTCATGGCGAAGTTTCATCTTCGTTAAATTGTTATATGGTTGGAATTGGAAAATGATACATGTAGTAAATTTCTATAATGTTTTGGATAATTTGATACTTGGCAATTGTTGTGCTCATGTTTAAGCTCTTGCATCATATACTTTGCACCCATTAATGAAGAAATACTTAGAGCTTGTTAATTTGGTTTGCATATTTGGTTTCTCTAGAGTCTAGATAACATCTAGTATTGAGTTTTGAACAACAAGGAAGACGGTATGGAGTCTTATAATGTTTACAATATGTCTTTTATGTGAGTTTTGCTGTACCGTTCATCCTTGTGTTTGTTTCAAATAACCTTGCTAGCCTAAACCTTGTATCGAGAGGGAATACTTCTCATGCATCCAAAATACTTGAGCCAACCACTATGCCATTCGTGTCCACCATATCTACCTACTACATGGTATTTATCCGCCATTCCAAAGTAAATTGCTTGAGTGCTACCTTTAAATTCCATCATTCACCTTTGCAATATATAGCTCATGGGACAAATAGCTTAAAAACTATTGTGGTATTGAATATGTACTTATGCACTTTATCTCTTATTAAGTTGCTTGTTGAGCGATAACCATGTTTCGGGGACGCCATCAACTATTCTTTGTTGGATATCATGTGAGTTGCTATGCATGTCCGTCTTGTCCGAAGCAAGAGAGATCTACCACCTTCATGGTTGGAGCATGCATATTGTTAGAGAAGAACTTTGGGCCGCTAACTAAAGCCATGATTCATGGTGGAAGTTTCAGTTTTGGACACATATCCTCAATCTCATATGAGAATAATAATTGTTGCCACATGCTTATGCATTAAAGAGGAGTCCATTATCTGTTGTCCATGTTGTCCCGGTATGGATGTCTAAGTTGAGAATAATCAAAAGCGAGAAATCCAAAATGCGAGCTTTCTCCTTAGACCTTTGTACGGGCGGCATGGAGGTACCCCATTGTGACACTTGGTCAAAACATGTGCATTGCAAAGATCCGGTAGTCCAAGTTAATTAGGACAAGGTGCGGGCACTATTAGTATACTATGCATGAGACTTGCAACTTGTAAGATATAACTTTCATAACTCATATGCTTTATTACTACCGTTGACAAAATTGTTTCATGTTTTCAAAATAAAAGCTCTAGCACAAATATAGCAATCGATGCTTTCCTCTTTGAAGGACCATTCTCTTTACTTTTATGTTGAGTCAGTTCACCTATTTCTCTCCACCTCAAGAAGCAAACACTTGTGTGAACTGTGCATTGATTCCTACATATTTGCATATTGTACTTGTTATATTACTCTATGTTGACAATATCCATGAGATATACATGTTACAAGTTGAAAGCAACCGCTGAAACTTAATCTTCCTTTGTGTTGCTTCAATACCTTTACTTTGATTTATTGCTTTATGAGTTAACTCTTATGCAAGACTTATTAATGCTTGTCTTGAAGTACTATTCATGAAAAGTCTTTGCTTTATGATTCACTTGTTTACTCATGTCATTACCATTGTTTTGATCGCTGCATCCACTACATATGTTTACAAATAGTATGATCAAGGTTATGATGGCATATCACTTCAGAAATTATCTTTGTTATCGTTTTACCTGCTCGGGACGAGCGGAACTAAGCTTGGGGATGCTTGATACGTCTCCGACGTATCGATAATTTCTTATGTTCTATGCCATATTATTGATGATACCTACATGTTTTATGCACACTTTATGTCATATTCGTGCATTTTATGGAACTAACCTATTAACAAGATGCCGAAGTGCCAGTTCCTGTTTTCTGTTGTTTTTGGTTTCAGAAATCCTAGTAACGAAATATTCTCGGAATTGGACGAAACAAAGACCCAGGGGCCTATTTTTCCACGGAGCTTCCAGAAGACCGAAGAACATACGAAGTGGGGCCACGAGGTGGCGACACCACAAGGCGGCGCGGCCCGGGGGGCCCGCGCCGCCCTATGGTGTGGCCCCCTCGTCCGGCCCCGACTCTGCCCTTCCGCCTACTTAAAGCCTCCGTCGCGAAACCCACGATGCGAAAAAACCACGATACGGAAAACCTTGCGAGACGCCGCCGCCGCCGATCCCATCTCGGGGGATTCGGAGATCTCCTCCGGCACCCTGCCGGAGAGGGGATTCATCTCCCGGAGGACTCTACACCGCCATGGTCGCCTCCGGAGTGATGAGTGAGTAGTTCACCCCTGGACTATGGGTCCATAGCAGTAGCTAGATGGTTGTCTTCTCCTCATTGTGCTTCATTGTTGGATCTTGTGAGCTGCCTAACATGATCAATATCATCTATCTGTAATACTCTATGTTGTGTTTGTCGGGATCCGATGGATAGAGAATACCATGTCATGTTAATTATCAAGTTATTACATATGTGTTGTTTATGATCTTGCATGCTCTCCGTTACTAGTAGAGGCTCGGCCAAGTTTTTACTTTTAACTCCAAGAGGGAGTATTTATGCTCGATAGTGGGTTCATGCCCGCATTGACACCGGGACGGTGACGAGAAAGTTCTAAGGTTGTGTTGTGCTTGTTGCCACTAGGGATAAAACATTGGCGCTATGTCCGAGGATGTAGTTGTTGATTACATTACGCACCATACTTAATGCAATTGTCTGTTGTTAGCAACTTAATACTTGGAGGGGTTCGGATGATAACCTCGAAGGTGGACTTTTTAGGCATAGATGCGGTTGGATGGCGGTCTATGTACTTTGTCGTAATGCCCAATTAAATCTCACTATACTTATCATGTCATGTATGTGCATTGTTATGCCCTCTCTATTTGTCAATTGCCCGACTGTAATTTGTTCACCCAACATGCTTTTATCTTATGGGAGAGACACCTCTAGTGAGCTGTGGACCCCGGTCCATTCTTTAATACTTGAAATACAAATCTGCTGCAATACTTGTTTTTACTATTTTCTCTGCAAACAATCATCTTCCACACAATACGGTTAATCCTTTGTTACAGCAAGCCGGTGAGATTGACAACCTCACTGTTTCGTTGGGGCAAAGTACTTTGGTTGTGTTGTGCAGGTTCCACGTTGGCGCCGGAATCTCCGGTGTTGCGCCGCACTACATCCCGCCGCCATCAACCTTCAACGTGCTTCTTGGCTCCTCCTGGTTCGATAAACCTTGGTTTCTTTACGAGGGAAAACTTGCTGCTTGTGCGCATCATACCTTCCTCTTGGGGTTGCCCAACGAACGTGTGAAATACACGCCATCGGCTATCATGTTAGATCTTGTGAGCTGCCTATCATGATCAAGATCATCTATTTGTAATCCTACATGTTGTGTTTGTTGGGATCCGATGAATATTGAATACTATGTCAAGTTGATTATCAATCTATCATATATGTTATTTATGTTCTTGCATGCTCTCCGTTGCTAGTAGAGTCTCTGGCCAAGTTGATACTTGTGACTCCAAGAGGGGGTATTTATGCTCGATAGTGGGTTCATGCCTCCATTAAATGCGGGACGAGTGACGGAAAGTTCTAAGGTTGTGGATGTGTTGTTGCCACTAGGGATAAAACATCGATGCTTTATCTAAGGATATTTGTGTTGATTACATTAAGCACCATACTTAATGCAATTGTCCGTTGTTTACAACTTAATGCTGGAGGGGTTCGGATGATAACTCGAAGGTGGACTTTTTAGGCATAGATGCATGTTGGATAGCGGTCTATGTACTTTGTCGTAATGCCCTGATTAAATCTCATAGTGCTCATCATGATATATGTATGTGCATTGTTATGCCTTCTTTATTTGTCAGTTGCCCAACTGTAATTTGTTCACCCAACATCTGCTATCTTATGGGAGAGACACCACTAGTGATCTGTGGACCCCGGTCCTATTCTTTACATCTGAAATACAAACTGCTGCAATTGTTTTTTACTGTTCTTTGCAAACAACCATCATCATCCACACTATACATCTAATCCTTTGTTACAGCAAGCCGGTGAGATTGACAACCTCGCTGTTACGTTGGGGCAAAGTTCTGTGATTGTGTTGTGCAGGTTCCACGTTGGCGCTGGAATCACTGGTGTTGCGCCGCACTACACTCCTCCGCCATCAACCTTCAACGTGCTTCTTGGCTCCTCCTGGTTCGATAAACCTTGGTTTCTTTCTGAGGGAAACTTGCTACTGTGCGCATCACACCTTCCTCTTGGGGTTCCCAACGGACGTGTCAACTACACGCATCAAGCATTTTTTCTGGCGCCGTTGCCGGGGAGATCAAGACACGCTGCAAGGGGAGTCTCCACTTCCAATCTCTTTACTTTGTTTTTGTCTTGCATTACTTTATTTACTACTTTGTCCCGCTAAATCTGGTTTCTTTTTAATTTGTATTGTTTTATTTCTTTTGTGTTTTATTTTAATTTTGAAGGAGTTTCACATATTCTACGGTACTACATACATGCATATATATGAATGTACAATTTCAAAAATATTTGAAATTAGAACCAAAAAGAATTCAAGAGGAATATACAATATATATTCAATATCGGATGAGCAGCATATACAATTTTGAACAAGTTTCCATACATAATTTACTGCATCAGAAGTTCTACGTCCTCTACATAGTGTTCTCCTTTAGGATCGATGACTTCCCTCACGAACCATCCAGCTAGTTCCCCTTGAAGTGGTCGGAAGCGAGCTTCTAGACTAAGCATCTTCCGGAGGTTATTCCTCTTGACATTGTTATCACACGGAACCTGCTCAGAGGTGTATCTCCGGATCATCTCACAAACATAGTATCCACATAGATTGGTCCCCGGTGGCTGAATATCCCCAGTCCCAGGCATTGACCTTTTAAATTGTAGCTCTTTTTTGAATTCACCGACCTTTTCATCTACGAACCGTCTCCAAACCCTATGAGGCAAAGAAAATTAAATGAACAATAGAGTTATTAGTTACTTGATATTAGGAAATGAACGAAATAGGCCGATCGATATAGAGCGCAAATGAATGAAAATAATTACTTCTGCATCATTTTTCTCTTGTCGGCCCAAAGCTTTGCATCCAGATTCAGAGAGTCGTGGATGAGAACTGTGGAGTAGTGAAATTGAATTACTAGCAGAATCCAGTGGAACCTGCAGACACGATACATGCACAGTCATGCATAACTCATCGATTAGTCACATACCATGCATGGAGTAAACAAAAGAGAATGTGCCCAAGACAGAAACACTCACCCAAAATGGTAAGGAAATAGAATATCACTTTTGAGTTCCTGCTTTGAAAGAAACCGCCACAGGTCTTCCTCCACGTCGGTGGGGTGATTTTTTAACACATATCCATTAAAGATTTGTGTGTCAATGAACCCAACATCATGGATGTTCCTTATTCTGCATTCCCTAAGCTTCATTCTGCATAATAGCGTACACAACAAGATAGTTAGGACAATATATGTATATATATATATATATATATATATATATATATATATATATATATATAGGTAAAGTAATTGGGGCACCATGGTGTCCAGGCTCCCAGCATCAACCACCGTTAGATTTGATTCAGATGAGTTGAAAGGTATCCGGGTACATTTTGTGATGAAACCCGTTAGTGCACCAGCAAATCCGTTTGTAGCTTTCCTTCTTTGATTTGCATGCCCGCTCCAGTCACAAATTCAAAAAATTCCATTTTCTGTTTTGCATGCATGCAGCGTGATAGGTCGGCAAATTTAAGCAGTCGATGACAAGCACTTCTGATAAATCTTACCTCCAAGGTATGTTTAGCGGTGCATGCCAAACCATCAAGTATTGATTGTTGATTTCATCTAATCAGTTCATCTATGTATCCTACTACCCGAGTATGCAATTTTGATACACGTTGGTAAGCATATGTCACAATGATTTTTTTTCTTGATATTATATCCTTTACCAACATTTCACCTGCATCACATACCCATATACCCAGATACCTCGGGTATGATATGACTTGAGTTCATCATGATGCTCATAATAAGGGTTATACCCAAATACCTCGAGATGTTATACTAGGTGCCACTATTCCTTTTCCCAACATTTTATACTAGGTGCCGCTTGTTTAACATACCCAAATACCTTGAGATATTATAATGCACTCTCATACTACCAATACCTGGATACCTAGATACCTCACCCATATAATTATGGGGAGTCATTGCATGTAATATTTGGCTTACGAATCAAAGGGACTATCTACATTCACCATATTTTTTATGTGCTACACGCATGCATGCATTTGGAATTAAAAATATTACCCAATTCACATTTCCCAGTTTAACCACCATACTTGGTTGTATGCATACTCAATAAAATGTGCACCACTAATTTTAGTATTTGTTAATCATGTTTCATATCATTAAGCCGAGAGAGTAAAAAAATAGATATTAAACATCATTCAATATTTGATACGTGAATCAAACATTCCAAAAAAGTCTTTTCTTAAGTGTGACAAACTTATTTTGTGCAACTTCCTAATTAGCTTTTACCAATATAGAAATGATGGGCCATCATATACCCAGAATCTTGCTTGACGAATATCGACTAGTATCCAGATTTATGGGAATGATCTCACTAATCTTGGGTGAATGATAAAAAGGTATAGATGCTGGGCCACGAAAATACCTTGAGCCTCAGATTTACTTTCCTAATTCCTCCTATTAAAGCCCATTGATGACAACGCATTCTTCCAAATTGACAAAGGCTGGCCGGCCATATACCTTAAATCTGGACACATACCTTACTGCAAGTAATAAAAGCCCAATAATCTTTGGAAGGTTCATACAAGGAAACTCAGGCATGCAATTGTCTACGATGCACCAAAGAAGGCAACGAAATATTCCTTAATATTTTTTAAAAATCATTTCTCCTCTCATGCTATGTGCATGCAAATATTTCCAAATATACCTACGCTAACGGGTTAAACCCGATAATAGAAACCCGATCAGTTGCACAATCGTCATACCTCATCATACGGCCACGATGCAAGGTGCCCAGGCTCCTTGGTGCCCCATTTGAGCTTTATATAGGTAAAGTAATTGGGGCACCATGGTGTCCAGGCTCCCAGATCAACCACCGTTAGATTTGATTCAGATGAGTTGAAAGGTATCCGGGTACATTTTGTGATGAAACCCGTTAGTGCACCAGCAAATCCGTTTGTAGCTTTCCTTCTTTGATTTGCATGCCCGCTCCAGTCACAAATTCAAAAAATTCCATTTTCTGTTTTGCATGCATGCAGCGTGATAGTCACAGATTGAATGAAAAAATCAGTCTAGTATCTCTTACCAAAGAATCCCATGCCCATTTAATGTATTGTCAATCACCCATGATTTACGTGTCCTTAGTTGCTGTTTTCTGATTATTTTGAACTCACACCTCGCACCTATTTATAAGAACCCAATGGCAGAAATTCGTCCCAAAGCGCTATATCTCGGGTCGAGCGAAGGACGACCCAAAACGCATTCACGTTTTTGGTTTCTGCTTGGCTGAGGTATCTCTTGTTGCTGTGATTCTTGGTCCATGTGTTTTCTCTATGTGTCACTGTGAATTTCGACTCCGGTCGTGCTTGTCGCTCTTGCCGGTGACAGCAGCACTGCCGGATGCGCGGACCCGCATGCATCCATGGCTGTCGTGCACATCTTGACAAGAAGCCGTGGCCATGTTTTCTGGTGCATGACACTGATGTATTCGTGGCCGCCGTGCACGATGTAGCATTCATCTTCAGCGCCAGATCCATAAACATTTACAACTTTTTTGTTCAATGGCAGGTATTTTGATACCCAGGCTGCAGAGGTATGATAGTGCTAGAAGGAAACGTGCATCTTTGTTTGGCTGTGGCAATATATCTAGCCATGGATGGAACCTCTGCGCAGGTCAACGATACCTACTAAACTTGTTCCCCCGATTTCTAGATGCATTCCTATTTCAATGTCAACCATTGTGAAAGGGTTCTGCCCAGTTAAGAAAAATTTAGTCAGGGAAATGGTATTAGATGGTATGTTTAAACTTCCAGACATTGTCAACAATGAAGAATTTAGTTATTGGACAATGTCTAGAGTATCTTGTGATGATGTTGCCATCAGAATGGGAGAAGGTAGTCTGCTTCCATTTTCGGAGGAGGATGCTTATAATGTTCTGCATATTCCAGTCAAATAAAATGTTGCGTCACCGCCCACATTTGTTAAAAAATTGATGAGGCAATACACGTTTGCAGATGCATGATGCAACAAACCTCTGAGAAAGTTAGACCGCAGATGACGCTGGCTACAAAATGTCAACAAATTTGTTTTCATTCCTGGGAACAAAAAGTCGTTATAATACCTTTGTATTTGCTTCGAACAATGTGCTTAATGATGATTTTTAGAGTATTTTTGTAATAAGTAATTATGTTTACTTCTGAAAATTCTATGGTATTTATAATGGTTTCTAAGATATTTTTTTGTTCTCCTAAGATATGCAATACGGTGTATACTTTTCCATCAAGTGTCATATATGCACGTCAACACCCAATAAGTTTGTTGCTTTACGGTATATTAATATTTGTACTCGGTGCTCGGTTTGAAAGCGATGTGCCTAGAGCTCGAGTATGACATAATCGGAGTTTTCCAACATCTCATACTAGGCGTATTGGTATTTCCAACATACACTGATACCTCTTAAGTTGTGTACAAGAAATCTCATATTCCTCGGTCGGACAATACCTCGATGTTTCGTCATTGATACGACTTGAGTTCCTCACGACGCTCATAATAAGAGGCGTATTGGTATTTCCAACATACACTGATACGACTTAAGTTACGTACAAGAAATCTCATATTCTCATGAACTATCGTACTCCTCGAAGGATACCTTGATACCGACACATCAGGTATGATACTACCTGAGTTACCCATGATTAAAATGGGAACATACCCAGCACATGTATGATTCAATTATATTTGATGAGCGCGTCGTAGGCCGCCCCGAGCTCGACCTCTCTAAGCTGCTGCCCAGTCCCAAGCTTGACATCCATGCGCTCCACCACCCTGCCCCAACACCTCCCGAGCTGCCCGTCCTCGAGGACTTCGCCTCGAGCTCCGACGCTATAGACTCTGTCGGATGACACGCCCGGCGCCGCCCCGCTCCCCTCGAACTTGGGCTCGCCCGGCCTCTCCTCGCTCAGCCGCGCCCCGCACTGCCCCGCTCGCCCTAGCCTCGCCCGGTGTCGCCCAGCTTCGCCCCCTCGGCCTCGGCCTCGCCCTCGCCCTCGCACGATGCCGCTCGGCCACGCCCCCGCCTGCACTCGCTTGATGCCACCGATCTCTGTAGCATACCTAGGGATATAAAAGTTTTAAAGGAGCTCGACGAACTCCGTACCCCTTTTTTCGGATCCTAATCCTCGCTTCTTCTCGGACAATAGCTGGCATACATAACAGTTCCTCACATACACATATACCCATGTACTTTGGGTATGATACAACCTGAGTTCCTCAGGATGCTCATAATAAGGTTTATTCTACCCTTTTCCAATAATTTATACTAGCTATCGTTATTACCCTCATACCTAGATACCTGGAGTTACCATCAAGCCCTATCATACTCCTCGGACAATAGCTCGATACCTTGCATACCTAACAGTTCCTCGCATACACATATAACCAGGTACCTTGGGATGATACAACCTGAGTTCCTCATGATGCTCATAATAAGGGTTATTCTACCCTTTTCCAATAATTTATACTAGGTATCGATAATATCAACATACCTTGATACCCGGAGTTACCATCAAGACCTATCATACTCCTCGGACAATAGCTCGATACCTCGATACCTTGCATACCTAATAGTTCCTCACATACGCATATACCCAGGTACCTTTGGTATGATACAACCTAAGTTTCTCGCGATGCTCATAATAAGGGTTATTCTACCCTTTTCCAATAATTTATACTAGGTATCGGTATTTCCAACACACCTGGATACCCGGAGTTACCATCAAGACCTATCATACTCCTCGGACAATAGCTCGATACCACGATACCTTCCATACCTAATAGTTCCTGACATACCCATATACCTAGATACCTTGGGTATGATACAACCTAAGTTCTTCACTATGCTCATAATAAGGGTTATTCTACCCTTTCCAATAATAAGGGTTGAAGATACCCTGAAATTGTGAACATACCTCATCATGAGGACTAGGTCAGTGAAATTGAAGAAGTGGGAAAATATGTTCCATGTGAAGGTGTAACAACCCAGTTAGCATTGGGCTAACTGGTATTGACCATGAAGGCTTGAAGTTCAAATCGGGGTATTGGTTGTTCATTTTTGTCCAATCGTGAAGTTCAACTAGGTATTGTGTGACCTGAGTATGGGATATCGATACCTACTATCCGGGTACCCTTTTCCAATAATTTATACTAGCTATCGTTATTACCCTCATACCTAGATACCTAACAGTTCCTCGCATACGCATATACCCAGGTACCTTGGGATGATACAACCTGAGTTTCTCACGATGCTCATAATAAGGGTTATTCTACTATTTTCCAGTAATTTATACTAGGTATCGATAATACCAACATACCTTGATACCCGGAGTTACCATCAAGACCTAACATACTCCTCGGACAATAGCTCGATACCTTGCATACCTAATAGTTCCTCACATACGCATATACCCAGGTACCTTGGGTATGATACAACCTAAGTTCCTCGCGATGCTCATAATAAGGGTTATTCTACCCTTTTCCAATAATTTATACTAGGTATCGGTATTACCAACACACCTGGATACCCGGAGTTACCATCAAGACCTATCACATAGTGACATACCAATTAAAAATGAAACAAATAATTCGGATTATAAGCATACCTCACCATAATACCTCAAAATCAACATGATAAGGCCATAGGTCGGCAAATTTAAGCAGCCGATGACAAGCACTTCTGATAAATCTTACCTCCAAGGTATGTTTAGCGGTGCATGCCAAACCATCAAGTATTGATTGTTGATTTCATCTAATCAGTTCATCTATGTATCCTACTACCCGAGTATGCAATTTTGATACACGTTGGTAAGCATATGTCACAATGATTTTTTTTCTTGATATTATATCCTTTACCAACATTTCACCTGCATCACATACCCATATACCCGGATACCTCGGGTATGATATGACTTGAGTTCATCATGATGCTCATAATAAGGGTTATACCCAAATACCTCGAGATGTTATACTAGGTGCCACTATTCCTTTTCCCAACATTTTATACTAGGTGCCGCTTGTTTAACATACCCAAATACCTTGAGATATTATAATGCACTCTCATACTACCAATACCTGGATACCTAGATACCTCACCCATATAATTATGGGGAGTCATTGCATGTAATATTTGGCTTACGAATCAAAGGGACTATCTACATTCACCATATTTTTTATGTGCTACACGCATGCATGCATTTGGAATTAAAAATATTACCCAATTCACATTTCCCAGTTTAACCACCATACTTGGTTGTATGCATACTCAATAAAATGTGCACCACTAATTTTAGTATTTGTTAATCATGTTTCATATCATTAAGCCGAGAGAGTAAAAAAATAGATATTAAACATCATTCAATATTTGATACGTGAATCAAACATTCCAAAAAGTCTTTTCTTAAGTGTGACAAACTTATTTTGTGCAACTTCCTAATTAGCTTTTACCAATATAGAAATGATGGGCCATCATATACCCAGAATCTTGCTTGACGAATATCGACTAGTATCCAGATTTATGGGAATGATCTCACTAATCTTGGGTGAATGATATTTAAAAAGGTATAGATGCTGGGCCACGAAAATACCTTGAGCCTCAGATTTACTTTCCTAATTCCTCCTATTAAAGCCCATTGATGACAACGCATTCTTCCAAATTGACAAAGGCTGGCCGGCCATATACCTTAAATCTGGACACATACCTTACTGCAAGTAATAAAAGCCCAATAATCTTTGGAAGGTTCATACAAGGAAACTCAGGCATGCAATTGTCTACGATGCACCAAAGAAGGCAACGAAATATTCCTTAATATTTTTTAAAAATCATTTCTCCTCTCATGCTATGTGCATGCAAATATTTCCAAATATACCTACGCTAACGGGTTAAACCCGATAATAGAAACCCGATCAGTTGCACAATCGTCATACCTCATCATACGGCCACGATGCAAGGTGCCCAGGCTCCTTGGTGCCCCATTTGAGCTTCCTATATAGGTTGCAGAATAATATTCTGAGCACCGACTTGAACTTCTCTGGACACAAGGTTGAACTTCCTGGATAAGAGGGTTGACCTTTCTGTCGGAACTTACCTGAACTTCCCATTTTCTTCAGAGCTACTGATTATACTACGATTTTCTCAACCATTTGACGGAAATGTGCAAATGATATACCGTTGAATAGATAATGAAAAACCGCAACTTTTTCATGTTCACAACTTTCGCAGATTATGCACGGCTTAAATTTAATTTTGAAAATACGAAAACGCTTCTATATGGCCAGAAAACGAACTTTTAGATCAATTTTCGATTCGCTTATCCAAAATGTTCAAACGATATACCGTTGGATAGATAATGAAATTTCGCAACTTTTTCATGTTGTACATTTTTTCAAAATCCTCACAGTTTTTGAACAATTTGGAAAATACCGAAATTCGGACGTACTTAAAAACGAGCGGACAGTAATTTGGATGATTTGTTTCTACCGTTTGTCGGAATGATGCAAATAATATGGCGTTGGAAAGCTATGGACTAGGCGCAACTTTGTTATTACAATTATTTTCTCTAATTCCTTACAGTTTAAAATATTAACTTGAATTACTCTCCGCCCGTTTTATGTGACGGGTACCGAATGGTTTTCCCCGCGATTTTCATGGGGTATATTTAAACAATGCAAATGATATATGGTTGGAAAGGTGTCAAAATGACGCATCTTTTTCATATCTACCATGTTTTCCAAATCCAAACGGTATAAAAGTAATCTTAGAAGTTTTGAAATCATGTTTCCGGTATATTTTGTGGGGTGACGATTTGTATTTGATGGATTAGATCCATTTATTTGTTGTAAAATGTTGAAGGTAATCAAATTAGACATATACTCTATTATATAAAGCTTTTGGTGAGAATGATTGAAGTGGTTGGTGATCAAATCGATGAGATTTGGATAACAGATTTCCGTCCCGTAAAAAACAAAGGAGTGAACTTCCCTCGACATGAACTTGTACTTATCGGGCAATGCGGTTGTACTTCTTGGTGCGGTTTCATGAAACTGTTTAGAAAAACTGATAAAATTTTATCTGTGAACACTTTCTACTTCCCGTAGTTAACGCTTGTACTTCCTGCAGACACCGATGTACTTCTCGGGATCACTGATTGTACTTCCCGCGGATGAGGAGATTTTTTGTTTTTTTGTACATTTAGATTTTGTCGGTTTTTTTGTACTTGCTATATTAAGTGAGTGTACTTCTTGTGTTGAATGGTTGTACTTCTGAGCTTTAAGCCTTTATACTTCCTCGCGGATGACGAGATTTTTTCTTTTTATTTTTACATTTGGATTTTTTTCGTTTTTCTTGTACTTCCCATAATAAGTGGTTGTACATATTGCTCATGTCGAATGGTTGTACTTCTCGATGTCAAGTATTTGAACTTCCTCGCGGATGATGGGATATTTTGTTTCTTGTGCATTTAGATCTTTGTCGGTTTTTTGTACTTCCTATGTTAAGTAGTTGTACTACTCGTGTTGAATGGTAGTAATTCTCAGCGTCAAGTATTTGAACTCCCCCCCGGATGATAGTATTTTTTGCTACATTTCATTTTCGGAATAGATTTCCGCCCCACAAGAATAGAGCGTTGAACTTCCCTCGACATGAGGTTGTACTTCCCGGGCAATACGGTTGTACTTCTTGGTACAGTTTCAAGAAACTGTTCATAAAAACCGATAAAAATTTATTTGAACACTTTGTACTTTCCGTAGTTAGTGCTTGTACTTCCTATAGTCAACGCTTGTACTTCTCGGAATCATGGCTTGTACTGCCCATAGTCATCGCTTGTACTTATTTCTTGTATACTTCCTGTGACAAACATATTGTTTTCCTTATTTTGTACTTACCGGTAGTGTCTTTGTCTACATCCCAACCATATATTTGTTTAATTTTTTGTTCTTATTATTTTAGCATGATATTTATTTTTAAAATGTTTTGTTGCATGTGTACTTCCTTTGTCACTTGAAATTTTTTGGCTTTAATTTTTTGGGGACTATCTTTATTTCACTTATTATTTGTTATTTTGTATTGTCCATGGCGGATTTATCTACTGCCTACATACAAATTCATGTACTGCCCAATTTATCCTTGGAATTCGGGATTTGTGCTCCCTACTTTAGTTCACTACTTAATAGAAGTGGTTAGCTTAACTATATAAATAAGCGTACTACACATTTTGTCCACGTTGTAAAAAACACTTGTATTTGCTTTGGTTAGAAGAACATATCAAAAATATTGTAAAATAAAAATTAAGAGCGGGGGAGGCCGAGTCAACCATGCCTCTCACCGTTGACTCCCTTGTGTTTCTCCCGAAGATAAGGGAGGTAGTGGTCTAGTGGTGGGAAGTTGGCTAGGCGTCGCTGAAATTAGGGGATGTGGTGCTGACGTTGTGTGCTTGCAGGGTGGTGGCAGACACCCGGGCGCCGCTGGGCCGATGCAACGACGGGCAGTTGTCATGTCCGCGACGCGGGAGACCAAAGATGTTGGTCAGATGGGCGACGCTCGTCAGGATCAAAGCAGCAGACAATAATATACTCTAACATATTTTTCACTTTCTTTACGATATCAAATTTTAATACATAGTGGAATATGACTGTGGTTTTTACTAGAAAATTTTACAATATCAATATTTTTCTTTCTTCACAAATTGTACTTACCAAATTTATAAATTCTATACAAACTTATAACACATCACAAACTATTCTATACAAAGTTATAAATCAAATTATTTCAGCGTGCACAATCTATTTTTTCTAGATCGTGGTGTCGTGTGTTGTTCCTTTTTATTGTGTGTGCGCATCTTTTTTCAACTGTCCGGACAGATAAACAGAGATGAGAATTTGAGGATTTCAGGAAAGATAACTTTTCAGTTCAGATCCTTACATGCGGCTCCTCTACCCATGCTGTTTCCATAGTAGTATTACTGCTAACTTGTCACAGCTAGTTGCAGCAGGGACGAGAAGCAAAATCAATAGATGATTCAGAAATGCTGCATGAACAATTGAACTTCTTCTTTCTTGTCGCTGAATTGCAAAACTTAGAAATCCAACCATGCAGCCGTCAAGCTACAGAGAGAGAAACTGAGAATAAGTTCTCAAATTCTTCCATCAGGTCAAATGTCCCCCGCGCGCGCATTTGTTCTTGCATGCGCCATTAGCCGGCCGGCGCCAGGGGACTAGAGGAGGTCGACGTGGGCACCATTTCTTCTTCAATTAAATTCCCAAATTCCATCTTGCACTGCCGATTCCAAGGCACCTGAACTTATTAACACTAATTAATCTACCTTGTTTCAGAAAAACAAAAACGTCTACTGCTTGCACCGAATAAGTGGAGGGCTGGGTAAACGAAGTGAACTTTCCAAACTATGAATCACCTCTCAGACATCAAGAAAAAGAAAGAAACAAACCAATAAAACAGAGAGAGGAAGAGGGAGGGCCGAGCAGTCATACACAGCTGTGGCTTTGGAGATGTGCATACACTGCAGATGCTCCCAATTTCCTCTCCATCTGGCGCTGCTAATCACGAACTGGTCGCGTACTCTTCTGTCGTTGAGACATGAATGGGTAGCACGGAACAATCAACCAATTGACTCTACTTTCACAGTTTCACCATTGAACGGTTGTACTGCTACTGAAAATATATTTGTACTGCCCGTGTGGCTCTGCGCATTGAAGAACGGAAAAGGGAGACGGAGCTGAGCTATCCCGGCCACAATTCGCCGTCCTGGGGAGGGAGGTAGGATCTTGGGGAGGCTGCACGTCGTCGTCCTGGAAGTGGACGGCCGCAATTCGTCCCTCGTCCGCACCCCAGCCCCAACCTCCGTTGACACTGCTCTACAATCACGGCCGCGCTATCTTCCTGCTCTGCACATCCGGATACTGACCTGCACCACGAACCAGCACACACGGGACCAGGAGAGGCACTAGATGTTTGGGGACGGAGCGGCGGCTAGGTGCGGGCCTGGAGGAACTGCGGCGCCGGCGAGGGAACCAGGGAGGCGCCAACGAGGGACGGCGCGGGTCGCCGCCCTCAAGCTGTCTTGGAACTCAGGGCGTTCGTCTTCCCAGGTCGACAACGGAAGATTGGGCGGCTCGGGTACTACAACAGACGCGAATCCTGGACAGAAAATGTGCTACCGACGAGGGGAATCGCGGGGCGGCGCGGATGCTGCAGCGACGAGGAATCCAAGGCGGCGCGGGAGGATCCGAGGCGACGGCGGGGAAAAACTAGTGTCGCGGCGGGGCGAACAAAGAAATCGGCGCGCCGGTGAGGGATCAAGGGAAGAAGTGCTCGCCGAAGGGGAGCAGCGCCGTCGTCGTGGTTAACATCTTAGTCGTGGTCGGGTCTGCGGAGAAGAGGTTGGGGTGGGGAAGACTCGTGTGCTTTTTTTTAGCGGACCGGTTGGGTCGCAGTTCGCGTCAACGTAAGACCGGGTAGTGCTCAGAATAATATTCTGAGCATCGGTTTCAGAATAGTGCATGCAATGAACGAGATGAGGTAGAAATAAATCACTTACAGAACGTAGCAACTGATGATAGATTTGTCGAGCTCGCGCAGATTGAACAGCTGGAACAATTCACTCCGATGAACTGTTACATAGTAATGTTTGAAGTGATGCTCATGTCTAACTTCCGCATAAATATAGTCTTTGGCGTTTTTATTTTTTATGTAACCTTTGTACCAAATTAGCAGATTTTTCATTTGTGGAGGTAGATCCTCTTCCTGCGCAGGCTCGACGAGAGGCCCATTCGGCACATATGTAATTACTACCTCACTCACTGGCGCCTCCTCAAGGCCTAACACTGCACGAAGAGTCATACCCATCTGGGCCGCTTGTTCTCTGGCACCCGTTACAGTCAATCCCTATGCTGCCGCAGCTGCTATGATTGTGGGGTCCATTAGTTCAGCATCCGGACCGGCGGCTTTCACTATGAGCGGGGGATCGATTGTTTACTTTGTTCCCCGAGCTGGGCAACTCGTTTCCCGCTTATTTTACTTTCTAATTCTTTCTCGGCCTCCTCCAAGGCTTTCTTCTCCTGCTTCTCCGCCAACTCTTGCCTCTCCTTCAACATGAGTGCTTGCCTACGAAGTTCACGTGCATAGTCTTCAGGCAGATTCTTCGCGGCTTGGGACGGTGTGCTCAAAAATGACTTAGCCCACTTCTTTTGCTTGTCAGAAAATACTGGCTTGGGCTCAGGCTCTCTTTTCGCCTTCATATCCGCCTTCCATTTCTCATAATCAGCAGTCGCGGCCGCGTCGACTTCCTCGGCACTACGTTCCCAAGGCCTTGTGGGGAGAGGCTTCAGTGATGGCTCCGGTACCTTTGTGGTCTTAGGTACATAAGGGTCCGGGTTAATAGTCCAAGATCGCTTCTGCTTCTTCGCCGGAGGTGGATTGGGGGGCGGCGTCTGCTTACCCGCCCGAGGTGGACTAGGGGGCGGCGGCTGCTTACCCGCCGGAGGTGAATTGGGGGGCGGCGTCGGCTGACGTGAAGGAGGTGTAGGTGAAGCACCACCACCACCACCACCACCGCCACCGCCACCACCACCGTAGGGGGGTGGACTTGTTGGCCTTGGCGCCTCGCCTGGAAACTTGATAAACTTCTTTTGCCATAGAATGAACTGGCGCTTGACATCTCCAAGTCTTCTCGCCCCTTCAGGTGTAGCAATGTCAATCTCCAGGTCCTCAATCCCTTGGACTATGTCCTCCACCGTGACACGAGCATAGCCATCTTGAATGGGGTTGTTGTGGTGGAGTGCTCCAGGTAAACATGGTAAAGCACTGCCGATGGCTACTGATACGTCTCCAACGTATGTATAATTTCTTATGTTCCATGCTACTTTTATGATGATACTCACATGTTTTATACACACTTTACATCATTTGTATGCATTTTCCGGAACTAACCTATTGACGAGATGCCGAAGTGCCAGTTCCTGTTTTCTGCTGTTTTTGGTTTCAGAAATCCTAGTAAGGAAATATTCTCGGAATTGGACGAAATCAAGGCCCACGATCTTATATTTCCACGAAGCTTCCAGAACATCGAAGAGGGACCAGAGGGGAGGCCCAGGGCCCCCACACGCCAGGGCGGCGCGGCCAAGGGGTGGGGCGCGCCCCCCTATGGTGTGGCCCCACCAGGGCCCCTCCGAGGCTGCCCTTCCGCCTACTTAAGGTCTCCGTCGCGAAAACCATAGACGGATAAGCCACGATACGAGAAAAGTTCCAGAGCCGCCGCCATCGCGAAACTCCAATTCGGGGGACAGAAGTCTCTGTTCCGGCACGCCGCCGGGACGGGGAATTGCCCCCGGAAGCCATCTCCATCAACACCACCACCATCTTCATCAACGCTGTTGTCTCCTATGATGAGGAGGGAGTAGTTCTCCCCCGAGGCTGAGGGCTGTACCGGTAGCTATGTGGTTAATCTCTCTCCCATGTACTTCAATACAATGATCTCATGAGATGCCTTACATGATTGAGATCCATATGATGAGCTTTGTAATCTAAATGTCATTATGCTATTCAAGTGGATTTTACTTATGTGATGTCCGGAGACTCCTTGTCCCACGTGTGTAAAGGTGACAGTGTGTGCACCGTGTGGGTCTCTTAGGCTATATTTCACAGAATACTTATTCACTGAGTTATGATTTGAGTTGGATGTCTCTATGAAATTGTGGCGTGTTAGTACCTCCTATGAATGCTCACAAGTGACGGCGTGGGGTGTTTATTAGTACTTGGGAATACATCTTTAAGGTTTGCCTACATGATGAATTAGTGTTCGTTATCTTGCCAAAGAGTAATTCAGAATCGCATAGTGAAGTGCTTATTTATATTCCTTTATGATTGCAATGTTGAGAGTGTCCACTAGTGAAAGTATGATCGCTAGGCCTTGTTTCCAAATATCGAATCTCCGTTTATTTACTGTTCTACTACATGTTTACTTGCTGCCATATTTATTTCAGATTGTTATTACCGCTCATATACATCCATATCACTTGCATTTTACTATCTCTTTGCCGAACTAGTGCACCTATACATCTGACAAGTGTATTAGGTGTGTTGGGTACACAAGAGACTTGTTGTATCGTAATTGAAGGGTTGCTTGAGAGGGATATCTTTGTCCTCTACCTCCCTGAGTTCGATAAACCTTGGGTGATTCACTTAAGGGAAACTTGCTGCTGTTCTACAAACCTCTGCTCTTGGAGGCCCAACACTATCTACAGGAATAGAAGCGTGCGTAGACATCAGCTACCTTCATGGACATGTTTCCCATTGGATAATGCAGATGACATTCTTTCATCTCCTTTACATCGTCCACGGGGTAGCGAGGAGGCTCCGGTGTAGTAATTCGATCGCCGGTGCATTAGCAGTAGCCGGCGGGGCCTCCGTGGAAGCCATGCTGCTTCTCCGCTGCTGTCTTCCGAGATCCGCTGGATGATCTTCATGCGTCCCAGCTGCCTCTCTTTCTTGTACTAGTACATTCAGGGTTTTCTTCATCTCATCGAATGCCAACCGCGCCACAACATCTGCATCCCGATCCGCCTTTCTCTTACGGCTTCTGTAACTGTAGGGGTCATTTTCCTGGGAAACCCCTTCTTTCCACGAAATGACGCCTTTGCCTCGTACACTTCCTCCGTGTTCAGGATTCCCGAGGGCTTTTGTTAGCGCGTCATTCTCTCTGTTGAACTTGATCTTCCCCTCTTGAGCATCCCTCATTGCGTCAATAAGGGCTTGGGTGGGTTTAAACTTTGTGTCTCAGTGGGTATAGGGCCGGCCCTATGTTTTTCGGGGCCCTTGGGCGAAGTTGACAAATCGGCCCCTTAAGACTAATATATGTATGTATATTTACAATAGAAATAACAATAAAAGGGTAAAAATATAACACCTATTTTCTACTAGTCACAGGTATAGTCAAAGTAATACGATATGCAACTGACACATTTAGATAGCAATAAACAGTTGTAACTGAAAAATTTCAAGCGCTGACAAATCATCTAGTAAAGTTACTTGTAGCACTTTCAATTCAGAAACAAAATAATTAGGATCAACAGCGGACGTCTCTTTATAAGTAAAAGTTTGTGCAAAAGTAGTGCAACGTTTTCGTTGATTACTATCATCAAGGACTTCAAATTTTTAAAGCACCTCTTTACGATTCAATAAACTAATTATCTAGCTTTTTCTTTTTCTTTTTTGCAGCATCCGACAATTGTTTTGGCATTATAACACCTATAATAATGGAAAAAAATTTACATCAAATTAGAAACCTAATCACAAGAATAAGTCAAGAATTATAGACTAGAGATTTAGACTTACACAGAGGCAGGCAGGGATGACACCGATCAACGAGCTGTTGTGTGCTGATGAAGCAAATTGGCAAAACGCAGAGATGAGGAACAGAAGAAGACACAGAACTAGCGATCATCAATTCCCAGGCCTGTTTATTCCTAATCCTTTATAGGAATCGACTGAGGCAGCTACGCACGGAGTTGGACTGATCGGTCACGCGCTCACTATTAACGAAAGGTCATGCGCAGGGAGTTGGACCGATCGGGAGTATGCTGAGAATCAATTCTCTGTCCGTCTCACGCGTATTGGTGGCAGGGAAGTTGTGCCCTCGTGAGTTCCCGATGGAGATTGGAGTTGGACCGATCAGAGATTAGCTTTTTTTAGCAGAGATCAGAGATTAGTTGCAGGCCTTAATTCGCTGTCGCCCTTCAGTTTCGTACCAAAAAAATACAGCCCATATTAAACAGAAGATCCAGTCCTGGGCCCCCTGTGGCCTGGGCCCTAGGCAGCCGCCCATGGCTGCCATGGGTCAGGGCCGGTCCTGAGTGGGTACACTCCCCTGTCACCGGGTCTAGCGTTCCCCCATGCCCGTACCACCAGCTTTTGGCCCTAGGGTCCCATCCCTCTGTACCTAGAGGGATTCCTCGCAGCCTCAGGTCATCCTCCATCTTCTGCCACTTAGGCTCCGAAAGGCGGTATCCTCCTGGCCCCACAATATGATTGTACTGCTTCTTAGCCGCATTTGCCTTATTTTGTCCGATATGGCCTTGAATTCCTCTGATTTCTTTTGCCTCACAAATTCGGGCCAATCATCTTTCAGCTTCTCATACTGTCCGTTGAAATTCGGAGTCTTCCCCTTCTCGACATATTGAGCCGCTAAATTTTTCTTGTATGTCCGGAATGCTGTGGCCATCTTCTGAAGAGCGAACTCTTTGACCATCCTCCTCCTCTTACATCCATCCGGATCGTCGTTACTGAATTCATCTTTTTTGTTGTGTTCCGGAGGTAGAACGAAATGCTCCATATACGTTCTCCATCATTCCTTTTTCTTTCTCTTGCTGACGAAACTGGAACCAACACGTGCCTTCACTGGCTCATGCCATTCCTGGACGGTGATCGGGACGCTGTCTCTAACAACGACTCCGCATTGGTTGATGAACTTGGTGTACACCTCTTCGGGCTGCAGCGGCTTGCCTGTTGGACTGATAACATCAATGGTATATGTTACTCCTTGTTTCAGCGTCTTGGTTTTGCCACGCTTTTTCTTCACCGATTTTTTCGACGATCCGCTGACCGAGGGCTAAAATAAGAAAGAGAGTCGAGTTAATACACATATTTATTGAAATCGGTAAATTTGTATCACCAGAGGCTCAATGTATATATATACCTCGCCGGAGGTGGTGATTGCTAATTGCTTATCAACATCGCCGGAGGTGTTTGTCGACGGTTGACCTCCATCAACAGTGCCCGTTCCTTCGTCATCACCTCGCTGACGACCTTCATCTTCACCGCCAAGGTTCAGATAAGAAGAGATATCCTCTTCTTCATCTTCTTCGGCCGGCACAAAAGGAATGTCGCCGTTTATGATGCCGAAAAGATGTGCCTCAGCTTCCGGATTATAGTTAACCCTAATCGGGTCGGCTCTATCGTCCGCCATATGTGTCACTCCTGAAAACATGTAGTAAAAAAACTAATTAATTGTGTATATGCCAGCATTATCACATCTCTTCTACATATAAAGAGAGAGGGCGACGAGGGAGGCGAGAGGGGGGACGCGTATTAGATGTGTATATGCGGATGATCGACCTCGCCTCGCAGTGACCGCGTGACCGAGAGACCGGTGGCGGTGGCGAAAGGGCGGTGGCGGTGCCGGTGCCGATCCTCTCTCTCGTAAAAAACCAAAAAAAACCCGCGCGTATACGAAGGGGGAGGCGAGGGCCTCGCCGCCCCCTCCGTATACACGCGGGGTCGGTGGCGAAAGGGCGGTGGCGAAAGGGCGGTGGCGGTGGCGGTGTCTATGGTGATCCTCTCTCACGTAAAAAAACAAAAAAAAACCCGCGCGTATACGGAGGGGGCGGCGTCGCCGCCCCCTCCGTATACACGCGGGGTCGGTGGCGAAAGGGCGGTGGTGTTTCTTTTTTGTTACATAATCGGCGGCGGTGGTGTTTTTATTAGTCACATAATCTGCGGCGGTGGTGTTTTTATTAGACTTATGTTTCGCTGATGCATTTAGATGTAAAGATTATCCAAATCCTGGCGGTGGTGAATTTTTACAACTTTTATAAAATTCATATGAACAGCCGCGCGCGTCACCCCTTCTCTCTCTGGCCGGCGGCGCGTCGCCCCTTCTCTCTGGCCGGCGGCGGCGAGGGAGGCTGCGGCGACGGCGAGGGAGGCCGGCGACATACGGGCCGGGCGCGGCGGATTTGGCCGGGGCCGGATTCTTACGCGGTGCGGCGATGACGATGGCGGCGACGGCGAGGGCGACGACGGCGAGGGAGGCGACACGCGGCGGATTTTGTTAATTATCAAGTTTTATGTTTTTTTTTTTAACTATAGTTACTAATTCATTAATTATAATTACAAGTTTTAAGTTTTTTTTGTTAAGTATAGTTAAAATTAAAAATAACAAACAAAACATAAAAAAAAGAAAAAAAATCCGGCGGCCCGGCCCTCTCTCTCTGTACACGTACGTGCCCGGCGGCCAGCCGCGCGTCTCCGGCAGGCCAACCGCGACTAAAGGCCTTTTTCAAACTTCTTTCATTTTCTAAATGTGAAAAATAAAACTAATTCATTTCTAAATGTTAAAAATACAAATAATATATCAAAAAATTCAGAAAAATAAAACTAATTCATTTCAAAATCTTAAAAATACAAATTTATATCAAAAAAATCAGAAAAATAAAAATAATTCATTACAATATGTTAAAAATACAAATAATATAATAAAAAATTAAGAAAAATAAAACTAATTCAATTCAAAGTGTTAAAAATACAAATAATATATCAAAAAAATTCAGAAAATAGAACTAATTCATTTCAAAATCTTAAAAATACAAATAATATATCAAAAAATTAAGAAAAATAAAACTAATTCAATTCAAAATGTTAAAAATACAAATAATATATCAAAAAATTCAGAAAAATAGAACTAATTCATTTCAAAATCTTAAAAATACAAATAATATATCAAAAAATTCAGAGAAGTTCTTCCCGGCCGCCTCTGTCTTCCCACAAGTTCTTCCCGGCCCGTCTTCCCGCCAGTTCTTTCCCGCCTATGTCTTCCCGCCATTTCTTCACGCCTCTATCTTCCCGCGTATCGATGCTCCTTTTATAGGCACGGCGCCGCTTCTGCTTTGTCTTGTTCCTCCGACAGGGCGTCGGGCGCTACCCACGCGTCCTTATCCTGCCGACAGCTTTAGTCACGGTTGCACCCTCCAGCCGTGACTAAAGCTTACCCAAACGTCCTTATCCCACCGACAGTTTTGTTAGATGACACAAAAACCACATTTAGTCCCGGTTGCACCCACCAGCCGGGACTAAAGGTTAGATGACCAGCTCTGGATTCCTCCTCTTCTTCTCGCCATTTCTTCCCTGTCTTCCCGCCACTTTCTTCCCGCCTCCTGTCTTCCCGCTCCCATTTTCCCGCCATTTCTCACTACATATATGTAGCCCGGCTTGGCCAGCATTATTACATCTCTACAATCTCTCATCACTCTCTCATGGCTTCCACCGCACCCACTCTAACCCCGCCGGCTGGAGCCTAAGCGCCGGAGGCGTGCCGGTCCCTCCCGTCCCTCAAGGTACTGCGCGTCGGGCGGCCATCACGAACCACTACTACCTCGATCTCACGCCGGAGCAGCGGATGAATCCCCACTGGAATCCCGATAACCAGCATACTTGGGACGCCTTCTTCATCAATCGGCGTGACAGGGCGCTCGCTAGGTATGAGGAGGACGGTCTGCCTCCTTGGAACTTCCACGAGGCCGGCCGTCGGCTATGGTGGTACGGCCGGACTCTACAGAGCGTCATGGACTACATCACGGCCGGCGATATCCCCCGCCTGCGCTACCCTCAGTTCGAGCCACGAGCGCCGCCCGACGACAGCGACGACAACGGCGACGACAACGGCGGCAACTTAGAAGGCGACGACTACCAGTACAACGGCGGCGACTATGAAGACTACGAGTATGCATATTATACGCCTAGGCAGGAGTATGACTAAGTCACTCCTAATTTCATGTATCATCAGTGGTATTTATGGCATGGCCAATCAATTTCGGCAATGCTACATCCACCAAATCCCATGCAATTACGGCTCCTCTAGTCCTTTTCCCATTATACGCCTAGGCAGGAGTATGACTTAGTCACTCCAAATTTCATGTATCATTAGTGGTATCTCGAATCAATCGAATCATTCGAAAATGGACACCAAACACATCACGAGATAATATAATTCACATGATCCATTCAACAAAGTTTGGTACAATAAATTATTACACATCATTTCTTCCATTGTGTCCCTGCTTGCTTACGATTGGGCCGTATCCATGGAGCATCCTCATCATTTAACTTAATGCTTGGGTCGGTGTTCACTTTGAAGGGCGGAATTTCACCAAACATATTATAATCTTCTGACATGTCTGTCTTGCCCTCCACTCCCACGATGTTTCTTTTCCCTGAAAGAACAATGTGGCGCTTTGGATCATCGCATGATGTACTGATCGTTTTCTTATCTTTCGTTTCCTCGGTTTGCTACTCATGTCCTTCACATAGAAAACGTGAGCGACATCTTTCGCTAGGACGAATGGTTCATCAAGGTAACCAAGATTGTTGAAATCCACCATTTTCATTCCGTATTGCTGGTCCACCTTTACCCCACCTCCTGTTAGCTTGAACCATTTGCACCGGAACAAAGGGACCTTTAAAGGAGGGTCCATAGTCAAGTTCCCATATCTCCTCTATGTAACCATAATATGTGACCTTTTGCCCATTCTCGGTTAATGCATCAAAGCGGACACCACTGTTTTGGTTGGTGCTCTTTTTATCTTGGGCGATCGTGTAAAATGTATTCCCATTTATCTCGTACCCTTGGAAAGTCGTTATAGTCGAAGATGGTGTCTTGGCCAACATGTACAGCTGATCTACAACATCATCGTCATTCATTAAATGTTTTCTCAACCAACTGCCGAAAGTCTCCATGTGGGCCTTCGTAATCCAGGATCCAGGCTTCCCCGGGTTGTCCTCGCATAAAATATTCTTGTGTTTCTCAAAGTACGGAGCCACCAGGCTGGAATTGGTCAGAACTGTGTGGTGTGCTTCAGTCATAGAATGGCCGTCCATACATATCGTTGATTTCCTGCCGATCGTGCCTTTTCCACTTAGTCTCCACTCGTGTCGCGATCGAGGAAGACCAATCGGCTTAAGGTCAGGAACAAAGTCAACACAGAACTCAATTACCTCCTCATTTCCATAGCCCTTGGCAATGCTTCCTTCTGGCCTAGCACGGTTACGAACATATTTCTTTAATACTCCCATGAACCTCTCAAAGGGGAACATATTGTGTAGAAATACCGGACCGAGGATGGAAATCTCTTCGACTAGGTGAACCAGGAGGTGCGTCATAATATTGAAGAAGGATGGCGGGAACACCAACTCGAAACTGACAAGACATTGGACCACATCGTTCTTTAGCCGTGGTAGATCTTCTGGATTGATTACCTTCTGAGAGATTGCATTGAGGAATGCACATAGCTTCACAATGGCTACTCGAACATTTTCCGGTAGGAGCCCCCTCAAAGCAATCGAAAGCAATTGCGTCATAATCACGTGGCAGTCGTGAGACTTCAGGTTTTGGAACTTTTTGTCCGCCATGTTTATTATTCCCTTTATATTCGACGAGAATCCGGACGGGACCTTCGTATCGCTCGAGGCATTCAAAAAAGATGACCTTCTCTTCTTTGGTCAGAGCGTAGCTGGCACGACCTTGAAACCATTCCGGACGTCGGTCATTAGGGTCTTTCAAACGTTGCTGGTCCTGCCGTGCTTCCTTTGTATCATTTGTCTTCCCATACACGCCCAATAAGCTTAGGAGGTTCACGCAAATATCCTTCGTAACATGCATCACGTCGATTGCAGAGCGGACATCTAGGACTTTCCAATATTCTAGCTCCCAGAATATAGATTTCTTCTTCCACATGGGTGCGTGCCCGTCAGCTCCCTGCGGAACTGATTGTCCGCCAGGACCCTTTCCAAACATGACTTTCAAATCCTTAACCATATCAAATACCTTAGCGCCTGTACGTTCCGCAGGCTTCGGCCGGTGATCTGCCTTGCCGTTGTAATGCTTGCCTTTCTTTCTTACTGGATGAATTTTTGGAAGAAATCGACGATGCCCAAGGTACACGTTCTTCTTACAATTGGGCAAATATACACTTTCAATCTCATGTAAGCAGTGCGTGCATGCATTGTATCCCTTATTTGACAGTCCGGGAAGGTTACTAAGAGCAGGCCAATCGTTGATGGTTACGAAAAGCAACGCTCGTAGGTCAAATTCCTCTTCTTTGTGCTCATCCCACACACGTACACCAGGTCTGCCCCACAACTGTAAAACTTCATCAACTAATGGCCTTAGGTACACATCGATGTCGTTGCCGGGTTGCTTCGGACCTTGGATGAGCACTGGCATCATAATGAACTTCCGCTTCATGCACAACCAAGGAGGAAGGTTGTAGATGCATAGAGTCACGGGCCAGGTGCTATGGCTGGAGCTCTGCTCACCAAAAGGATTCATGCCATCTGTACTTAGACCAAATCTTACGTTCCTTGCGTCAGCTGCAAAATCTTTGAACTCTCTGTCGATCTTTCTCCATTGCGTTCCATCTGCGGGGTGTCTCAACTCCCCGTCCGACTTACGGTCCTCTTTGTGCCATCGCAACAACTTGGCATGCTCTTTGTTCCTGAACAGACGTTCCAACCGTGGTATTATAGGAGCATACCACATCACCTTGGTGGGAACCCTCTTCCCGGGTTTCCGGCCCTCAACATCGTCACCGGGGTCATCGCCTCCGATCTTATAACGCAATGCGGTGCATACCGGATATTCATTCAAATTCTCGTATTCACCGCGAGTAGAGGATGCGATCGTTGATGCATGCATGTATCTTCAGAACCTCTAAACCTAGAGGGAAGACAACCTTCTTTGCTTCGTACGTACTGGCGGGCAACTCGTTATTCTTTGGAAATATATTCTTCAACATTTTTAGCAAGTTTTCATATCCTGAGTCAGCTACACCTTCCTGTGCCTTCCATTTCAGCAAATCCAGTGTGCAACCCAGCTTTTTCAGACCATTATCGCATCCGGGGTACATTGACTTTTTGTGATCCTCTAACATGCGATCCAAATTCTCCCTCTCCTTTTCAGTTTCGCCGCTTCTCCGTGCATCAGCAATGGTCCGACCAAGATCATCAACGGGCTCATCACGTGCCTCTTCTTCACCTTCCCCTTCACCTTCCCCTTCACCTTCCCCACCTTCAGCATCCTCCATGAAAGTATCACCAAAATGATCAAGATAGTTGTCATCGATGAAATCATCCCCTTCTTCATCTTCTTCCATTATAACCCCTCTTTCTCCATGCTTGGTCCAACAATTATAGCTTGGCATGAAACCCTGCCGAAGCAGGTGCATGTGTACGTCTCTTGAGGAAGAGTAACACTTCTGATTCTTACAGGCAACACATGGACAGATAACAAAACCCCCCTGCTTGTTCGCATTAGCCACTACGAGGAAATCTTTCAAACCCGTAATGAACTCGCCGGAGAGTCGGTTACCGTACATCCATTGCCGATTCATCTGCATTATTATAATATAAAATATATAATTAACCAATAGAAATTAAATAATGAACTACACACACATGCATATTTTATCAATGACACATGAAAGGTTCAAGTTGCTAACCGCGATCGAGGAGCAAAAAATAAATGAGGAAGCTCAAGTGTGGCTCGGACACTTCATATCATGTTTGTTTCATGCTCTTAGGGCATTTCATCAAACACCTTGTGTGCATAAGAGGAACCAAAAGCAAACCTAACACCCCCTTGTGAAGTTTGTGAAGAGAAGTGGCACCAAATGACTAAGTGTGGCTGCTGGATGGGTATATATAGGGGAGGGGCTTTCCCTGACAAACCGTGACTAAAGGTGCCCGAAGGCCTTTAGTCGCGGTTGGCCAGGCCAACCGCGACTAAAGCCCCTCACGTGCACCAGCTGGCCACCGAGCGCCCTGGGCCCAGGCCTTTGGTCGCGGTTCGCCTCCCGAACCGCGACTAAAGATCCCATTAGTCACGGTTCGAGATATTTGGGGACTAATGGGGCTGAATGGAAGGCCCTTTTTTCACCAGTGGTTGGATATCAATATGCTCTTGTCTGTCCGAAATTATTTCTCAGCAACTGTCGTTAGTAAATGATTTGGACTTTGTTCTGTAGTGTAGCCCACTTACTTTCTCACCACTTGACTAGTTTACCCTGGTCAAGTTCTTGTAGCTTTACTTTTGTGTTGTGATGCTTGATTATTACTTGTCGTACTCCCTACTTTTTTACTCAGGATTCATTAATTCAGTAAGTCTATAACAAATGTTTTTCTATAGTTTTTTTGCATTATTCTTCTTACTCTTAGTTCACCTCTTCTCCGCCTGCGGATTTTATTACATCAGAAGGGACATTTCTGCAATGCACACCAAGGTACAAACATGTCTTGATTCTTCAGTCTTTCAGTATTAAGCTTCTCAGATTCTCAATAATTACATTCACTAATTCGTCAGCTATTCATTCTTTCATTAGATCTGTTTATCATTTTCTTCTTTTCTTTCTCCATTCTTCGCCCTATTTTTTTTTTTAGTTTTGAGTCACTCTTTTGTTTGATCCCTTTTCTTCATTCTCTCAGTGTTAAGTACTTCAGTTTTTCAGTCACTGACTTTTCATTATTTTTAGTTTCTCGTTGTATTTATGCAGTGTACATTTTAGTACTTCAGCATTTCCATTTTTTTATTCAATATTCAGCCTTTCAGATCATTTCTTCGGTCCCTATCATCTCATTTCTGAGTTAATTACTTAGGTATCTAAATTCTTCAGTCTATTTTATTTGACTTTCAGTATTTTACTTTTTCATTACTTCAGTTTACATTTCTTTTAACTTGAATTCTTTGTATTTACATGCTAGAATTAAATTTTTGGGGTCTTAGTCTTTACTTTTCAGTGTTGAGGTCATATTTTAGTGTCATTTCCTCTTTCTATCTTTTTTCAGTATTCGGTCTCTGTTTGTTTGCTTGTTTAGTCCTCAATCCTCATCTACGCATAGAGATGAATTATTTTGTAATGAAGTTTTGCATATTGTCTTAGTCTTTTTTTCTCAGTTATTGTCCATTATATAGTACCCAGGTTCTCACTTCTGCTATGTCGTTTCACATCCGTGATCCTATCTATTCTCTCAGAAAATCATGTTTTTTCTACTTAGTATCTTAGTTTTTACTGATGTAAACTTTTTCAGTTTGTCCAACATTGTTCTCAACTTCTTCTTCAGTGCCTGGTGCTTTGGTAGTCAGGTATTCATAGTGTCAGTTTATCCTTGCCTTGGCACACCGGAATCCTTCTTGGATTTTTTTCAAGCATCTGTTTGGTACTGTAAATTCATGTAGGTTGTTTCAGTGTGGCAATCAATTCAATTCACTGATTTGTCATCTGGCGTGGTGTTCCGTAAGCTCCACAACACTGTTTTTTTGCATACGTGGTATGTATCCATTCCGTGTGATCACTTCAATCACAAGGATACCGACTTGACTGTTGCAAGTTTCAATGGAATTTTACTATGGTGAGTTGTTGATTTATCAGTATTGTGACAGGAAGTTAACTAGTTTTGTGACAGCAATTTTTTTTGAATAATTGAGTTTTTTTTGCCCCTCTTTTCATTGTCTCAATATCTCTGTTTGCATTTCCGACCAGGTCCACTCAGACCTACAGCCGTACTCGCTTGTATATGTTCGGTCGCCACTCGAGCTGCTGCATCAATCAGGCGCCGATCGCAGACGCTGCACAACTCAATGTAGCTCTTTTCTCGCATACTCCCTGTCTCAGATTTTGAATCTCTCCTTATATATTGTGTATCTTTTTTGTCTCTCCCACTTAGTATTGTTTGCTCAATCTTCTATCTCTCCGTTTTTATGTGAGCTCATTTTAGTATTTCCTCAATTTACATGCTCAATGCATAGTCCACACCGACTATCATTACAATGAATTATCCTAGGACTATACGTCCACAAGTAGCTAGTTCTTCACCTATGTAGTGCTCAGTTTGATGTTTTCTCAGAAAAACTATTCTTTTTTACTTCAAGCGTTCTTGTGGTCTTAAATCAGTTCTCAAAACGTGCTTCTAACGTTGTTCGCCTCGTTGGAGGCATTGTCGAGGAGCTCCTTCACCTCCCTCGTCGTGTGAAGTTTCAGACTCTCCGGGTGAAAACCTGAGCTTTGGCTTTCGCTAGAGCGGGCATCGGTGGCGTCTTCGTCGTCTCCCCCTTGGGGGCGATGTCTTAGAGGTCTGGTACTCCGCTAGGCAAGTTTTGGTTTGCTTTGTGTGGCAGCTGCTTTGCCGGCTAGGCGGGTGCGCGGTCTCGGGACCGGCGTGGACGTCGGAGCGGCGGCTCTGAATCTCTTGTGTCTTTGAGTGTCGTCCCTTCTTACTTGGGCTGAAGTGTCGGCGGCTCGTAGTGTGCGCGGCCTCGGGGCCGGTGTGTTGTGTTTCGGTTGTTTTTCGGTTCTCGCCAGTGCGCGCGGTCTCGGGACCGGTGTGGACGTCGGAGCGGCGGCTCCGGGACCTTTCTTTGAGTGATGCCTCTTGCTAGGACGGGAGTGTTGTCGGCTCGTGTGGTGCGCGGCCTCGGGGCCGGTGTGTGGCGTTTGGGTTGTACGGTTTTCGGTCAGTTTCCCTTATAAACTGACCAAATTTCCCTCTTCTTAATGAAAAGGCAGTGCTCCTGCCGGTTGCTCCAAAAAAAAACGTGCTTCTAACTTTCAATCATACAGATTAAAATTTATGAAATACATGACTGGAAATTCAGGAGCAAAACCTTAGATTGCCGGACAGGAAGGTTGAATAGGGAGAACACGTGTTTGCTTTTTTTTTTTTGAACACAGGCGGGGTCGAGACCCCGGTGGAGCTTTCATTCCGAAGCACGTGGCAGGTACAAGTTACAAAAAGGCCATATGTCATCTATTGCCCTAGGAAACCTAAGATTTGAAGATAAGGCCTTCCTTCTTACAGAAAACACCCTAGCAAGAAAAATTAAAAAGCAATCAAGGACACGGGCTTCACCACCACCAGATGCCGGCGAGCTCAAGGCGTTTCCGCCGAGCTCCAGGAGAAGGTTGCTCGAGAGCTCCCGACCGGCGACGAGATCCCGCCGATGGCTACCTGCACAAGGCCGGGGACGAACCACTTGACCTTGTGGAGGCGTCGAGCCCCATCGGCGGATCGAGAGGGCCTACGAACTGGAGGTTGACTTTGGGCCACCTTCTTGGCCAGAGATCATGGCGGCGCGAATGGCCACCATGTGTTGCGCTCGAGGGGGAGGATATGCTCCAGAGCACCAGATCTTCGCTCCGCTAGCCTCGCCAAGGGGTTCCTCCTCATCTCCACCTCCATGGTGGCTCAAAAGGAGGACTGCAGCGATGCCAGCCTCAACAAAGAAGAGGCAGACAAGCTTTATTGGGGAGGATGCAGGGGCGCCGCCGCCACCCATCTCCGGCTCCGTCCATCGGAGCTCCATGGGAAGCAGCACCAACTCTTGCAGCCCCGGGAAGCAGCTTCGATTTCCCGGCGACCAAATCCTCGACGGCATCTCACCAGACTCCACTTGGGAACAAACTAAACCTAGACTCAAACTGACCCTAGACCTAAGAATATATACTCCGGCGCCTCTCCTCAGCCTTCTCCGGCCGGCTATTCCGGCAGAGAAGGCCTTGGATTGGTCTGGCGCGAGGTGGAAGACTCTCACGGTACTGTAGCTCCTTGAGAGGAAGAAGGGGGGAGAATGAGCGGTCCGAACACGTGTTTGCTAGGAGCGTGATTCTGAGCTTGCATGGATTTCACGTTATGTTTGTTGGGCTTCTTGTTTCGTCGGCTTTTCTTTCCTGGATTTAAAAAACACTTGTCCTATTTAAAGGGGAGAAACGAATTAGTTTATAAGACAAACTAGACCCAAAAACCTTACACTTAAAGCCTTGAGGCGAACCCAATAGCACACGACAAATCCGTAAGAGCTCTAAGCTCCCAGGGTTCTCGAGGCCTGTGGTGGATCGGAGCGTCGCTTTCGCTGGATCTACTCGTTTGTTTAATCAAGTTGAGTTATCGATCCAACTGATGTCGGTATAGTGTAGTCGGTTCAGGATTCCGTTCCAGCATCAGCAGTGTCTGGGTCGGTTCCAAATTAACCCATCCTAAAAACAAAAAGGCCAGTCCAATCCTAAATTTTCTCATATAACAAATTTACAACTGCCCTGTTTCTCCCCCCGCCGCCTCCTCTCCTCGCGGTGTACGTTGTTGATGAGGAAATCGAGTGCCCATACCTAGTGCTGTGGGCGGCACCCACGGGGAACGGCAAGTCTGACGGCAACACAAGGCTGGAACAGGGCGTGGAGGACATGGCTCGTCGGCCAGAAGTGGCGCCAGCGAATCCTGCAGGCGGCGTGGCTTGTTGAATATATAAGCAAATATTCATATGAAATAATCCGTACAAGTAAATGATAAATTATGACTACGAAAATAACAAATAAACTAATCATGCAGACTAGTAAGGTAGATGAACAGATCACATCTAAACAAGATAAATTGATCGCATCTACCAAACAAACTAGAAGAAGAAACTCTAATAGAAACTGAAAAAGAGACGACAAGATCACAAACTTTGCAGCAGCGTTGTTGTCGCCCATGTTGAGGTTGCCGAAGAAGTCGCTAAGGTCCGGGAAGAAGTTGACGGTGTGGAGGAACTCGTCGTCCGAGGACAACGTCGTGATGCCAGTAGTCGCGCCAGAGCGCTCCCCAAAAACCTGATTGCCCCTCACCCGTACAGGTTCACGAGAGGCAGGGTTCCGGAGGCCTACTGTCCCGGCAGTCGGTGCACGCCGACGGACGGGATGAGGAAGACGAAGGCGACGGCGCAATGAACTGGAAACAGGTAGTCGCATGTGCGTCTAGCTACGGCGGCTAGGGTTGCGCAGGGTCTTATATAGTGCGGTTCGGGAAGGTCGTGGGGCGCAGCCCACGTCCGAGTCGGCACAGCCATGATCCAGAAAAACCGGAAGGCAAAACGGCTGAGTAACGCGTCCGTTAATGACTCAAAATTGATTACACAATTAATTTCCCAAACAGCAAAAACATAAGCTCGGCACGGCGAGATTCCCGCAACCCGCGGCGCGGCGTGTCGCGTCGTGACGTGTCGTGACGAGGCGAGGCGAGGCGTGGCGAGGCGAGGTGGGCGGCGGAGGAGGAGGAGTGCATGAGGGCTCTCTCTCTTCTCACTCACTTACTAGAACTAGAACAGCCCAGCTTATATACCACTCCAACTCGCTCCCAACTAGCAATGTGGGACTAAACTTCAGCCCCCACTAGTGCTGCCACTGATTATTGGAATAGGTCATGTGAGTTTCAGAATTTGATAATGGACCATGGGCCAAAGGCCAAATGCCCAAATTCCAGCAATCCCCCACAAACTCTCATTGGCACATCTCATCAATAAGTTTCCAGAACATTGTTTTATATACCGGTATGTCGTGGAGACTGTTAAGTTGAACTTCCACTTAAAGCTTCATATTACACTAGATTGCAACTTCGATAGTGGACTATGCCTTGAACTACAAGTTTTCTGCGCACTAGCTTCATACAAAGCCTAGACCGATACTAGGCTGCCGCGAGGCTTCCTCGCGGTTTGGAGCTTATACGTCATACTCCAGGGCCTTTCATGAGTTTACTAGAGAGCACCCAACTCTCATAGATTGCGACGTTTAACAATCGGACTCATATAGGTGTGTTCTTCAAAAGATGTTCTGCAGGACAACATCTCTGCTAAAATAAGCCACTTAGAGCACATTAAGATAATTATCAACCTGCCATGCAGATTAGGAGAGTATTGCATCTTTCAGAGTGGTAAAATTGCTATAGGGATATATACTCTCCTCCCAGCTGACCAACAGCTTGTCTCCCAGCTCTAATTCACGGGATCTCCGATCACATAAAGTGGGTTACCACCGTGGGCAGCTCATAATGTGGGTCTCATACCCATCTCCCTCGATGCATTTTCTATCACATTTCATGATAGTCCCTTTGTGAAGGGGTCTGCCAGGTTTCTAGACGTATGGATATAATCTAACGCTATAACTCCGGAGTTTCTCATTTTCCTGACAGTTTTCAGTCTCCTCTTCACATGCCTTGATGACTTCATATTATCCTTAGAACTGTTTACTTTGACGATCACAGTTTTATTATCACAGTTCATAGTAATAGCGGGTATTGGTTTCTCAACCACATGTAAGTCCATCAAGAGCTCACGAAGCCACTCTGCTTCAACAGTGGCTGTGTCTAATGCTGTGAGTTCTGCTTCCATAGTTGACCTCGTAATGATGGTCTGCTTGCAAGACTTCCAGGAAACAATGCCACCTCCAAGTGTAAGCAAATAACCGCTTGTGGCCTTAGTCTCATCAGCATCAGATATCCAATTTGCATCACTATAACCCTCAAGTACCCTTGGATACCCAGTATAGTGAATGCCATAACTCGCAGTGCCTTTCAAATAGCGCAAAACTCTTTCAAGAGCATGCCAATGAACATCTCCAGGTCTAGACAAAAAACGACTGAGTTTACTTACAGCAAAGGAGATGTCAGGCCTCGTGGTGCTGGCTAAATACATAAGCGAGCCAATGATCTGCGAATATCGCAATTGATCTCTAGCAATTCTTTTATTCTTACGAATTATCACACTAGGATCATAAGGTGTTGGAGAAGATTTGCAGTCGCTATACCCGAAGCGACTCAGGATCTTTTCCACATAGTGGGATGATACGTCTCCGACGTATCGATAATTTCTTATGTTCCATGCCACATTATTGATGATATCTACATGTTTTATGCATACTTTATGTCATATTTATGCATTTTCCGGCACTAACCTATTAACGAGATGCCGAAGAGCCGATTCTTCGTTTTCTCGCTGTTTTTGGTTTCAGAAATCCTAGTAAGGAAATATTCTCGGAATTGGATGAAATCAACGCCCAGGGGCCTATTTTTCCACGAAGCTTCCAAAAGACCGGAGGACTTACGAAGTGGGGCCACGAGATGGCGCCACACTAGGGCGGCGCGGCCCAAGCCTTGGCTGCGCCGGCCTGGTGTGTGGGCCCCTCGTGACGCCCCTTTACCTGCCCTTCCGCCTACATATAGTCTTCGCCGCGAAACCCCCAGTACCGAGAGCCACGATACGGAAAACCTTCCAGAGACGCCGCCGCCAATCCCATCTCGGGGGATTCAGGAGATCACCTCCGGCACCCTGCCGGAGAGGGGAATCATCTCCCGGAGGACTCTTCACCGCCATGGTCGCCTCCGGAGTGATGAGTGAGTAGTTCACCCCTGGACTATGGGTCCATAGCAGTAGCTAGATGGTCGTCTTCTCCTTATGTGCTTCATTGTCGGATCTTGTGAGCTGCCTAACATGATCAAGATCATCTATCTATAATGCTATATGTTGTGTTTGTTGGGATCCAATGGATAGAGAATACTATGTTATGTTGATTATCAATCTATTACCTATGTGTTGTTTATGATCTTGCATGCTCTCCGTTATTAGTAGAGGCTCGGCCAAGTTTTTACTCTTAACTCCAAGAGGGAGTATTTATGATCGATAGTGGGTTCATGCCTCCATTAAATCTGGGACAAGTGACGAGAAAGTTCTAAGGTTGTGGATGTGCTTGTTGCCACTAGGGATAAAACATTGATGCTATGTCCGAGGATGTAGTTATTGATTACATTACGCACCATACTTAATGCAATTGTCCGTTGTTTGCAACTTAATATCGGAAGGGGTTCGGATGATAACTCTGAAGGTGGACTTTTTAGGCATAGATGCATGCTTGGATAGCGGTCTATGTACTTTGTCGTAATGCCCAATTAAATCTCACAATACTCATCATATCATGTATGTGCATGGTCATGCCCTCTCTATTTGTCAATTGCCCAAGCTGTAATTTGTTCACCCAACATGCTATTTATCTTATGGGAGAGATACCTCTAGTGAGCTGTGGACCCCGGCCCATTCTTTTACATCGAATACAATCTATCGCAATACTTGTTCTACTTGTTTTCTGCAAACAATCATCATCCACACTATACATCTAATCCTTTGTTACAGCAAGCCGGTGAGATTGACAACCTCACTGTTTCGTTGGGGCAAAGTACTTTGGTTGTGTTGTGCAGGTTCCACGTTGGCGCCGGAATCCCTGGTGTTGCGCTGCACTACATCCCGCCGCCATCAACCTTCGACGTGCTTCTTGACTCCTACTGGTTCGATAACCTTGGTTTCTTACTGAGGGAAAACTTGCTGATGTGCGCATCACACCTTCCTCTTGGGGTTCCCAACGGACGTGTCATCTACGCGCATCAAGACTGTTTTCTGGCGCCGTTGCCGGGGAGATCAAGACACGCTGCAAGGGGAGTCTCCACAATCCAATCTCTTTACTTTGTTTTTGTCTTGCTTTATTTTATTTACTACTTTGTTTGCTGCATTATATCAAAACACAAAAAAATTAGTTGCTAGCTTTACTTTATTTACTATCTTGCACTTTATAACAAAAACACAAAAAAATTAGTTACTTGCATTTGCTTTACTTATTTCAACATGTTTCCTTTTAATTTTACTGTAAAAGATATACCTGTGGGACAAGGGTCTATAATTGGAAGAGATAATATAGAAGAATTTTTCACCCATGTTAGTATGCATGAAGATCTTAAAGATATACCCCTTGCAAAAGCTGTCCCTACTTATGAAGATGCCTCTGTTTGTTTGGTACGCATGATGGAAGCTAGATTTATTAGTCTCAATCCCATGATACAACACATGTTTCTTACACTTTCTGATATGGAGCGGGGAGAGAAGAGAGATTTTGTTCTAAAAGTCTTAGTGCGAGAATTTGCGGATATAGCTAAAGAAGCTAGAAAAGTTTTTAGTAAGCATGAGAGGCTTGGTACGATCACCGATTTTAAAAGAAAACTTGAAAAAATGGATATGGATAGAATTAAGTACACTAATAGTGTTAATGATGGTGGGGAGATTAAAGCAGCAATACCATGTAAGCTCCTAGCGATGCATGAAGCTCTAGATGATAATTATGCTTGGCTTGTTCCTGAAAATTTGTTTGATGAGAGTAGCAAGCCCAAGACTAATCAAAAGGGAGCCGCTGAAACCTATGTATCCAAAATACTATGCATGGTTGAGAAAACTCCAAACCCCGCTGTCGATGCATCATCTCTTGATAACACTTGATATACACTTTCTGCGCCTAGCTGAGAGGCGTTAAAGAAAAGCGCTTATGGGAGACAACCCATATTTTTATTACAGTACTTTTATTTTATATTTGAGTCTTGGAAGTTGTTATTACTGTAGCAACCTCTCCTTATCTTAGTTTTGTGCATTGTTGTGCCAAGTAAAGTCTTTGATAGTAAGGTTCATACTAGATTTGGATTACTGCGCAGAAACAGATTTCTTTGCTGTCACGAATCTGGGCCTAATTCTCTGTAGGTAACTCAGAAAATTATGCCAATTTACGTGAGTGATCCTAAGATATGTACGCAACTTTCATTCAATTTGAGCATTTTCATCTGAGCAAGTCTGGTGCCTCAATAAAATTCGTCTTTACGAACTGTTCTGTTTTGACAGATTCTGCCTTTTATTTCGCATTGCCTGTTTTGATATGCTTGATGGATTTTTCTATTCCATTGACTTTCAGTAGCTTTGTGCAATATCCAGAAGTGTTAAGAATGATTATGTCACCTCTGAACATGTAAATTTTAATTGTGCACTAACCCTCTAATGAGTTGTTTTGAGTTTGGTGTGGAGGAAGATTTCAAGGATCAAGAGAGGGAGATGATACAATATGATCAAGGAGAGTGAAAGCTCTAAGCTTGGGGATGCCCCGGTGGTTCACCCCTGCATATTTTAAGAAGACTCAAGCGTCTAAGCTTGGGGATGCCCAAGGCATCCCCTTCTTCATCGACAACATTATCGAGTTCCTCCACTGAAACTATATTTTTATTCCATCACATCTTATGTGCTTTGCTTGGAGCGTCGGTTTGTTTTTGTTTTTGTTTTGTTTGAATAAAATGGATCCTAGCATTCATTGTGTGGGAGAGAGACACGCTCCGCTGTTGCATATGGACAAATATGTCCTTAGGCTTTACTCATAGTATTCATGGCGAAGGTTGAATCTTCTTCGTTAAATTGTTATATGGTTGGAATCGGGAAATGCTACATGTAGTAATTCTAAAATGTCTTGAATAATTTGATACTTGGCAATTGTTGTGCCCATGTTTAAGCTCTTGCATCATATACTTTGCACCTATTAATGAAGAAATACATAGAGCTTGCTAAAATTTGGTTTGCATAATTGGTCTCTCTAAAGTCTAGATAATTTCTAGTATTGAGTTTGAACAACAAGGAAGACGGTGTAGAGTCTTATAATGTTTACAATATGTCTTTTATGTGAGTTTTGCTGCACCGGTTCATCCTTGTGTTTGTTTCAAATAACATTGCTAGCCTAAACCTTGTATCGAGAGGGAATACTTCTCATGCATCCAAAATCCTTGCGCCAACCACTATGCCATTTGTGTCCACCATACCTACCTACTACATGGTATTTCTCCGTCATTCCAAAGTAAATTGCTTGAGTGCTACCTTTAAAATTTCCATTCTTTACCTTTGCAATATATAGCTCATGGGACAAATATCTTAAAAAACTATTGTGGTATTGAATATGTACTTATGCACTTTATCTCTTATTAAGTTGCTTGTTGTGCGATAACCATGTTCCTGGGCACGCCATCAACTACTCTTTGTTGAATATCATGTGAGTTGCTATGCATGTTCGTCTTGTCTGAAGTAAGGGAGATTTACCACTCATTTAATGGTTAGAGCATGCATAATGTTAGAGAAGAACATTGGGCCGCTAACTAAAGCCATGATCCATGGTGGAAGTTTCAGTTTTGGACATATATCCTCAATCTCATATGAGAACATTAATTGTTGCTACATGCTTATGCACTAAAGAGGAGTCCATTATCTGTTGTCTATGTTGTCCCGGTATGGATGTCTAAGTTGAGAATAATCAAAAGCGAGAAATCCAATGCGAGCTTTCTCCTTAGACCTTTGTACGAGCGGCATAGAGGTACCCCTTTGTGACACTTGGTTGAAACATATGCTATGCAATGATAATCCGTGTTAATCCGAGCTAATTAGGACAAGGTGCGAGCACTATTAGTATACTATGCATGAGGCTTGTAACTTGTAAGATATAATTTACATGATACATATGCTTTATTACTACCGTTGACAAAATTGTTTCTTGTTTTCAAAACCAAAGCTCTAGCACAAATATAGCAATCAATGCTTCCCTCTGCGAAGGGCCTTTCTTTTACTTTTATGTTGAGTCAGTTCACCTATCTCTCTCCACCTCAAGAAGCAAACACTTGTGTGAACTGTGCATTGATTTCTACATACTTGCATATTGCACTTGTTATATTACTTTACATTGACAATATCCATGAGATATACATGTTATAAGTTGAAAGCAACCGCTGAAACTTAATCTTCCTTTGTGTTGCTTCAATACCTTTACTTTGATTTATTGCTTTATGAGTTAACTCTTATGCAAGACTTATTGATGCTTGTCTTGAAAGTACTATTCATGAAAAGTCTTTGCTTTATGATTCATTTGTTTACTCATGTCATTACCATTGTTTTGATCGCTGCATTCATTACATATGCTTACAATAGTATGATCAAGGTTATGATGGCATGTCACTCCAGAAATTATCTTTGTTATCGTTTACCTGCTCGGGACGAGCAGGAACTAAGCTTGGGGATGCTGATACGTCTCCAACGTATCGATAATTTCTTATGTTCCATGCCACATTATTGATGATATCTACATGTTTTATGCATACTTTATGTCATATTTATGCATTTTCCGGCACTAACCTATTAACGAGATGCCGAAGAGCCAGTTGCTATTTTCTGCTGTTTTTGGTTTCAGAAATCCTAGTAAGGAAATATTCTCGGAATTGGACGAAATCAACGCCGAGGGCCTATTTTTCCACGAAGCTTCCAGAAGACCGGAGGACTTACGAAGTGGGGCCACGAGGTGGCGCCACACTAGGGCGGCGCGGCCCAAGCCTTGGTCGCGCCGGCCTGGTGTGTGGGCCCCTCGTGATGCCCCTTTACCTGCCCTTCCGCCTACATATAGTCTTCGTCGCGAAACCCCCAGTACCGAGAGACACGATACGGAAAACCTTCCAGAGACGCCGCCGCCGCCAATCCCATCTCGGGGGATTCAGGAGATCGCCTCCGGCACCCTGCCGGAGAGGGGAATCATCTCCCGGGGGACTCTTCACCGCCATGGTCGCCTCCGGAGTGATGAGTGAGTAGTTCACCCCTGGACTATGGGTCCATAGCAGTAGCTAGATGGTCGTCTTCTCCTTATGTGCTTCATTGTCGGATCTTGTGAGCTGCCTAACATGATCAAGATCATCTATCTGTAATGCTATATGTTGTGTTTGTTGGGATCCGATGGGTAGAGAATACTATGTTATGTTGATTATCAATCTATTACCTATGTGTTGTTTATGATCTTGCATGCTCTCCGTTATTAGTAGAGGCTCTGGCCAAGTTTTTGCTCTTAACTCCAAGAGGGAGTATTTATGCTCGATAGTGGGTTCATGCCTCCATTAAATCTGGGAGAGTGACTGACATAGGCATCCCAAATGGGCCTGCCAAAGATAGTACCCGGGGTTTATCGAAGGCCCACTACCCGAAGAATAAGAAGGTTCGAGAGCCCAAGATATGTTAAGGAAAGTAGAATTGTAATAGGAAGTGTTGTTTGTACATACGGCGGGATGAGTTAGAAACCGTCCCGGACTACGTAACTTGTACAAAACGAAACCCTCGGCTCCACCTCTTATATAAAGGGGGAGTCGAGGGACGAGGAGATCATCGAATCATTGTACGCAAACCCTAGTTTTCATATTCGTCGAGTACTTTTCGGCTGAAACCTTCGAGATCTACTTGCCCTCTACTTCTAACTAAACCCTAGCCTACAATCCATAGGCATTGACAAGTTAATCCCTTGTCAATTGGCGCCGTCTGTGGGAATTAGAGGCGTAAGGATCTGATCTCGATGGCACGTTCAAGATCTTCGACATCATCAACTGGAAGCAACACTATGGATCGAGGTAAACAGATCGCTGCTGGTCTTGTTGATTTTGTTCCTCACCCACCCTCCCGTTTGGATGCATATGCGTATGCGGCGGAGCCCTTGGAGATGACGTTCGGAAGGTTCCACTTTCGCGTCGAGAAGGAAGGATCGTATCTTGTCGAAATTCCGATTTCGTCGGGATCGTCGGCGGTCGATTCTGATTTTTCAAGCTATGCATCGTCAACTGAGTCAGAAGAAGAAACTTCGGCAACACGTTACGTAAGCATCAGAACAAGAGAGAAACTCGCCAAGATCTTCAGTGACACATCGTTTGAGTCATCTGCGGACTCATATATAAGCGATGGCTCAAGCGATGTCGACAGTTACGACTTCATCGACAAATCCATCACAGTGGGCAAGGTCTTCATCAATCTAAACAATGATGTCACCAAACCCAACATAGATCTGAGTACCAAATATCATCAGATTTATGCTATCGAAAATCAAGAGGAAACATCGGAGGCTTTCGACGAGTTGGGAAATCCTTTTGTCGATCCCTCAGATCTAAGAAGAGGTATGGGCACTAAATATGTCGGGCCCACACCACGCGTCGAGTTCAACTTCCACGAGCAGCACTGGGATAGAGCGGCAAAAGACCTAGATGGTTCGGAGCCAATGACGACAACAGCTACAGCTCAAGAAGCTGCAAGCTTATCAATATAGGCTCGCACGAAGCTGCTCGAGAAATAGAAAAACGAGACGGCTGAGTTGAACGGGAGAAAGGAGGCGGCTACGCATCCGGCGAGGAGAAGGGCGGATCTAAGTGGACAATCTAGAGTTTCGGGTGATAGCCACAGGGAGGCTCGGAACAGAGGAAGATCAAGGTTACAACACATACTCGAAGCAGAAAGAGAGCACCTGGTTCAAAACCTCGACATGTCCTTTATGTCGATAGATACAAGAGGAAATATTATCCCTAAGACACCAGAAGCTGGGTATATGGCGACACAAGCTTACATCCTCGCATCCAGGCCACCCCCGGAGATCCAAGGGAAACATTATACAATATGGCGTTAGCAGGGGTTGGAGCTATGGGGACAGCGTTCGTAGCAACGCCTCCCGAAGGAGCGGCAAGGCAAAATAGTCCACGACCTGCAGCAGCAACAGCGGCAGTTCCTGAAGGACCAAGCGGAGCAAGAGACGCAGGAGCACAAGCAAGGGTCGATAGAGCAAGACAAAGCAGAAGGGATCATCGGCAATCCCCGGAGCTTAACGACGAGGATATGTGCGGCTTGCCGTGCTTCACAAGGAGAGTACGAAAAACTCGAGTTCCGTCGGGATTTAAGTTGCCCGATCACTTCAAAAAGTTCGACGGCCTGCAAGATCCAGAGGACTGGCTAATTGATTACCTCGAGACGGTGAAGCTAACTGGAGGAACTAGAGCAACAGCCATGCAAAGTATTCAGGTGCACTTAAGTGGAGCCGCACGATCTTGGATCAAAAAACTTCCGCCAGGATCCATCGACAGTTGGGAAAGTTTCGAGGACGTATTCGTCAAGAACTTCAGGTCCACGTGCAAAAAACCTGCGTCGTTAGAAGAGCTGAGGGCGTGTCGACAAAAGCCGGATGAGTCAATGAGAAAATATATCCAAAGGTGGAACATCATAAAAAACTCGGCGAGAAAATATATCGACGAGAGAGCAATAGATGCGTTTGTCGCGGGAATTAGGCGTGGGGATTTTGTCGAGGACTTGGGAAGAACCAATCCAAAAACAGTATCCGCGTTGATGGAGATAGCAAATAGATGGGCGGACGGAGAAGACGCTGTCCACAATAAACGACACGAGGTCGCCGAGAGGAGGACCGTGGTCGAAATTATCAATCGAGGCGACGATTTCCTCGGCGGTACCGAACTACGACGCTCCGGGGCAAATTTCGGCTGGATTCCGAGCCAGCGCAGGAGGAAACAACAGAGATGATTATCAGAGAAGCAATGAGCAGCGAAGCGATAATAGGGACGACTCCCGCAACAGACAAAATAGTGGGCCGAGGTTTCCAAGACCTTTTGTGTCCCCCGAAGAAATGCTAAACGGACCGTGCCAGATGCACTTTTTCCTCGACAGCAACGGAAAAAGACAGTCAGGGCACCTGCAGAAAGACTGTCGAAATTTTCAGGCAATGTTCAGATACGCAGAAAATGCTCACGCTCGAGCAGCACGAGAGAAACCCTCGGGAGCCCGGGAGCGAAGTTCACCTACCGCCACCTCCCGCGATTACGGACGACAATCGGCATCAGCTCGGAATAGCGGCAGCACCTCCACCACCACCTTACGTTGATCCTAACTCAAACGGAGCAGTGTCGATGATTCAGAAGGGAAGGCCGTCCAACAGAACTCAAAAAGTAATCTCGAGACAAGTGTTCATGGCGAGAGAAAATGCCTCCACCAACGAGTTGAGTACCTCAATTGGTCGGGGCAAGACATCGGCTTCACCATAGCGGACCACCCGCGGCAAGTTCCTCGACCAGGGCGGTCGGCACTTATTACGCCGGCGGTTATTGCGGGCTTTGATGTTTCTCGAGTATTCATAGATGGTGGCGGCAGCTTAAACCTTATGTATGCGGATACATTGAGGAAGATGAACATATCCTTAGCAAACCTGAAGCCAACGGACACAAGGTTCCACGGCATCACACCGGAGAAACCAAGTTACCCATTGGGAAAGATCAACCTCGACGTTCGGTTTGGAACCGAGAAAATTATAGAATCGAGACTGGAGTTTGAAGTCGTGGATTTTCCATCGCGGTACCACGCTTTGTTGGGACGACCAGCATATGCTAGATTTATGGCGGTACCACACTATACATACCTGTTATGGAGATTGCACTGGACCCAAGGGACCAATCACGGTCAAAGGGAGTTTCGCCTTAGGCGATAAGTGCGACAAGGATTTCCATCGGTTATCGAAACCTTCGGGATGCAAGCTGAATACTTGGCGTCGAAAAGCATGACCGATTACGACGTACTGCCGGACGTTGGAAGGCCAAATAAAGAATCAACTTTCAACACGAGAGAAAAATTCTAAGGAGGTGCGGATTCACCCGACGGATCCAAAAAAGACGACATCCATTGCAAACAACATGGATATCGCATAGGAAAGCGCGCTCGTCGAGTTCCTCCGTGAGAAGCTGGAAAATCTTCGCATGGTGTCCAGCTGACATGCCGGGAGTACCCGGGGAACTTGCCGAGCACCACCTAAATTTGGATCCAACAGCGAGACCAATCAAACAACCTTTGCGGCGTTTTCGGAACCAAACCGCAAAGCTATCTTGTCGAGAAATAAATCGACTACAAGAAGCTGGTTTTATCAAAGAGATATTCACGAAGCCACATGGGTAGCAAATCCCGTGATGGTGCCAAAGAAAAACACTAAGGTCCTTCGCATGTGCGTCGACTTTACGTGTCTCAACAAACATTGTCCAAAGGATCACTTTCCCCTCCCGAGGATCGATCAAATTATCGACTCCACGGCTGGATGCGAACGTCTTTCCTTCCTGGACGCGTATTATGGTTACAACCAGATCAGGTTAAAAGAAGAAGATGAAGTAAAGACCGCGTTCATTACACCTTATGGCGTGTTTTGTTACGAGAACAATGCCCTTTGGTCTAAAAAATGCGGGAGCAACATATCAGAGGATGATGCAAAAGTGCTTGGCGACACAGATTGGGAAAAACGTGCAAGTATACATCGACGACGTCGTCATCACATCAAAAGAAGGATCAACGCTGATAGAGGACCTCAAGGAAACGTTCGACAACCTCAACAAGTTCTGCCTGAAGTTGAACCCGACGAAGTGTTCCTTTGGTGTCCCGGCGGGGAGAACTCTTGGGGTTTCTAGTCTCGGCAAGAGGGATTGAAGCAAATCCCGATAAAATACAAGCTATTGTAACAATGAGAAAGCCAACAAAGTTGAAAGAGATACAACGGATTAGCTGGGCGAGTCGCGGCTTTAAGCGGGTTCGTCGCCAGGTTAGGAGAAAAAGCGTTACCATTTTACGCTTTGATAAAACAAGGAGATAAGTTCCAGTGGAACGAAGAAGCCGACAGAGCTTTCGAAGATTTGAAGCGCAAAATCTCGACACCACCAATCTTGGTGGCACCGAAGGAAAAGGAACCTCTCCTGTTATATATCGCAGCCACGCCCCAAGTGGTGAGCACGGCGCTGGTTGTCGAAAGAGAAGAAGAAGGAAAACTCCACGGAGTACAGAGGCCAGTCTACTTCATCAGTGAAGTTTTGTCGCCGTCAAAACAAAGGTACCCTCAGTACCAGAAGCTAGCATACGGAGTGTTCACAACAGCACGAAAATTGCGCCACTATTTTTCGGCACACCCGATCATAGTGGTCAATGAGGCTCCTTTGTCAAATATACTGAACAATCCAGAAGCTACGGGTCGTGTCTCCCTTTGGGGAATAGAACTTTCCCCTCGGGACATCACGTATGAAAAAAGAAAAGCAATTAAGTCGCAAATTCTGCCGGAATTCATCGCAGAGTGGATGGAGCTGCAAAACACAGGACCCCCAGACCTGTCGAGAACCTGGACTATGAATTTTGACGGGTCCAAAAGAGTAGAAGGAGCTGGAGCAGGAGTTATACTTATATCACCTGAAGGCGACAAATTGAAGTATATCCTTCGGATGACGTTCCCTAACGCATCTAACAACGAAGCAGAATATGAAGCCCTCATACACGGCATGAGGATGGCGAAAGCATGCGGTGCAACTCGATTAAAAATCTTTGGCGACTCACAATTGGTGGCCCGGCAAGTTATGAACCAATGTGATGCAGTCAATGATAGCATGATAGCATATAAGGTGGTGTACAATGAACTCGAGAAGCTATTCGATGGATGCGAGGTAAACCACATCGGTAGATTGAGCAACGATGAAGCCGACGTCCTCGCAAACATCGGGTCGCGGTGTCTCCCGGTCCCGCCGGGAGTGTTTTGGGAAGAAATATCGGAGAGATCTACAAAGTCAAAAAAGGTGCGAGAGAAAAGAAAAAACCTCGACACCCCTCGCAGAAACCACGGAGGATGAAGATGAACAAGAGCTTGTGATGATGGTACGGGTTCCTTGGATGCAAGCATATGTATCATACATCCTCGGGAAAGAAATACCCGACGATCCGGTTGAAGCAAGGCGAGTAATTCGACGGTCTAAAGCCTTCACGGTGGTCAAAGGAGAACTATACAAGCGAAGTATTTCAGGTGTTCGCAAAGGTGTGTAACACCCGAAGAAGGAAGAGTAATTCGAAGGACGTGCACGAAGGAATATGCGGCCACCACGCGAGTAGTCGAGCTATCGCGGCCAAGGTTTTTCGGGCGAGGCTTCTACTGGTTGACGAGCAATCGAGGACGCCAAAGAAATAGTAAGGACTTGTGATGCGTGTCAAAGGTTCGCCGCAAAACCTCACTCTCCGGCAGCGAGAACTAGCACCAATACCTTTGTCGTGGCCCTTTGCACAATGGGGACTCGATATGGTGGGCAAGTTACACAAATCATGGCCAGGAGGAAAGGAATACATGCTAGTAGCTGTCGACAAATTTACAAAGTGGATAGAAGCGAAGCCGATAAATTCGCCAGATGGAGCATCCGCAGTAAAATTCATCAAAGGCCTCGTCTTCAGATTTGGAGTGCCTCATAGCATCGTCACGGACAATGGCAGTAACTTCACATCCAACGAATTCAAAGATTACTGCAAAGAAGTGGGTATCAAGCTGCACTTTGCGTCAGTTGCACATCCTCAAACCAACGGGCAGGTCGAGAAAGCCAATGGCATTATCTGCAATGGCATCAAGAAGCGTCTGTTGGGACCACTAGAAAAAGCTCGACATACCTGGCCTGAAGAACTACCAAGTGTGTTGTGGAGCATCCGAACAACACCAAATACAGCGACACAAGAAACACCGTTTTTTCTGGTCCATGGCGCGGAGGCAGTACTTCCAATAGAAATAGAGCACGACTCCCCTAGAGTCACGGCATATGATGAAGAAGCTTCAAGAACAGCATTGGAAGACGATGTGGACGCACTCGACGAAGCTCGAGACGAAGTATTATCAAGGGTCACCAAATATCAACAGGACCTGAAGAATTACCACAGTCGACGTTTGCGGCCAAGATCTTTTCAAGTGGGGGACTTAGTTCTTCGGCTCACGCAAAAAAGTCATGAAAAACTCGAGTCACCATGGCTTGGTCCCTATATCGTCACGGAAGTAATCGGAGGAGGAGCATACGGGATAAAGGACAAGAAGACGGGGGTAGAGGAGCAAAACCCACTGGAACGTGGCGCAACTCGGGCGGTTCTACGCCTAGAGCTAAAATATAGTCCTTGTAAAAACTTCAATGTACTTGAAACGCCCACGAGTTTTCAGACGCACTCTTTTCCTTTTTCGGGGCACCGAGTGGGGCCGGGAAAGGTTTTTAATGAGGCGGGCTCGTGGTGCTGCAATATAATAAAGATAGTGGAGATATACTTCTTATTTTTCGACACGCTCGGGGGCTCAACGCCCAAGTCTCAAAATACATACAATATAGATTCAATGAAATATTTCGCCTTGGTACATTAATACCTCGCTAAATATAACAAAATCGAAAGCCAGCAATCATAAATATAGTGTACACATCAAAAATCGTAAGTGCCTTGGTTTAAAAACCTCGCCATGTAAATATAGAACTTCGACATCAAAGATACTCGAAGATTGGCAATCCATCCAAGGGACAAACAAGGATGTCTTATTACAACAGAGAAGATAGATTTCAAGGAGGGAAAATAGTGCAACCTTCGCTCAGTTAGGCTCGGGGGCTTCAACAATATAAAGGACCTCAGCAATATACAATAAATTCCTTCGGAAATATAAAAAAAGAGGAGGGAAAACAAAAAAGAGTGAGATACAAGATTTCCAATATAATACAAGTCAGTTAAATCCCAAGATAGTATCTACGGACAAGCCCCTGGTTGTCTTATGTTCAGCATAAGAACCCTTGGTAAAAAACTCCGAGTCCATCCGAAGAAGTTCATCTATCATCGATTCAGCTACAGGAGCTACCATTGCATCGATTGAGTCAATATCATTTTTCGACGCGTTTTCTTGGCCGGGCAACCGGCAACAATCTTCGTCGGGTCCAACTTTGGATAACAAATGTTTATCATAATCATGGCAAATCTCGCTCCAGCAGTAAGTTGAGCCCGCACAAAGTTATGGATGCGAGGAGCATCTCTGAATACCTCCAATAATTCGGGAAGAGTTTTTGGAACCTCGTTTCGCGGAAATAGATTCCTATAGACAAGGGTTAATGTCGCCGTGCAAAAGCTGAGAAAATCGCGCACTTGGCAAGCACGATCTTGGAACCTAACAATTTGTTGGGTTCGTTCAGGAGTGGCCCAGAACAAACACCCATGGTTAAGGGAGAGATTAACAAGAAGATTTGTCCTCTCATTCACTCTCTGATCTTCGGCGGCGAGTCAAGAGCTGAGCACTGTTAAAAGCGACGGGGCAAGAAATTGGAAGAAAGGCACGAGCAAGATAAAGAGGAGGCATCAAAAGAAAGCAAAAACGTACCTAGCATATCTGTGCTAGCTTCCAGCATTAGCTCAAGCATACTATTTTCTCGGGTTGTGGCTCCCTTTGCTTCTAGTACAGCAGCATCCCTAGCAGCCACAGCTTCTTTGGCTTGATGAAGAGCAAGTTTTTCTCCTTCAGAGGCTTTCCGAGATTGTTCCATCATGGCCAAAGTTTGTTTCTTCATAGATTGAAGTTGTTGTCGAAGTTCTTGCAAATCTTCCGACAAATGTCCGCTTGATGAACTCTCGAGGAGATTATGGTCGATTAGTACTTTCTTCGAGAAGGAAGATGCGGGTGAAGCGGCGGCGAGAACAAGGAGGGGTCGAGTAGTTATCAAATATTAGCTGGAAAAGAAAGGCCCGGGATCAATGATAAGCACGAAGAGAAATTTCATTCCTTGCTAGAAAATTTACACGGACATTACAAAAGAAAGTTTTCCGGGGGGACTAAGAGGGTAATTGTCGCCAAAGCTAAAATGGCGACAACGGCAAAAGAAACGAGAAAAAGAAACAAGGAGGCATGCAACTAGACCTCCGGCCTCGAGGAGCTAGGAGTCGAAGATGGCTTGATCCCGAGATATGCCGAGATCTTCTTCGTGTTGGGCTTGGCCGCCTTGATCGGTGACTTCCATCTCGGCTGTTCTATTTGATCGCTATCGCCAACCTTCATCCGAGTCAAGAGTTTGTTGGCTGTCGGCAACCGGGGCAACGGTATTCTCGACGGCAACCTTCATATTCTCATGACGCATCTTCGGTCCAAGGTCTTCCGATGAATTGAAAAGCTTGGCAAGCGCAAGGAAAGTCGAAGGTTCCTCTTTCTTCGGGAAGAAGTAGGGGAACAACGCCGACAAACCTGCACTAGCATTGGCCACGCCTTCACGAATCTCGCGCCCATGGAACTCCAGAAGAGAAAGTGCGTCAAGGAGAGGGTCATTGACGGGATTCTCCAGATCAAAATCTTGGTTGGTTTGGGCTGCCACACGAGACAAAACATTAGTCGAAAACCAAGAAACGGGAAGTACAATAAAATAGAGGGGATTGATGATATTACTCAGCGTACGTCGACTTTGCGACTTCAAACGCTTGATGATCCCTTGCTCTCGAGAAGCTTGTGCAGCTTTCTGCTCGTCTAAGGCAGATTCAGCGTCTTTGAGCCTTCTCTGCAGTTCCTCGACACTAGCGGCCTTTGCTTTGGCATCATCGGCCTCGGCTCTAGCTTCGCTAGCAGCAAGTTCGGCTTTCTCGCGAGCCGCCTCACTATGCTCTAGTTTGTGAGCAAGAGCGTCGGCACGCTTGTTGGCCTCTGCAAGTTTCTCTATCAAGATAAAAAAGGGGAAAGAAAGATCAAAAAATAGCGACAAACAAAAAGGAGCAAAATTCGGGAAGGACAGTAAATATAAAAGTTATTACCTTCGGCTCTGCTGGCATACTCGCGGTACCCAATAAATTGGGACCCGATGCGGATAAGATCCTTGATCATAGGCTGTCAAAGAAGAAGAAAGAAGGGGAAAACATCGGCATTAAATAAAGTAAGGGTACACAAAAGCAAAATAGAAGAAATATAGACATCGACAAACTTACATCATCCAAGAGCTGCGATGAAGAGCTGCTCAATTGAGGAGGAGGCTCAACGATCATTTCAACCCTTGCCCTTTTTGGCGAAGGGACAAGGGGGCTTGAAGGAGGAGTAGATGTATCAACATTCTGTTGAGGAGGCGACGATTCTTCTCCTTCAACAGGCTTCTCTGAAATAACTAAAGTGTGTGACGTGCTCGTCCGAGGAGCTACGTCACGAGTTGGTACTTCTTCCTCGTCATCACTGCGAGTAAGGATCAATAGCATAAAAAGCAAGACAAGAAAAGACTTCGATTACAGAAATAAAGAGGAAGCCGAGGAACTTACGAGCTGACGAGGGATGCAACATAAGGATCATAAGTTGCCTTCGGAGGAGAAGGAACAACTTCTTCGGCTTTGGAAGTGCCGGAATCTTCGACATCGTTCCTCTTCCTTTTCCTTTGTGGGGAAACAGCGGGAGGAGGAGATTGGACTGACGTAGTGTCCTCGGAAGATCCCGCAGATTTTCGAGAATCCACGGGGTCATTCACAAAGGATGGAACTTCTTGATTGTCGTCAGTAACAATGCCCATTTCTTCGACTTCTCCATCTTCCGGAAGAGGAGGAAGGGAAGACATAGTAGGATGATTACTGCAGGAAAATAGCGGCAAAAGGGAAAATAGAGGAATATCAATACAATGAGATGCCAGAGAAAATTCAGAACAAAAATTCGAGAAGGCAAAATACCTCGGGGAGCGGATTGGTGGAGCTGTATGGTTCCACGCGACAAGAGGAAGGAACTGGATCCTTGCCCAGGCGAGAAAGTCTTCGAACCAATTTCTCCAAGTCCTTGGTGGAAAGATCACCAGAAATTCTATTGGCGTCATTTTCACCAGAGTATGTCCAAAGGGGATTTTTGCGAGCCTGAAGAGGCTGCACTCTAATCCTAAGGAAGTAGGCAGTGATTTGAACACCAGATAGCTCCTTGCCTCGAGTGTTTTGAAGCTGACGAATGCGAGACATGAGCGCCTCTGTCGCCTTTTTCTCTTCCTCAGAAGCTTCGGCATCCCAGGAGCGACGGCGCTGAATTTTGGCATTCCCGTCGAAGGGAATTATGTTGTGCTCAATGGAGTTGGCGCTTTCTTCGTGAATGTAAAGCCACCTATTGCGCCATCCTTGGACAGAATCAGGAAACTTGACGTCGAAATAGTCGACATCAGTACGAACACAGATAACAACACCACCTATGTTATAAGTGACGTTGTGGGAGCCATTGCGGCGAAGGCAGAAAATGCGTTTCCACAGAGCCCAATTGGGAGGGATTCCGAGGAAGCATTCGCAAAGCGTGATGAAAATGGAAATGTGAAGGATGGAATTGGGGGTCAAGCGGTGCGGTTGAATCCCATAAACGAAAAAGAAGGCCGCGGAGGAAATCGTGGATTGGGGTCGAAAGACCGCGGATTAGATGATCAACAAAACTAACCCGGTACTCCATTGGAGGATTGGGGTAGCTTTCTTCGCTAGGAAAGCGGATGGCGTCCTCCTTCTTCATAAGGCCGAGCCTCTTCAGCATGTTGGTATCTTGGTTGGAGATTTTCGATCTCTCCCACTCAAGATCCTCGGCGGCCATCTTGGATTCCGGAGTCTTGTGGCGAGTGAGGCGCGTGCGTGGTGGCATCAACAGCAATGGGCAGAGCAATGTATGCGAGTGCGGAAAATCAGAGAGAGTTGGGCGCAGGGGAAGTTTTGCGAAGAGGAACAGGTGTGCGGCGCAAGCGAGGGGATGAACGGAGGTTGAAGAAAGGTTTATATAAGAAATTGGGTGAAGCTGTGTGCCGTTGGATGAAGAAATCGTGTGGTGAGAATAGATCTTCTAGATACAAGGGCAAAAAAGTATTTTTACTGAGATAGGCGTTACCGTACGTGCGCCAGAAAAAGCGGAGGACGTGTGTCCCCCACTTGCACGACGTGTCAACGTGGTGAGAACGATGGACCCACAAGGCAGAAAAATCTCGACCATTAATAGAACTGAAAAGAATTTGACAAGGAAAGATATGTCGGCAAGGGAAATAAAGGAGAATGGCGACAGGAGAAATTATTTGAGTACTTCGAGAGCCTTTGGTCAGAAACAAGTTTTTGCCCAAATGCTCGGGGGCTACTTCGATAAAAGTAAAATTTCGACTATGGCAAATATAGAAATTGTGGGAGCCTACAACCAAGCACAAGTTCTTGGCTGTAGCCTCGGGGGCTACTCCCATCGGGAGCGCTGTTCGCGCACCCGATAGTTAAAAAAAGAAGAGAAAGAATATCGGGAGATAATGGCAATATAGCGACAAGGTGGACTAAAATGTTGAGCCTACAACCAAGCACAAGTTCTTGGGCCGTAGCCTCGAGAGCTACTCCCATCGGGAACGCTGTTCGCGTGCCCGATGAAATATAAAAAGGAAAAAGAAAGAAAGATAGAAAAGCAAGAGAGTATATTTCGAGTTATAATTAACTCTACATATACTCCCATCGGGAAGATTAATATAAGTCATATTTGACTCGATAAAATGTGCCATTCCAACAGCCGGAAAAGCACTCGACAATATATTCTCGGAACGCCAAAGTTGCGATCAATTTCCGAATGCCGCGAATTTGCGAAGATAAGACCCCGGATCTATTCTGCTGGGCGTGGCATCGCCGAAGACTGCGCTACTGCTACTTTTATCCGTATCAACAGATACGAAGAAAAATCCTAACGGACGCGTTAGGTACTCGATAAATTTGGCTGGGACTCGACGGAATGGTAAGACCTTAAGCGGCACTGTCGAAGTTTGCACCGAGTATCCCGAGATCATGTCCAGGGACGTGATCTTGAAGTAGGTTTTTGCGGATTGCCACTAGAGAAGTTAACTAGTACCTGATCCGTCAGATGAACTAGCCCCAACTACCAATATCCCTGTGCAATATAGAAATTTATATAAAGAAATATATAAAAGTTTAAATTGTGGAATAAGAATAAGCAGTGGAGATTTTCCCTGATTCTACGATTCAAGCAAAATCTCGGGGGCTACTGACATAGGCATCCCAAATGGGCCTGCCAAAGATAGTACCCGGGGTTTATCGAAGGCCCACTACCCGAAGAATAAGAAGGTTCGAGAGCCCAAGATATGTTAAGGAAAGTAGAATTGTAATAGGAAGTGTTGTTTGTAAATCTGGCGGGATGAGTTAGAAACCGTCCCGGACTATGTAACTTGTACAAAACGAAACCCTCGGCTCCACCTCTTATATAAAGGGGAGTCGAGGGACGAGGAGATCATCGAATCATTGTCTGCAAACCCTAGTTTTCATATTCGTCGAGTACTTTTCGGCTGAAACCTTCGAGATCTACTTGCCCTCTACTTCTAACTAAACCCTAGCCTACAATCCATAGGCATTGACAAGTTAATCCCTTGTCAGTGACAGAAAGTCCTAAGGTTGTGGATGTGATGTTGCCACTAGGGATAAAACATTGATGCTATGTCCGAGGATGTAGTTATTGATTACATTACGCACCATACTTAATGCAATTGTCTGTTGTTTGCAACTTAATACTGGAAGGGGTTCGGATGATAACCTCGAAGGTGGACTTTTTAGGCATAGATGCATGCTTGGATAGCGGTCTATGTACTTTGTCGTAATGCCCAATTAAATCTCACAATACTCATCATATCATGTATGTGCATGGTCATGCCCTCTCTATTTGTCAATTGCCCAACTGTAATTTGTTCACCCAACATGCTATTTATCTTATGGGAGAGATACCTCTAGTGAACTGTGGACCCCGGTCCATTCTTTTACATCGAATACAATCTACTTGCAATACTTGTTCTTTTGTTTTCTGCAAACAATCATCATCCACACTATACATCTAATCCTTTGTTACAGCAAGCCGGTGAGATTGACAACCTCACTGTTTCGTTGGGGCAAAGTACTTTGGTTGTGTTGTGCAGGTTCCACGTTGGCGCCGGAATCCTTGGTGTTGCGCCGCACTACATCCCGCCGCCATCAACCTTCGACGTGCTTCTTGACTCCTACTGGTTCGATAACCTTGGTTTCTTACTGAGGGAAAACTTGCTGTTGTGCGCATCACACCTTCCTCTTGGGGTTCCCAACGGACGTGTCATCTACGCGCATCATGGGACTGAAGCAATGTAATCCCACCATCCTCATCCTTCAGCAGCTTGATGTTTAAGATCACATCAGCTACTCCCAAGTCCTTCATCTCAAAACAACGAGATAGGAACTCCTTGACCTCCTTAATCACGAGTAAGGCTGGTCCCGAATATCAATATGTCATCGACATAGAGACAAAGAATAACTCCCTCGCCCCCACCATGGCGATAGTATACACACTTGTCGACTTCATTTACAACAAAGCCTTCGACGGTTAAAGTTCTTTCAAACTTCTCATGCCATCTGCTTAGGTGCTTACTTAAGCCCATACAAAGACTTCGATAATTTACACACCTTTCCTTCTTGACCATCTACTACAAATCCATCAGAGCTGCTCCATATAAATTTCCTCTTCAAGCTCTCCATTTAGGAAGGCAGTCTTAACATCCATTTGATGAAAGAGAAGACCATGTGAGGCAGCCAAGGATAGTAGCACTCGAATGGTGGTCAATCTGGCAACAGGTGAGTATGTATCAAAGAAATCTTCACCTTCTTTTTGTGTATAACCCTTGGCCACAAGACGTGCCTTGTACTTTTCAATAGTACCATCGGGCCTAAGCTTTTTCTTGAACACCCACTTGCATCCTACAGGTTTGCACCCATAAGGACGATCAGTAACCTCCCAAGTTCCATTATCTAAGATGGAATCCATCTCGCTACGGACAGATTCCTTCCAGTAGTCAGCATCCTGAGATGCATATGCTTCTGAAATAGAAGTGGGAGTATCATCCACGAGGTACACAATGAAATCATGACCAAAGGACTTTGCAGTCCTCTGTCTCTTGCTCCTTTTGGGAGCTTCATTGTCATCCTCTACAGAATTGTCAAAGTGTTCTACAACCATGGTAGGTTCAGGAAATAATTCCTGAGTAGATGAACTAGGCATCTCCTGAATTGATGAGCTAGACGTTTCTTTCATAGGAAAGATGTCCTCAAAGAAAGTCGCATCATTCGACTCCATAATTGTACCAACATGCATGTCGGATACCTCAGTTTTTACTATCAAAAATTTGTAGCCAATGCTATGAAATGCATATCCCAGAAGAACACAATCCACGGTTTTTGGTCCAAGCTTGCGCTTCTTGGGTATCGGCACATTTACTTTTGCCATACAACCCCAAGTTCGTAGGTAAGAGAGTTTCAACCTTTTCCTTTCCCATTCCTCAAAAGGGGTAATGGTTTTGTTCTTCGTGGGGACACGGTTTAGGACATGACACGCAGTCAATATCGCCTCCCCCCACCATGCCTTGGATAGACCCGATGTATCTAACATGGCGTTAACCAAATCAGTTAGAGTACGGTTCTTTCTTTCGGCCACCCCATTTGACTGAGGTGAGTAGGGAGGCGTCCTCTCATGGATAATACCATGTTCCGCACGTAAAGAATCAAACTCGTTGGAAAAATACTCTCCACCACGATCAGACCTTAGCCGCTTGATCTTTCGATCAAGTTGGTTTTCTGCTTCAGCTTTAAAGATTTTGAAGTGATTAAGAGCTTCATCTTTAGATTTCAGGAGGTACACATAACAATATTGAGTGGAGTCATCAATTAAAGTCATGAAGTATCTTTTTCCTCCTTTTGTCAATTCACCATTCATTTCACAAAGATCTGAATGTATAAGCTCCAGCGGTGCCAAGTCTCTTTCCTCCGCAGTCTTATGAGACTTACGTGGTTGCTTAGCTTGCACACATACTTGGCACTTGGATTTCTTGACAATAGAAAATTTCAGAATTATATTCATATTCGCTAGCCGCGTCATGCACCCAAAATTAATATGACAAAGTCGTGAATGCCAAATATCGGACTCACTATCATTGCAAACATGATTAATAATTTGAGTACAAATGTCTGACAAAGATAAGTGGAACAGGCCTCCGCACACATAACCCTTTCCACCAAATTGTCCACACTTGAAATTACAACTTTATTGGACTCAAACACCAACTTAAAACCATCTCGACATAAAAGCGATCCGCTAACGAGATTTTTATTAATGGAGGGAACGTGCTGCACATTCTTCAGCTAGATGGTCTGTCCCGAAGTAAACTTCAGATCCACCGTACCAACACCACGAACAGAAGCACGTGAGCCGTTTCCCATCAGGACGGAGGAAGTCCTTGCGACCTGATAAGAAGAAAACATAGACACATCAGAACATACATGTGTATTGGCTCTGGTGTCTATCCACCAATCAGGAGAATTAGATACTGAAAGGACAGTAGGGGAAATACCGTACCCAACGTCCTTCATCTCAATATCAACGCCAATAACAACATTTGCGGACTTGCCGATGTTCCCACACCGGTCATGGGCGTTCTGGGCAATCAGGAGCCCAATGTCCAGGAGCGCCACAAACATGGCAGTTCCCTTTCTTCTTATAAGGAGTCTTCCTCTTGAAGTTGGCTGAGTTGGAGGCTTTGTTCTTCTCATCAAACTTGCGTTTTCCATTGTTCTTATTCTTAGACTTGTGAGATTGGAAGTTCTTCTTCTGTACCACATTGGCACTAGAGCCTCCCTCAAAACTACGAGCGCGTGTGTCCTTTGCTCTCGCCTTCTCTTCCACATGAAGCGAGCCAATAAGATCCGAAACGGTAAACTCTTATCTCTTATGTTTCAGAGAAGTAGCAAAGTTCCTCCACGAAGGAGGAAGCTTGGCAATAATGCCACCGGCCACAAATTTGTCCGGTAAGGTACACTTAAACTGCTCGAGTTCTTTGGCAAGGGACTGAATATCATGAGCCTGCTCAACCACGGAGCGCTCATCAGTCATCCTGTAGTCATAGTATTGCTCCATGACATACAGTTCAGTGCCAGCGTCTGAGACCCCAAATTTGGCCTCGAGCGCATCCCACGCATCTTTACCATGGTCAAAAGTCATGCACGGGTCAACAATGTTGTCCCCAAGAATGCTGAACAAGGCCGCCTTAAACGTGGCGTCGATCTTCTCAAAATTTTCCTGCTCCTCTGCAGAGAGAGGCTCCTCAGGTCTAGCATATGTGGCGCTAAAACAGCCTAGGTTTGTAAACCATAGAACTGCCTTTGTGCGCCACCTCTTGTAATGCATACCATCAAAGAGGGAAGGTCGAGTAGCGGCAGCAACGCTGCTTGAATTGATTTGCCTAAAATCAGGTTTTTGGATTGTTGAATATATAAGCAAAAATTCATATGAAATAATCCGTACAAGTAAATGATAAATCATCACTACGAAAATAACAAATAAACTAATCATGCAGACTAGTAAGGTAGATGAACAGATCACATCTAAACAAGATAAACTGATCGCATCTACCAAACAAACTAGAAGAAGAAACTCTAACAGAAACTGAAAGAGAGATGACAAGATCACATACTTTGCAGCAACGTTGTTGTCGCCCATGTTGAGGTTGCCGAAGAAGTCGCTGGGGTCCGGGAAGAAGTTGTCGGTGTGGAGGAACTCGTCGTCCGAGGACGACGTCGTGATGCCAGTAGTCGCGCCGGAGCGCTCCCCAAAAACCTGATTGCCCCTCACTCGTACAGGTTCACGAGAGGCAGGGTTCCGGAGGCCTACTGTCCCGGCAGTCGGTGCACGCCGACGGACGAGATAAGCAAGACGAAGGCGGCGGCGCAATGAACTGGAAACAGGTAGTCGCATGTGCGTCTAGCTACGGCGGCTAGGGTTGCGCAGGGTCTTATATAGTGCGGTTCGGGAAGGTCGTGGGGCGCAGCCCACGTCCGAGTCGGCACAGCCACGATCCAGAAAAACCGGAAGGCAAAGTAACGCGTCCGTTAATGGCTCAATTTTCGGAAGGCATCAAAATTGATTACACAATTAATTTCCCAAACAGCAAAAAGATAAGCTCGGCTCGGCGAGATTCCTGCGGCGCGTCGTGACGAGGCGGGCGGCGGAGGAGGAGGAGTGCGCGAGGGCTCTCTCTCTTCTCACTCACTTACTAGGACTAGAACAGCTCAGCTTATATACCACTCCAACTCCCTCCCAACTAGCAATGTCGGATTAAACTTCAGCCCCCACTAGTGCTGCCACTGATTATTGGAATGGGCCATGTGAGTTTCAAAATTTGATAATGGGCCATGGACCAAAGGCCAAATGCCCAAATTCCAGCATGGCTCTGGTCGGCCTCCGGGTCGTCGGCCCCTTTCCATTGTTGGCTCTCTCACGGTCACATGGACTGGTCCAACTTCTTGGGTGAGATCTTCCCTTTTAACTTGCATCAGGCCAGTTTGGCAGGCAAAACCTATACACCGACCAGGTCGGTGGCTACCGGCCACCGCACACCCCCTGGTCGGGTATGGGCCAGGCCCATTAGCGTCTATTTAGGCTGTAGCAGTTCGTTTTTCCTTTTTCTTTTTTCTTTTCTGGTTTCTTTTTCTGTTTTCTTTTTCGTTTTTCTATTTTCGGTTTTGTTTATATTTTTTCAGATTCGAAAATTTCAATTCTTAAAAATTGTTCAAATTAAAAAATGTTCAAATTAAAAAATGTTCAAAATTGAAAACCGTTCAAATCCGAAAACCGTTCAAATTCGAAAACCGTTCAAATATGAAAACCGTTCAAATTTGAAATTTGTTCAAATTCGAAAATTGTTCTAATATGAAAATCGTACAGATTCGAAAATTGTTCAAATATAAATTTTGTTCAAATTCAGAAATGTCCAAATTCGGAAATTGTTCATAGAGTAAAATACATTTTTGTTCAAATTTAAAAATGTTCAAATCGGAAAAATGTTCAGATTTATAAAAAGTTATTTCTTTTTAATTTGATTTTTTTAATTTTGACAAATGTTCAGATTTAAAAAAAAATTAAAAAAGAAAACAAACAACAGAAAACAAAAAGAAACGAAAAGGAAAAACGCATTACCTGATGGGCCGCGGCCCAGCTAGCTACCCCGGGACGCGCAGGGTGTGCGGCACCCTCCCAGCGCCGACCAGGTCGGTGTCGAGGAGCTCCCGTTTGGCATTGTGAAAATCATGCATAGGTTGCAACGAACAAGCCTGTAGTGCCAGGTAATGGTATGTCATTAAATATTACAAACTGCACACACAAAACTGAATGTTTGTTGCAAACTGTTGAAAATCTAACTACAGATTTGGTTTCTGCAGTATCTTCCCAGGCTAGTAAATGACAATTGTTTGATTAAAACCATGTGTTCAGCGCCTTCTCTAAAAACAGAGATGCATCTTTTGTTAGATTGCAGTACCTATTTCTTGGTTCATTTTGTTCTTTGAGAAATAGAAGAGTCAATATTAGGCTAGTGAAGCCTCAACACCACATTTGATTCAGTTTTTAAGGGGCTGACACAACATAATTTTGTCATATTTCCTTGCCAAGTATGATACGCACAACAAACAAAAGAAGTCTATATAACTCCCCTAACTCTCAGGTTTGGGACAGAGAACCCTCCTAAGTTTAAAATGAGTCACTTATAACCCTCCTAAGTATGAGATACCAGGTAATTGACCCCCTCAGCACAATAAGAGCGGTTTCTCTGGCTGTAACCGTGAACAGTGGTTTGAGCCCTGCATGCGGCCTCCCATATTTTATTTACACTCTCTGGAATTTGGCCGCAGAGCTGTCAATTTTTTTTTGGCTCGTGAGATCCCCGTCCAGCGTTCTTCACATCTGCTCCCATGCTCCTTTGCGCGGACAGCCGCTGGTACGGGTGCTTGTGCCCTGCTACGACCTCGCCACGGGCGCGTCTTTCGTGTTCTCGCGCGCCGACGCCATCGTGTGCGACAGCTTTGACCTCCGCCTCTGCGACGTCTGCGCGGCCACCTGCGCTGCTGCCGGCGCGGCAGCCGCCGTCAGGTCTGTGGACGGGCGCATGGCCATCGAGGCCGCGTCGGGGGCTGTTGCCACCATGGGCAACCCAGCCTCCGCAGCGATCACGCATGTCCTACACAACAAGCAGGAGTTCCCGCTCGACGACAACATGGACGGCATCCTTGTTCTGTCCATCGGCACAAGTGGTTCATCCACCTCCTTGGGCGCCCACGGGTGGAACACGCCGATGTCCTCGCGCTCTCTGTCGCCGGAAGAGCCACTACACCAGGTACCCAGATTGCCGGCACAAAAAAGTGCCAGCAAAAGTACCAAAAGTGCCGGTAAAGATTTTTCAAGGCACAAAAAAAAGTGCTGCGTTTATTCCAGTCGAGGTAGGTCTTTGCCGGCACTTTTAGAAAAGTGCCGTTAATTATATTTTAAGGCACTTCCAAAAATGCCGCTAGTTAGTATTGCCGGCACTTTTGAAAGATGCCATGGAATCTTTTTGTCGGCACTTTCCAAAAATGCCATAGAATCTTTTTGCCGGCACTTTTCGAAAAATGTCACAAAATGTTTTTACTGGCACTTTTCTAGGGATACCATCTAAACTTTTTGACGGCACTTTTAAAGGATGCCTACAATTACTTTTTTGGGCTTTTAATTCTGGTGCCGCTGATTATTTTCTTAGGCATTTTTAAGATTGCTATACTGCCTGCAAACATTCAAGCAATCTACAATCAAGCATACATCACACTCAAGAAGTCAAGCAATGTTTGAAATCAACATTTTGAACATTCAAGGATTCACAATCCAGACATCTAATTAACTTCCATGACCAACAGTGTTCATCTCCACATCATGAACAGCATGGTTTGAAACCATTAGATAAAATACACAACAAGGTTCATCTAACATGGTTCATCTAATTGGCTTCCATCTTACTTGTCTAACCAACAAGGTTCATCAAGCAGATCTGGAACACAATCACACATCATACTGGCTTCCATTTGCTTGTGGCTTCTATCCCATGTGTCTCTTCACAGCCTACTCGCAGCCCAATGCCCAGGAGGAATATTGTTTGCCTAAATTGTACAGCACCCGGAAAAGACAATGATCCTCTACAAGAAGATGCAGATCTACTCCAAATCCCAGCAGTTCCAGTAATTTATCCTGACAAAAAAATACAGTAATTCATGGACACATAGGCAAACAATATTTAGAGATTTGTTGTGTATGGCTTTGATGCCCATATACGCTAAGTTTTGTCAAATATATGCTTATTAACGAAATATTGGCCATACACATGTAGATCTATATCTGTCCAACAACCTTATGCAGCAGAAACTAAAAATGAAATTTTATCAACAAAAGATCTGATACGAAACTAACCTATTCCGCTGGTTCCAATCTAGGTGGTTTCCCCATTGAAATTCTTATCGGCTTGTCATCTGTTGCCCATGTGCCGTGAAATCTAGAAAACATTACAGATAAGATAATGAATGTAACCGGTAAGAACTCATCTATACAGATAAAACGTACATGAAGTTGAGCACTGGATGCAGCGAGTCATAAGCAGTTTTAGGGATAACATGTGAACTGAATCTTCGATGCATTCTGTTCAGCCACAAAGAAATTGTAGATATATAAAGATTTTAGTGATACCTCATGTAGCTTGCCACTTGCTGACCCAAGGGCGGCAGCGGGATCAAAGGGCAGGCATTGACGCTCGAACCAACCTCCTATAGTTTTCAAGCAGGAGAAGTGATCCAGATCTTAATCAAAACATGCACACTACAAAACAATGGAATAATATCGTATTAACAGTTGGGTCTTAAAAGTATACTAACTACCCATTTAAATTTCCTTCTTCTGGATCATATAAAGAATGTTTAAATCACAACTGTTAATAGTTGGGTCTTACTAACTACCCATCTACAGAAGATGCAGCTTACAAATATTCATCAGACAACCATAGAGCTTCAAGATGAAGAGCCAACATCTAGTGCACAGAGATCTAACAAAGGTCGAAATACTGTCCATATAGTAAAAGAAGATTACAAATTACGTAAACAGTTGCACCAGCCCAAGTAAGTGTTATAGCTTTAGAAATTCCCTTTACGTGTACCTGAATCCCGGAATCATATAAGTGAATTACTGAATAAAGCCTTTTTTGAAAGGCCATCTTTAGTTTCCAGATCTAACCAAGAATAAGGGCCTCAACTTCAGGGCAGAGTGACTAAAGTTGGAAGCACACACACAGTTTTATACTTACGATTCACTTGGATGAGATATGCACTAGTATAGTCAAGCTAGCAAATTCAAATATAAGCAAATTATCTGAATATCAACTGATCATGGTCTTTTAATATTTATTAGTGTAACTTTAGGCTATACCAATCCTATGATATTAATCGGAATCAACCAGTTGGTATAGAATGTGTAACCTCATAATAAGCCACAATTCTGTGAACTTGTTGTTTTGAAAAGTTGTAACCATGAGTGTAACTTCAGGATAAAGAAATATTTTTGTGAACTTTAGGTAGTTTCTCTTATTCTCTGAGCTGACCTCTCTATGTGTTTGTATCAGTTTTCTGATCACATGGCTCACTCTGTGTTTCTTCTGTATTCTGTACAATTTGGGAAGTATGAATAAAGAATGTGGTATTGTTTCATGATTTATAGAACAATTTATACACTCAATCTTTCTGACTAAATGCAATGAGTGCACAAGCAAAGTTTTTCAGTAAATTATAAGCCAAGGACCACTATCATCATATAAGGTACACAGGAATAAGCATTGGCACACGACCTGGTCACATCTAGAAATTGCCCACTCCGTTTGATTTTTACAATGTACTAATGGTTCCAGTAATGTGTATTTATTTTGCACCAGTGGTGCATTTTTACATACACTCTATGTAGTCACCCTTTATGCATGACTATCTTTCAGGTTCAGTTTTGGCAATCTGTGCAAATTTGATTCAGTTCATACAAATTGTAACTTTACAGAAAGCTAACAACAGGAATGCTTACCCAATGACCCAATGATCATATATAATTTTAAAGCATATCTTGTGTGCAAAGTATCCACTAATTGCTGCTGAAGATTTTTTTTTTTTTGAATCATATGCCTGAAACCATCAGAACTTTGGACTCGTTTAAAATTATATTAATGGAGGGATCGAATAATTATATGGCGATGTCGTTGTACACTTCTATACGTACCTATGCTCTAAGACTAATAATTGCAATATTCAATTTATTTCTAGTAGGCCTGAACTCAAGTTTTACCTCCTCAGTTCTATCCAGGAACTAAAATCTAATGGGATTGTACCACTGACAATGCTGTCGTGTGCAAGGAGGAAGCCATTAGCAGGATGATACAAACTATATGCTATGGCTTCTACATTTTAATAATAATACAATTTGATGAATAGTGGAATTGGCATAAGAGCATACCTGTCCATTGTAATTGTAATGCTAATAGCGCGAGAATCCTGCACTTTGGCGAGCTGAATAACACACTAATAATGATTCTGGTTTCGCCATTCCAAACAACAATCACCTAATATAGAGAAAAAATGGAAAAATCTAAGCTAAACATCATATATATCTTATACGACATATCAATATGCATACAACAACCATCAACAATTAGCTGAATACCAACATAGTAATGGAGATACTAGCAGAAAACCAGAATTGTAACGAAAAGCATTGTTTAACCCTCGAACTACCAAAACATGTGAGAACCAATTTCCCTTTTACCTTACAAATCGTTATGCACATAATTTCTACTATGGGAGTATATCATATAAATTATATGGGGGATTAACAGAGGCATCATGCCTCCAAACATAACCTAGCTGTCAGGCATACATTTGCAATTACCAGAGAGTGGGTACCTCGATTATACTCTGTATAGGAAAGAACAAGACACAATAAAAATGTGTCTTGGGGGTTAGAAGGGCCTAAATAAACGTTTGTTTCCACAACAGGAAGCAAATAATAATCATTGGCACAAGTTAGAACCTGTTACATATTCAACTACGAAAAATCTAAGCTAATACAAAACTTGACATCAGGAAAATGGATACGAACTTAGACCGCCGAAGTCCCAAAATTGAAGGGTAAAGTTCTCTAGACAGGCATGTGAGCTTACAGTATCTGCTGGAGTTGAATCCTTGTGAACTTGATTGTTATAAATTCCTTCGAGCATCTTGAGCAACATTTCTATCTATATCGCTAGAACTTTAATCCCTGTAGTTGTATAAAAGGGTTAATACCACACCATAAGAAGAAGAAAAATTGTAAACAAACTTTACTAAGTGGAGACCAAATATCTGGCTGTATAAGGAACAAGAGGAAAAACCGGCAAGTAACTTTACTGAACATAAGAAGCAAGGTAATAAGATAAAAACATGTATATAGATGACGATGCATAACGATTTGAGAGATAACAGAAGAGCCGATTAGAACTGCAGCGTCAAATTTGAATAGCTGAGCTGCAGCATCCTACAGGCATCTTAATATGGTTTGGGGGAAACATCGAATTTGAATAGTTGAGCTGCAGCATCCTCCAGGCAGGCATCTTAATATGGTTTGGAGGACAATTTAGAAGCTCGATTTTAATCAGAAAAGTCGTTCCCCAACATTTAATATAACCAATTTTGCTTCTCCAAGCCAAATCTCTTCTCCGCACTAGCTCCTCGTAGACCAATCAACCAAGCACAATAATACAGTACATCTACGCAGCTACACCATCACCCACCCAAACACCCCTAGCTTCGAGCCGAATCAAACCATCACATCTCGAGATTGAGCGGGGATAGATATAGAGCGAGCGTACGTACCCTGTCCTCGGGGTGGAAGCAGGGGTGAATAATCCCGTTCATGTCGAGGTAGAGGTTGTCGTACTCGAGGCAGTTGGGGTTGGGCCTGGAGGTGTCGACGGGCACCTGGACGCCCTCGATCTCGACGGGCTCCTCCTCCACCACGTCCACCACCACCATGGGGTACTTCTCCGCCAGCCAGCGGTAGAACGCCGGGACACCCATCTCCGCCGCCGCCGGCGAGAAGGGGAGCTCGCCGCAACCCTAACCCTATTATTGAGCGAACGGACGCGGGGGAGGCAGAGGACGAGGGGGAGTGAGGCGCCAAACCCTAAAAAAAAGGAGGGACGCGGCCGGTCTCCCTTCCCTCCTGCGGTCGGTGGAGGACCACGGGCGAACGGGGTTTGGGGGCGGACGACGGACGACGACGGAGGAGTGGGAGCACGGGGGGCGCATTTGGGAAGGGGAACGAAGGCAAATCTTCTCTTTCAGCTATTTACTGAAAGGTCCTTGTGTTTCTCAGTTAAGCACTCTAAGGCTTTTCTGAAACTCTGCAATAAATTAACATAGAACTTTGGCGGCATCCAACAAAGTGCCGCTAATCATCTAAGCTTTGCCGGCACTTTAGATACTGCCGCTAATTCCTAGCTATGCCGGCACCTGATACTGCCGTTAATAACCAAAACTTTGGCGGCACTTCAGAGAATGCCGCTAATCACCAAAAATTTAGCGGCACTTTCAGTTATGCCTGTGCTTGCCCAGCTTTAGTGGCATTTTTTTTAAAAACGCCGGTAATTAGGTAACTATTAGTGGCACTAATTAAGATATGCCGCCTAAACCTACCATTAACGGCACATTGGAAAAATGCCAGCAGCAAAGTGCCGTAAATTGGCATACGTGACATAGTGAGCTGGCGTGGGACGCCGGAGGTGACGAGGTGGTCGTCATCCTCCACGGAAAGCTCGAGTTGCGCCCCCGTGACCTCTTCTGTCTGCCTCCCCTGGACTAGGAGGGGCCTCGTCCACAACCGCCGGTAGCAGCAGGGCGGCGGGAGGAGGCTGGCTAACCTCGAGCTTGCACGCGTAGCAAGGAGCTGGCCATCGCTCTAGTGAGGAGCTCGCGCGCTGAGTTTTGCCGGCGGTGATTGTCTAACTGTGTTCTCAATAAAATTAATGTCAAAACTTTGACCGTGAAAGGTTCTACTCAAGCGCCTACGTGGCCCAAACCAGTCCACGTTAGCAATTGTCTGGTATCCCATAGTTAGGAGGGTTAAGTGGTCCATTTTAAACTTAGGGGGTTCTCAGCCCCAAACCTGATAGTTAGGGGGGCCATATAGACCTTAGCCTTCTAACACAATTTTTCAGAAGATAACACAATTGTTCAGAAGATTCTAGCAGTCCCTAATATTTAAGGCCCCATATATTATGAACTTTTAAATGTCATACTCACTTCGCAGACCCTGATACATATGTTGAACCCTGAATTTTATAATCAGGAATTTTACATTAAGAGCAACTTTTCAATAGTGTAGTCGATTGTTGGATATAAGTAAGATGTCATGTCATCTATAGTTAACTTGTAGCCAACAAGTACAATAGTTGGCTATAAGAATGTACTACTTTCTCAATGGATGACCCATATTTCATTGACGCAAATTGCCTAGGAGCATGTGTTAGAGGTAGCTCTTGCATAAGAGTCCATTTACACTCTTTCTCATCTTCTCTCGCCTCTAACTAGACACAAATATATTATTTTAATTTCTTGTAGCCAGCTGACTAGGACTTATTATACTTGATTGATTGATCATATTACAAAGTATATATGAAGAGCCAACGGCTAACCCTAACTTGAGTTACAAGAAATATAAACCGACTACAATATAATCTAACACCCCCCGCAATGTTAACGTGGGGTTGAACAATGTTGAGACTGAATCGAATATCAGTAATTGGTGTAGTCGGTATCCCATTGGTGAAGATGTTCGCAAACTGAGATGATGAGGGAACATGAAGAACTCAAACTTACCCCAAATCCACTTTTTTCGAACAAAATAAATATCAATTTCAATGTGCTTGGTCCATCGGTGTTGCACTGGATTTCCGGACATATAAACTGCAGAAATATTGTCACAATAAACGATGGTCTCCTGCTGAATTGACCTGTGAAGATGACAGCATGGGCAACTGCACGTACTCAGCTTCAAAGCATGGGCAATTGCACATACTCAGCTTCAGGTGACGAACGAGAAATTGTAACCTTCCATTTCGACAATGAAATCAAATTGTTACCTAGAAGAACACAATAACCAGACATGGATCATCCAGTGTCCGGACAACCAGCCCATTCTGCATCGGAATATGCTGTCAAAGAAGTTGAGGAAGGATTCATGTGAAGACCTTGATCAATAGTGCCTTTAAGATAACTAACAAAGGTCTGGCGCGGCGGCACGCCGCGCTCAAGATGTGGATGTTTTTGATTGAACACTAGTTCATTGTTTTCAAAATTATTTTGTTCCTGATTATTAAATAAATCATTGATCAAGCCAATGGGCGTGCACACACGTATTCATATGTATGCAGCTGAATACCCAAAAAAAAAGTTGACAAAATTTACAATTTTTATCGAAGAGCCATCAACTCTTGTTAATTTTGTATTAGATCTGATCCTTGTTTGCACGCATCGATCCTTCTTGCTGTTCTTTCAATTGGCATGAACCACTACCAGTTTGAATACCCATTGACAAATGCAGTTTGAATATCCATTGACAGTTTAAATACCCATTGACAGATGTAGATGCGTGTGGTACATATATGGGTACATTGACATGCATATTGCTAGGTAAGTTTGATCTCAATGAAAATTTCATTACATGATCGAAGATAAACGGAACAATATAATTCTTAACTTTCATCAAATCCAGAGCATGACACACACTTGGTAAAACCAGAGCCTACAAACATAGAACACCATCATTGGACAACCTTTTTGATTATTTCCACTTCCAGGGCAATCAGTATTCTTAGAGGAAAGGAGAGGATAATTACATGGTTTTGCCAACTGTGTTAGGGTCGTGACCGGGGGGCTCCTTGTGAAAGGCTCAGCTTTGTCATTGTCTAGGTAGTTGACATCTATGCAGTCAAGGAGCTGCTTACCTACCTTCTGATAGAAACATAGATGGTTCACATAGTTTCAGTGTTGAGTTCCGACTGGACCAACTCGTCGGTCGCACGCCTGATATGTGATGCTTCTTCTTGATCCTTGGCCTGAACTCGTCTATTCTAAGCAAGGAGGCAACCCAAACTTAGTAAGAATGCATCTTTAGAAAACTACTTTAGACGGTCATAAAACTTCATATGTTTATAGATGATAAAATAGAGGTATTTCAAATATTGAATTGCAGGAAATGAATAGAAGATCCCTACTAAAGATCTAAGTAACAACAATGGCAGACGATATATTCTAAAGCTCATATTTATTGCACCTTAGCCTCAAGAAAAGAGTATTTAATTAGTAGACTACTATAAGGAGGAGACATGTCCAAAAAAACAAAGTAATACACTTGCCTAGGAAAAAAAATCAACGTATTGAGTAATACACATCTAGTCGACCACATGAGATATTAAGTATGCATGGTTCTATTAAACTATGGTAAACATACAACTTCTATAAATGTCAACTAATTTCTTAGAATTTCCGTTTGCTATAACAACCACTATTTGGACTTTGTGAACTACTCGGAACTTTACACACAATTTAGCATGAGTATTACCCTTTTCTTTTCTTGCAACTGATAAGTGTTTATGCGGGATGCAGATATATGGCACAACACATGCATAAGATTTGTGGATGGAAAAGAAAGAATACCAAGAGCTTTTTGGCAGAGTGCAAAAGTTTATCTAGGATTATTAAAAGTTTCCAGGCTTGGTAAAAAGGGATTTTAAATTACACAATCTATCCATGATCAGATAATATTTCTTCTGTATTCATCAATTCAGAGTTGTATCTCCAAAGCATGGTGTGGCAAATATAGGACAAAGTTTCCTCTCCTCTAAATTTTTTTTAGAGGACCTGCAACGCACTAAAACGTTATTAGGTTTCATATCAAACATGCCATTTTCTCTGAAGAACCATTCAGCAAGAAACGGAGGCCGGATCAATTTTAACTAATCGTTCTATATAATTTATAAATCCTTGCCATGAATTATGGGAATGCCTACAAAATGATCTCTGCAAGCAAATAAAAGCCAATGAGAGATGTGGCTCTTTTACAGTGGCTTTGACAGGGACACCAAGAATAGCTATTAGCCCAACAGTACAATTTATTTAGATGGAACCAGTGTGCAGTTAGGTGTATCCAAGCTCAGTTTATTCAGTTTCATCACATAAGACTTGAGTCATTTTTCTGTCAGTTCAGTTAGCAAGTAATAACAGTTTCTATTTGGCTACACCATCTCTGCCTGAGTGCATATTTCTGTTGACTGAGTAGAATTGGGAGAAAATGACTAAAATCTTGTTTGATTCTACTCTATCTGCAAATTTGCCTTGTGTTATATAACTGTGAACAAAGATGACATGAATTGGGAGAAACTGACCAAGATCTGTTGTAAATGCCATTTATCATCTACTTGGCTGCTGGACTGATGCAGGTTGGATGAATGTCATCTCGATTCATGTAAACGATGTACACAATTCTCTGTTGTTTTGCGCTTCTGGTGCTGCTCATCACGGCTGCTTCGAAAGTGTCTTTTGGTTTTGTGTAGTGCTGAATCATCTATTTCCTGGTGTGAACTGTTATCACTTTCAGTTAATATATATGGCGACTAAGCTCAAGTGTATATTAAAGCAAGATATTAGCACTTCCTTTTTAGGTGCTCATACCAGCTGACCTAAAAGACATAGGACATGTAACACTTAATAATAGAGCTTCCCGAAAAAAACGAATCAACATCAGAAGCTAGAGTACCAAGAGAGTCACGCATCGATTTAAGATGCGATGTTTCATTAGTAGTCATTTTTACCAAAGAGCAAATAATTAGGTCGGTAGAATAGATCAATATTAGAGTAAGAATTTTCCTTACCACCAATGGCCCAGCCGTGCTGAACTGAAGAATGACCCAAATGTGCAGCTCAGATATTCTTACAGTCGAGAGGCAGCAAACAACGGACATGACTCAATATGCTGAGTTCATCCCTTTTTTTCTTCCAGAAATATACCTTTCCTGTATGAAACACAAGGTGTTATGAAACCAAAAAGCTAGAGAACCAATCGTATTTTATGAGTTATGGAAAGAAACTGAGCAAATAATATGGGCCACGGCAAGAAAAATATCACAATCTTGGATCTAACCCAGGTAAGAGTAGCTGAGGATGATTCGCTGGTACTGATTCCCGCAGAATCTAGAGAGGGCGGCCGTGTCCTGACCTAGGGGAGGCGGCCATGACCTGCCTGAACGGCGCGAAGGACTCCGGCGTGACCTCCATAGCTCGCAGCTTCACCACCCTTGGCTCCTCCCACTTGGCTTCCATCGTCTGCGGCGCCGACAAGGAGTCTTCGGCGTGCACGGCTCTGCCGGTCTTGCTGTTGGTGCAAGGAGGACGAAGTGGAGGACTGGAGGGGGAAGGGAAGGTGCGCTGGTCGAAGTTGCCGTCTACATCCTTGCCACATCCACTGCTGCCCGGCAGAGATGGAGAGGGGTGAGACACATAGTAGAGGAAGGCGCCAAGATAAATCGGGCGAATAGCTCCTATGCGACGTCGTTGGAGAAACGCGTCCAGAATGCGACGTTGTTGGTGGAAATAGCTCTCGTGCGACAGCTAAGATGGCCCAAATAGCCTATGTGCGACAGTCGGCCCAGACACAGGTTAGTGGTAGTATTATGTGATCGTCGCGGGTCCCACAACTTATACACATCAGCCGAGGGGCCTCAAGCACTGGTCCCACAACTTATACACATCAGCCGAGGGGGCCTCAAGCGCGGGACCCACCAGTTTGTCCACGTCACGGCGTGGGACCCACAACTAACAACGAGAAACGAGCCGCCACTCCCCGGAGCCATCCAACGCCACCATTTCGACCGTTGCCCGCATCTTCCACCCCTGTCCCCTCTTCTTCTCGGGCCCGGCGACAAATCGCGGCGGCGGATGTCGAGCGCTTCATCCTCCCAATCCCGCCGGCCGCAATATGGTCCAAGGCCGATGATGAGTTGCCCGGATTGCCCCCGTACCGCCCCCCTGAAGCGGCGTGTCACCATGTCCGACACGCACGGCAATCTTGGGCGCGAGTATGTCAAGTGCGACAGCAAGCCAGAGCTGGGGAAGGTCAGATCTTGGTTATACCTCTCCCAATTTCATTTAGGTGTGTCCAATTTCTACTTTTTGTGCCGATTTGGGGATTAGGGTTCATATTTCCGATTTGGGAATTAGGGTTCATCGTTCTGATTTGGGAATTGGTTTCAGGATCTACGCAATTGCAAGCATTTTGAGTGGTTGGACGAGTACATCGATAGGATTCAAGGTCAAGGCGCATCCCCGGGGCCGATGTTGGACAAATCCGTAGCTCCCACCACCGGCGGGCTTGCTTCAACCGTTGGGAATGGGGAAGAATTCAAGGTAGCTGAGTTGAATGAGTCGAGCGTATGCACAAGCGGATAAAGAAACTCGTGGTTCTCGAAGAAGCAAGATAATATGATGGCTGCATTCTTTTATATTTGTGTAATTGCTCTTGGGATTGCTTATGTGCTGATCATTAGTCGATAGACGATGCAGTTAGATATGAATGACAGGGCACCCCTGTTTGATTTCCATCTAGATGACCGTGAAGAATGAGTTGCAATTTAGTTTTTGTGCAATGTTAATTACCGTTCAACGTGCACTGTTTTTGTAATAGAAGAACAAAGTGCATTGTTATGTAGCCTTCAATATAAGGCAATGAGCAAATTGTATTATAAAGTTTTGTAAATAAAATGAGTAACATTCAAATTTGAGCACATGTAAAATGAGAAGCAAAAGAAAAAATAAAAAATAAATAGATGAAAAGAAGTGGAGGAAAAGAGAAGCGGCCCGGGCCCGGCCCTACCGTTAAGATAAATGTAAAACGGGTTGCGTCTGTAAACGAAAAAAAAAGGTAAGGATTGAGACCTAACCCTGTGGCCCGGCCTGTTAAGTTAAATGTAAAGCACGGCCTGGGTTTTTCATTTGATATCACTCTTTTCTCAGTTGTAGATGTTTAAGGGTTAGGATTGAGCAATGTGATGCACAAATGTTTTACCAAATGCATAAATGTTTGACCACATGAAAATTAAATAAGAATACTCATAAAACATTGAAATTAAATAGAATAGATAAAGTGGGGCATATATGCCCAAAGAAGCACACGGTACAAACTCACACGATACAAACTCACACGATAAAAAACACACACAACGACAATAGATAATAAAAACTAGAAAACATTAAAAGAAGACGCGACGCCGTCATCCTTGGCTCCTCCTTGGCTCCTCCTTGGCTTGGCTCCTCCGGTGGTCACTCCTCCTCCTCCTCGATGGTGATGGGGGTGGTGGGCGGGTAGTGGAAGTTGTAGGGGAGGGAGTGCATGTTCCCGAGAGAGGGGAAGATTGCACGGAAATTGGTGAAGATATTGTAGGTTGTGAATGCGATGAACTCGCATCCACACCAAAACACCTTACCAAGAAGGAAGAAGGCGTCGTGGGGGTTGACGAAGCGGACGGTGAGGCCGATCTGGAGTTGACCGTTGTCCCCGCCGTCGAAGTACCCGTCGAGGTGGAACATGGGCGGCGCGCCGCGAGGAAGGTTGAGGTGGCGGTAGCCTTGCGAGAGGAATACCTCCGCAAGTTCCCTACCAGTCCTCCACCTAGAAATGGTCCACACACGGAGTTGGTTCTCCACAATGACTCCCGCCGGGAACTCGCGCTCCGGGACGGTCGCCGGGAGACGGTAAGTTGGGTGGGTGAACGCCATGGGCTTGGTGGTGGCTAGGGCTAGGGCACGGATAGGACGGTTGCGGCTTGAGAGAAGGAGAGAGTAGTGGTGAGTGGCGAAGAGGAAGGGGATGGGTGCCCTTAAATAGCCAGAGGAAGGGGAGTGGACGGAGGCATCGTGTGAAAGAGAAGGAGAAGGGGAGGGGGCGTGTGAGAAAATTAAATGGATGAGCATGACCCGTGGTCGTTTGCATGCCCGTGTTTGCTGAAACGATGGCACGACTCGCCCGCACCGCCCGCCAATGTGTGTTGCGCCCGCCGAAAGAGAGCACGCCGCCCCCGCACTCGCGACACCGACGGGCGACACGGGTCCGAGACGTAATAAATAGCTACGAGACTACGCGGGCAGGGCTGAAAAAAGATGCCCTTCGATTTGCTTGTGTATGTTTGTACATGACCGTTTGCACTTAAAGTAGAGTATTAAGAAAATGAATCGACTAAAATAAAATGAGTTTGTAAAATAGACACGAAAATGAGTTGATTTAAAGAAACTATGTTATGCTTGTATTTGGCAAACACACACGAAAAATGAGTTGAATAAACCAAAATGAGTTTTGGTATGTTTGGATTTGGCAATGACACACAAGCATGATTTGATTTTCAAGAAACTAAATATGTTATTCTTGTATTTGGCAAAGACACACGAAAAAGAGTTGGATAAAACAAAATGAGTTATCATATGTTTGGATATTGCAATGACACACAAGCATGATCTAATTTCAAGAAACTAAGTATGTTATATTTGTACTTGGCAAAGACACACGAAAATGAGTTAAATAAATCAAAACGAGTTTTGTTATGTTTGGATTTGGCAATGACACACAAGCATGATTTGATTTTGAAGAAACTAAGTATGTTATGCTTGTATTTGAGAAAGACACATGAAAAAGAGTTGGATAAAACAAAATCAGTTTTGTTATGACAGACGATAATTAGTTGAATAAAATAAAGTAAGTTTTGTTACCGTTGGTTTTACCGTTGCTCCCCTAGTATTTTATGTGTACTCTTTAAAAGGAGTGGCAAGGCCGAGACTAGGAGGCTGCACTCTACAAGACAATAGCCGTAGCCGCGACGCCGCATGGGACATGCATGCCGACGTGGGCGTTCGCTCGATGGCTCTGGCCGGGCGCAGCTCTCCAGGAGGCGACACGATTCGGCCCGGCGGTCAAAAGGATCCGAGCTCAGCCCAAACAGAGAATAGATGGCAGCCAATCGGATTCGAGAACTAGTCCTCCCACGGATCACGCTCGCCAGCCCGCGCGGAATCCTTCTAGAAGCACAGATCGGACGAATGCGGTTGGTCCTCGGGTTAGGCCGACGGTCCGCATTGGCCGTTAGGGTTAGCTGGCCAGCAGATTTGAAATGAGGATAAAAAATTCAAAAAATTCAAAAAATATGAATCCTGCTCACATTGTCTTCTTATATCATCTAGCAACAACTCAAGTTGATAAAAATGGTGTAGATACATTGTAACGAAAAAATCATGTGTACAATGTGATATCTTGAACTCTGCCGTACGAAGTCGAGGATTTGAGAGAAGGGTTTGAACTTTGAATCATGGAATGGAACCAAAACTTGGAAATAGGTTCATTTAGGTGTAAGTAAGAAGGATCCATGCTTCATTTCTCAATTTTGTGTTTTGACCATGTTTTAATGCTAGTCAAACCATAGCTTTGACCAGATTTGAAATGAGGATAAAAAATTCAAAAAAATTCAAAAAATATGAATCCTGCTCACATTGTCTTCTTATATCATCTAGCAACAACTCAAGTTGATAAACATGGTGTAGATACATTGTAACGAAAAAATCATGTGTACAATGTGATATCTTGAACTCTGCCGTACGAAGTCGAGGATTTGAGAGAAGGGTTTGAACTTTGAATCATGGAATTGAACCAAAACTTGGAAATAGGTTTATTTAGGTGTAAGTAAGAAGGATCCATGCTTCATTTCTCAATTTTGTGTTTTGACCATGTTTTAATGCTAGTCAAACCATAGCTTTGACCAGATTTGAAATGAGGATAAAAAATTCAAAAAAATTCAAAAAAATATGAATCCTGCTCACATTGTCTTCTTATATCATCTAGCAACAACTCAAGTTGATAAGCATGGTGTAGATACATTGTAACAAAAAAATCATGTGTACAATGTGATATCTTGAACTCTGCCGTACGAAGTCGAGGATTTGAGAGAAGGGTTTGAACTTTGAATCATGGAATGGAACCAAAACTTGGAAATAGGTTCATTTAGGTGTAAGTAAGAAGGATCCATGCTTCATTTCACAATTTTGTGTTTTGACCATGTTTTAATGCTAGTCAAACCATAGCTTTGACCAGATTTGAAATGAGGATAAAAAATTCAAAAAAATTCAAAAAAATATGAATCCTGCTCACATTGTCTTCTTATATCATCTAGCAACAACTCAAGTTGATAAACATGGTGTAGATACATTGTAACGAAAAAATCATGTGTACAAGTGTGATATCTTGAACTCGCCGTACGAAGTCGAGGATTTGAGAGAAGGGTTTGAACTTTGAATCATGGAATGGAACCAAAACTTGGAAATAGGTTCATTTAGGTGTAAGTAAGAAGGATCCATGCTTCATTTCTCAATTTTGTGTTTTGACCATGTTTTAATGCTAGTCAAACCATAGCTTTGACCAGATTTGAAATGAGGATAAAAAATTCAAAAAATTTCAAAAAAATATGAATCCTGCTCACATTGTCTTCTTATATCATCTAGCAACAACTCAATTAACATAAGATGATTTAGACAAGGTTGAAAAAAAAGTTGCTTAGAAATGGGGTCGTTTACCCTCACCCGGAGGCCGTTTTTGAACACATCTTTCATTAAACCGATGAAAATGAGTTACTCCACAAAATTGTCCAATTGATTAACAAGTTATAACAAACTAGTGCATAAACTAGTGCATAACATTCAAATAGCATTGCAACATCAAAAATGATGTCAACTTTCAAATTTGGTTCAAATTTGAAATTGGTTCAAATTTGAAATCTATTCAAATTACAAATAATAAGTTTCCACACCCTAGCACATAAGTTTAAAACCATTACATCAAACTATTTCTTCGCTTCTTCCTACCACTTCTCATTGCAGTACCATAGCATAGTTTGTTCATACTCCCGAACTTTTTGCCGCAACCACTAGGCCCCCTCATCTTTTGCACATCCGGCACAGTGCACAAGCACATCGGCAGCCATAGGAAAATCCGGCACGTGCATAACCTCCCGAGGCACAGGCACATCAGCAGCCACAGCACATCGGGCATAACCTCCCGAGCTTCAGAATTCAGCACAACCTCTAGAACAGGTTCGAATTCATCATAACCTCCGTAACGAGTTCATCCGGCAACTCAATAGTCAAATCTAGTTGAGGCAACGAAGTAGCTCGAAACAGGTTCATCCGCACCGGTGCATTGACCAAACTGTTTCTTTTCTTTCTATAGCCATTGAGTCTTGGCTTTTTCATTGGCCAACGACTGTTCAACAACAAGAGGTGGGGCTTTTTCTCCACGCTTCCTCCCGAACAAGGATATAAATTAGATACTCGAAATAAGCAAATGAAACAAGGTACATAAATTGGAGAATTAACATTAACATACTTTGGTTGTACAGGAGTGTAACGGCATTTTGGGGAACCAATTCTATGCCCAAGTTCCTCACACAACTTGCACTCGTTTTTGTTACCTTTTTGAGCCCTTTTAGGCTTTTCTCGGTTTTTCCTTTTTCCCCTTCTTACTACAACCCCCCTTCTCAAACCAAGCTTTGTATCTCGCTTCTGTTTGGGTCTCCCGACCCTTTCTTTTACTCGAGGGGGACACAAGTGTAAATTCTATATCCACCTCGAGCCACCGAGATTGGTTAGTCAAGGCTGGAATTGGAGTTGCATATGCAGCCTTAAACTTTTGTACCGAGTAATACTCATGCAAATATGGGTGCATATTTAACCCGGGTTTAGATGCCAAAAAAATTATGGCATGCTCACATGGTTTTCCAAGTGTGTTGCAACTCTAGGCAAGTGCACTCCCGCAACTCAATGTTTACCACATGCCTCTTGACACTCCTTGCATCTTTAACTTCAGCATCAAATAAGGAGGATTTCTCAACGGATAGATGTGAAAGGTTTCTACTCTTGTTGACCACCTCGTCGTACCACCGCTCGGAAGCTTGTCCCCTTCCAACATATCACCAAGTCTTCCTCTCAAGTCCCACAAACGCATGATCATGATCCTTATTTGGTCCACCATGTCATGCACATGCAAATCTTTTAAATCTTTCACTTTATTGTTGAAACTTTCTGCCAAGTTGTTATTGATGTGATCACATTTTATTGCAGTATTAAAACCTGATCTGTACCACAACAGAGAATGGTATGTGTTCAACCAGGAAGCAAATTCATTGTCGACACAAGCTTCCATGATCTTACCAAGGTGGTAGGAATGTGTCTCGTGGTCCGTAAGCTCTTGCCGCTGGCCACATGCGCCCAAATTCATCTCCTCTAAATTTTTTTATCAGATTCATCCACATATGTCCAAAGCACTCTCTCTCGCTCAGCATGGGGGAAAACATTTTTTACAGAATTTTCCAGCCCTTTACATGCATCTCGTGTGGATGGCCAAAGGTGAACCGGCCCTATGCATCTTTTCGGTTGCATCATGAACCATGTCCAGCCTTGCCTCTGTCTCTCGATTGAAACAGTCCAATTGCAATTGGGAACATCCAGGTTGTGTCCATCCAAAGAATTGCATGCAGCCAACCGACCATTCCACTTGCCACCGAAAAAGAAGAGTCTATGCTCAAATATGGACGACATCCCGCTTTGAATCCATCTATGCAAGGCTTCAAACACATAAAAAACTTGCTGAAGTAAACACTCGCCATCCTCTCGTAACCTCTCGTATCTATCTCCACCACACTTCCAGGTGACCTCTTCTCCACCTCAGCTTTAAAGCTATACAACATCCTAAATGTATTTGCCCGAGTCACCATACAATGATTTCATTGCCCTTTGTTTTGCCTTCCAAACCGTGGTATATTTCAGTTTGATGGGGTATAGCTTCTCCAAGTCCACTTTAAGCCTTTTTGCAGTAGTGTTTGGAGTTTTTGCTAAAATAGGAGTAATCTTCTCTCGTAATCCAAAGCTGGTTTGTCATATTTGAAAGTCTCCGTGAAGTGGTCATACATGTATGCCGGTTTGGTATTTGATTTACCCCGATCGTACTCGCCATCGAGTTGTAGTCCGGCGGATATGTACCATTTGCATGGATTTCCACCACCATCATAGCCTTTGCACCTAGCATAAAATTTCTTCCTATCAGTCCACATAGTCTTGGCATCAAACTCTTTTTTCATCGCATAGGTCCTAAAAGACATCCTAAACTCATTCATATTTGGCCACAACTTTCCAACCTCAACTACTGGGTTCTCTTTGTCATACAAACAGACCAGCTCATTGTCGTTTGCATCATCCACATCATCTGCAGCCTGTCTCATCAGCTCTTCTTCATCCTCATTTCCACGGCCTGCATTTGTGTTACCATGTGCGAGCAAAGAACTGTCATCCTCGCTTGCATGGCCTTCATCTCTGTCATCAACTCGGAATGCCAAACATTTTGGCCATTTCAATGTCGGATATTGGTGCAATGACTAAATCTGTTTTTTCATTCAACTCTACTACATTCCGAGTCAACAACAATCTTTTGAGCACCATGGTTTCCCTCCTCCGCATCTCGCATCAGCCCCTGTATCTTCAGCTAGTACTGTCGGTTCGAGTGAACAATGACAACATCTGCCCCTCCTTTGTGAAGCCCACTCATCATCTTGCATCCGAGCAGCCATCTTTGATTGCACATAACCTACTCGGAATTTGTTTGTAGATCAATAAGCTCGCATGAAAACTTACTTGATTGCTTTCCCACCCTTCTTGACGATCAATTTCAGCAACCATGGATTCTCCATCTTCAATTCTCACATATTCACCCTTATAGTTGTCAAACCGTAGCACGTACACCTCTTGTTCCGGACCCCAAACAATCTTCTCCCCTATCTTCTCCACCAAATTGCGCACGGCCTCCTCCTCCTTTCCCTCCAATTCCTCGCGGATCAACATCTTCAAGATCAAGAGCCAACCTCACGGTGCTATTTGCAATGTCTTGGACGCTTCCATCACTCGGCTTTGCTTTACGTGAGAAATAATTCGACCGTAATTGCGAACGTGGTGGCAGAATCGGGCGCATCATCTCCCTCGTCAATGGTGGGCAGCGGCGGCGTAAGCAAGCAATTGACCCCCAAATCGGCCCCCAAATCGATAACGATAACATCAAAAGAAGGGGCGCATTACCGATTTGAAGCACCGACTCCTCCCTCCATCTGATTCAGCCCGCGCTCCTCTCGATCCGCCCAGATACGCTGATTCTAAATCGGCAACGAAACTGAACATCAAGACAAGATCCAGGGGTATGAGACTAGGGTTTTGCAATTACTCACCTGCAATAGCTCCGCCGCCGCCGAGATAGACGCTCCGCCGCCGCTGAGATGAAAAAGGGCCGCTGTCGGAGAAGAAGCCCAGGGCGCCGCCGCTCGCCGCCGTTCTCAGTTCACCACGCGCGAGTCGAGCGGACCGTTGAGACATGCGGGACCCTCACTCGTGAACGGTTGACTCTGCCGTACATGGACCAGGTGGACCCCACTTGTTATAACCCTCACTGTCCTAACCTAATCGCATCCTAACTAAGTTTCTTAACCCGCGTCAGCTGCCTATCGCATGCGAGCTATTTGAAGCATAAAAAACGACGCATGGTAGCTATTTGAGCCAACAACATCGCACCGTGGAGAATTTCACTCAACTGTGTCGCATAGGAGCTATTGGCCCAGATAAATCAACCAAGATTGGGAAAGGAGGAAGGGAGAATTTCATACCTGCGCACCGAACTGTCGGCCGATGGTTGTTGGCCTCCTCCCTCGCTATGGCTACTCTCGCTCGACTCCTCCTCTGATCCGCTCTGGCTGCGAGCTCGGCCACACACCTCGCCGTGAAGATCCCTCGGTGGCGCATCGATTCCAGGCCGCTGCCCACCGGCACGACACAGCACCGCGTCGGTCTCCTCCGCCGCGGCGCCTCGCCTTGGTCGCCGGCGCGCTGTCCACAGCCTCCTCGCGTGACTGATGCGCTGGGGGTGGGCTGGTGAAAAGAGGCACTGCTGCATCAGCACCGCATCGGCCTCCTCCGCCGCGGCGCCTCGCCTTGGTCGCCGGCGTGCCGTCCACGGCCGGCCTCCTTGCGTGACTGATGCGACGGGGTGTGTTGGTGAAAAGAGGCACTGCTGCATCAGCACCGCATCGGCCTTCTTCGCCGCCGGCGCGCGGTCCTCGCCCTCCAGCGGCGCAGCGCCCGCTAGCGTCCACGCTTTGCGTCTGGGCGACGCATTTCCACTTTTACATCAATTATGAAGTTTCAAACAATAAAATAAAGAATTCAAGGAAGTCATAGTTATTACGTTCAAATTTTGAAAAGTCTGCATAAAAATAAGTTAGTATTCCTCTAGGCATAATTTTCATGGCCAGCCAATGTTCACTGATGCTCAACCAGATCCGTTTGCAGCTGTTTGCACACGTTTTCGTTAGTGATATCTACATTTATATGTAGATAGTCCTGCCAACATGAAGCTTCAGGAAGTAGCGCAACTAGCTCACCTTGGAATTCTCGGTGATTCTCATTGCGGCCATCAGGACGCTCGTTCTCAATGATCATGTTGTGCATGATCACGCAGCATGTCACCTCATGCATGGTCTTCAGCGACCATGTTCTTGCCGGGTGACGGACAATTGCCCACCGAGCTTGGAGAACACCAAATCCGCGCTCCACATCTTTCCTGCAAGCCTTTTGCATCTTGGCAAACCTCCTCGTCTTCTCGCAGTTTGGATTACGGACATTATTCACCAGTGTGTCCCAGTCAGGGTAGATGCCATCAGCAAGATAATATGGCTTGTCGTATACATTTCCATTGATCTCGTAGGTCACCCGGGGAGCTTTGCCTTGCATGAGCCTGTTGAAAACTGGAGATCGGTGCAACACATTGATGTCATTGTTGGAACCGACCATACCAAAGAATGAATGCCAAATCCATAAATCTTGAGATATGACAGCTTCAAGAATGACAGTCCGTCCCTCCTCATGCCCGCTGTACGCACCCTGCCATCCAAATGGATAGTTTTTCCACTCCCAGTGCATGCAATCTATGCTGCCAATCATTTCTGGGAACCCTCTCGACTCGTTGATAGACATGAGCCGCCTTGTATCCTCAACAGTTGGCTCCCTACAGTAATACTCTCCGAACACGGCAATCACGGCTCGGCAAAACATGTACATGGCCTCAAGGCAGGTGCTCTCACCCATTCGAAGATACTCATCGAATATATCCGCAGTCATTCCATATGAGAGCATGCGAATAGCCGCGAAGCATTTTTGGTAGGAGGTAAAGCCTAGCGCACATGTTGCATCGGGCCTGCATTTGCATTAGAAGTAGGGGTCGTAGTTTCTGACGTCGCGTAGAATGACCAAAAATAGGTCCCTTGACATCCTGCACCGGCGCCGGAACACTTTTTCCGAGAACACCGGATTGGTGAGGTGGAAGTAGTCCTTGTGGAGGCGGGCCTGCCCTGCCACTCTGTTGCGTGGCAGGTTTTTGGAGCGCCCCTTCACAGAGCCCCGGTGCACCGACTGATCGGACTCGTCGTCGGAAGAGGAGTCAACGACCTCCGTGTGGAACTTCTCCACCATATGCCACATCTCCATCTACGTGGGTACGAACTGTTGATCAATGGCCGTGCACAAATAGCACCGAAAACAGGAGAAGAAACCTACCGGCGCAATTGACCGAACAGGTCGTGGGCGGCACGGAAGGGCGACGCAACCGGCAACGTTTGGCCCCAAAACAGCCGACAGGTACGAGGCGGAGCCAAGCCCGAGTACGATCCTTCTCTCCCGCGCGGCCACAATGGAGCCGACGGCGACTACCGCGGCGCTGCGGCGGGACGCGGCGGGTGGGGTTGGGGTGGTGGCGTCGCACTAGGGCAGCAAAGAAGGGGAAAAAGAAGCAAATCCACACGGTCGATTTCGCTGTCCCTAACTTGCAGGACCGGGTAAGAAATGGAGGACGCTCGGCGCGTCCGCCAAGCGTCCGCGGAGATGCAAACCTAGCGCATATTTGGACCAGGTTTGCATCTCCGCGGACGGTCCGGTCACTTTGCGTCGCCCCGCTGGAGCAGAACCCAGACGCATTTCCAGTCACACGGATAAAAACGGTCGCTCAGCATCCGTTTACATCGCGCCGCTACTGAAGATGCCCTAATACGATGGGGTGGGCTGGTGAAAAGAGGCACTGGTGACGCACGTATCTATGCCACGAGTTACTCCTCGATTGTTCGATAGAAGGGAGGAAATCTGGCACCGCTCAATTGACGGACTACAAAACCAACAGTGTCTACCCCACGAGAGCCCACCACTTTCTCAAATACTTTGTAGCTACAGGTACACTCCTGACGCCACAATAGAACCACCAGGAAGGGAAAGCACGTCACGTGGCCACACTACAGTAAAACCAAGCCCACCTCAAAACCCTACATAGCCCCGAAAGGTACACAGAAAATAATCACATGAACTAAAACCACCAAAGAACACACGTGTTACATCGGCATTAATCTAAAACAAAGTTCAAAGTAATGAGAAAAACAAACATGCTTGCTGAACAACAAACGAAATTTCAGGACGAGTGATAGTGAGATACTGAAGAGTACCGTTAAGACTACGATAAAGAGAAGCATCAGAAAAGGTGATCACCAGTGGAAGAGAGTTTGGAAGTAGCATCAACATGTGTGCGAGAGGACTAACAGTCGAGCATACTAGCACATGTTAAAACATCAAGAATATATTGTCGTTCTGAAAGAAAAAGACCATGAGTGTCATGGGTGACAACAATATCCATAAAATGATGAAGCAAACCGAGGCCAGTCATGGAGAATTCAGCGCTGAGTAAGGATATGAGATGATCAAGAAATTGCTGAGTGGATGTTGTAAGAACAATATCATCAAGATAGAGAAGCAAATATGCAGTGTGATAGTCAGTGTGGTACGAAAAGAGAAGAATCATAATCAGAAGGAGTAAAACCAATATTTTGAATAAAAGTGAAAAAAATGTTAAAAGCATGCACGAGGGGCTTGTTTGAGACCATATAAAGATTTCTTGAGAAGAAAAACATAAGAAGGAGAATAAGAATCCTTGAAACCTAGAGGTTGCTGACAGTTTAATGTTTCATGAAGAGTACCATTTTGAAAAGAATTTTTAACATCAAGTTGGTGAATTGGCCAAGAAGAGGAGATAGTAATACTAAGGACAGTGCGAATGGTGCTTGGTTTGATAACTGGGGAGAAGGTTTCATCATAGTCAATGTCATGTTGTTGAGATAATCCACGACATACCCAACGAGCTTTGTAGATAGAGAGAGAGAGTGAGAGTACCACCAGAGTGAATTTTTTGTTGAATAAACCACTTGAGAGAAACAACGTTAGCGCCAGGAGGACATGGAACAAGTTGCCAGGTGTCGTTTTGAAGAAGGGCATTATATCCATCACACATTGTAGCTGTCCAATGGGGATCTAAAAGGGAATATTTGTATGTTTTAGGAATAGGAGAGGGAGCAACGTCGCTCAAAGGTTTAAACATTGAGTGGGTAGATGGAAGACATATTTTGCATGTGTACGCATGTCGTGATCATTGTAAGGTTGAGTGGTAGGAACTGCATGAGCAGGTGGTGGTAGAGGTTGCAGGAATGGGGTGGGTTTTTGTGGAGGAGGAGAGCCCCACTCAGCGGAAGATGCGTGCATAGGGGACCGTGTAGCAGAAGGCTGCCGTGGCATGGTTTTGTAGGGGATTGGCTGTCGTGGCAGGGTTTTGCGTAGAATTGGCTGCTGGGGTAGGGCTTTGGGTGTTAGTGGGTTCATCGATAGCAGTGATGTGTATGGGTGAGAGAGTAGCACGGCGAGAGGAATAAGAAGGGGAATTTATTGGAGAGGTAGTGGTAGGTGTGTGTGCTGCATAGGGAAAAATATGTTCATTAAAAGTAACATGACGAGATATGTGTACGTGTCTAAAGAGGAGGTCTAGGCAACGATAACCTTTGTGTTCATCAGAGTATCCGAGAAAGACACAAGTGACAGATCGTGGAGCCAATTTATGGTGCGAGGTAGCATAGGTGTTAGGAAAACAGAGACAACCAAAAACTCGAAGATTTGAATATTTTGGATGTCATCGAAATAGGGAAAAAAATATGGTGTTATATATGTTTGGAGTAGCTTTGGAAGGTCAAATGTTTAAGAGATAGGTGACAGTACGGAGAGCTTCAGCCCAAAACTTGGAGGGGGGCGATGAGTATAGGAGACGGGTGCGGATAATATCATTGATAGTACGAAGGGACCGTTCATCCTTGCTATTTTGGGAGATGTGTAAGGACAAGAAAAGCCTAAGAGAATGCCATGCCTATGAAATAAGTCCTTATTACGAAAGTTATCAAATTCACGGCCATTATCACATTGAATAAAATGGATAGGAAGAAAGAAGTGAACAGCTACATATCGTTGGAAATTTAAAAAGATAGTGTAAGGTAAAGGTCCATAAAAAGTGTGTGAAATCATCTAAAACAACAAGGTAGTACTTAAATCCGGATATACTAGCATGATGAGACATCCATAGATCACAATGCAAAAGTTCAAAGGGAAAGGTACTAGAAGAAGTAGATGAACTAAAAGGGAGAGGCACATGTTTTCCTTGTTGACACGAATCACAAGTTGAAGACTCATGAGTGGCCTTATTACAGGGTACTGAAAATTCACTAAGAATAGATGTCAAGGTGGCGGTGTTGGGGTGGCCTAAACGCTGATGCCAGAGATCCACCGTAAACACCATGGTAGAAGGTTGGACGGTGGTAGGAGCTCCATGAAGAGTGTAGAGATCACCAGAACTATTGTAGCGGGCGATCTCCGCTTTGGTCAGGTAATCCTTCAAACACAAGACAAAATAGTCAAATTTAACAGAACGAGATTATCACGAGTAAGCTGGCGAACAGAAATAAGGTTTTTGATGAGAGTTGGTGCAACGAGAACATCAGGAAGAAGAAGTGGTTTATTGCGAAAAGGAAGATTGGTGTGGCCGACACAGTAAATAGGAATTGAGGAACCGTCTCCTAATGTAATAGAGGAAAACGAAGATGGAGTGCGATTTGACAGCATATTACTTGATGAAGACAAGTGACTAGAAGCACCAGAATCAAAAATCCAGTCCGTGCTTGAGTTTCAGCGAAGTTGTTCATGGCCTGAAGAAAAGCAGCTTGATCCCAGTGTGTCGTCGCAGCAGGGAGTGGAGATGGTGCAGCTGACAATGATGCCGGGATTTGCACAGCTGGCAGCTGGTACGGCAGATGAAGGCCACCTTCCGGGTAGGTGTAGAGGAGGGCGACGCAGTGTCATACGTGTAGGGTAGTGGTGCAACATGCATGGTAGGCTTGGGGAGGCCGCCGCGATCCAAGCAATCTAGGGGAGCCGGTGTGAGGACGCATGCCTGGCATCCAGGAGCCAGAGTAGGCCGGTGGCGCACCGACCGTGGAAGGCGCGGTCTAGGGCATAGACCAGGCCTGAACCATCCCTATCCTAGGGTCTTGCGTGGGGCGCCAGCTCGGAGGCGCAGGAGGTGGAGGCGCGCTGAAGGATGGTGCAGTTGGTGGCGCCGGATGGAGCGGACACCACGTAGGGTTCTTGCCCTGATAGATGGGGCTAGAACGCCACCCAGAAAGAGGCTGCATGGGCGGCACAGGTGACACAACACTAGGAGGTGGCGGCGGTGGTCGAGGAGTAGCAACGAAGACCCGAGGGCGGGCCTCCTTGCGACCTTGCGTGTTGCCGGCGTGTTGAAGTAGGGACCAAACCTCGGTAAACGTGGGGCATGGACGCATCATGGGGATGAAGGAGGATGTTGATGAGTTGGCGATCAGTCATGGGATCGCCGAGTTCGCAGAGCTCCTCGTCGATGGCGTTGAGGCTTTGGTCGTACGTGTTGATGGAGGCGTTGCCCTGGGCGGTGTTGCGGAGCTCGTTTGTTGAGGCTGGTGACACGGGCGTCGACGTTGTCCTGGAAGAGTTGCCGAAGTGCCGACTAGAGGGCCGAGGCGGTGGCGGCGTTGCGGAAGACGAGGTTGAAGATCTCGGTGGAGCCGCGCGTGTAGATCCACTGGATGATGGCAAGATCGTCTTTGACCCATTTCAGATAATTGGGGCGAGGCACCGAGTTGGCGGAGACATGGCCGTGAAGATTGCAACGACCTAGATTAACTTCATACAAATGACACCAGTGGTAATAATTTTGAGCAGCAAGATCTAATGTGATTGGGATAAAAGGAGAAACATCAGCAATTGTATCGGTGTAGGATAGGGTAGAAGGTGGAGGAGGAAGAAGGAGAGAGGTGGAGGCTTGGGTGGTGGTAGTTATGGTTTTGGCTGCAGTAATGGCGGCGCGCCACTTGAAGTTGCCGGGCGGCGGCTGCTTAGGTGGAGGCGTCATACCCAAGAGAGAATCGATATCTGATACCATGCAATATTGTAATTGTCTCACAACAATTGATTGATTTATTGATCAGATTATAAAGTATATATCTACTATATTAAACGTCAACACACATCTTTTTTCTCCTAATTCTGAATTGATTTTTGGATTAACAGTGGTTGAACACGTGTGTGCTTTTGTGGTATGATTTCCGCACTCTCTTTTTTGTGTACGTTTCGATGCTGTCTAGCAATTTCATCTGTCTGTTAGTACATCGTTTTGGTTCCTTGGCCGTGTGGCCGTAGCCACGAAGAAGCTAGGCGGTCAAAGCGGTGCTACGACTATCATTTACCCCGTACACGTAACTTCTCTCTGGATTTTCCCCTCCACTATATCTGGCCATGGGCAGCCCGGCCCGACGGCCCGGCCCGGGCCCGGCCCGAAAAACTCGGGCTTGGGCCAGAAATGTTGGCCCGACTGCCGGGCCGGGCCGGGCCTGGGTAGCCCGAAAACTCACTTTAACACTACGGCCCGGCCCGCGGCCCGATGGCCCGACGGGCTTGGTGGGAATTTGGTCGGGCCGGGCCGGGCTTGGGCCGGATTATTTTGCGTCGGGCCTACCTCGGTCCGGCCCGAGGCCCGGCCCGGCCCGACACATGCCCAGGTATACCCTCCACTCTCGATTTCTCTTCTTTGCTGCCGCCCCCGACCTTCCCCGCATGCGCGCCGCCACGGCGCCGCCCATGCCGCCACGGTGCCGCCCCTGCAGCTCCCCACTAACACGAGACCACTATGAGGGTCCCCATGCCCCGATCTCCTCCTCACCTGGCCCGCTCGCCGCCCCGTGCTTCTTCCGAGAACGTCCTCCATGGGCTTTCTCACGGGCGCGTGCTCTGGAGACGGCATCCCTCTGCTCTTCTCCTCACCACTGTGGACCTCCGCGGGCGCAGAACATGGGGAGGAGGGCCATCTTGCCGAGTTCCATATGCCGGCCATGGTGGCTGCCTCACCAGCAGCACCTCTGGCCATCGACGCACCGACACCACCTCGAACAGCGGAGCAAGGAGGACGAGGATGGCGCGCCACAAGGCCTCTGGTCGATCTGGGTGGGGTGGTTTCCCCTCCGCGATAGAGAGATCCAGGTAGCGGCGTTCCATTGGCCTCCTCTTCCTTCTTTTTCTCTCTTGGTTTTTCTGCAGTTCCTTCTCTTAATTGTTCCTTCCATGTGTTAATTTTTTGCAGATCGTGCCCCTGTCTGGGTGTGTTCGCTCCCTCTAGATGGACGCTGAAAGGGTCCTCTTCCTCCGCGCTCCAGCCGGGGTAGACTGCCTGTCTGTGGCTGTGGGAGGCGTGCCAGTTCAGCCAACTCACGTTCTGGTTTGGCTCCTCCGCCCTCGCGCCGGCGGCATGATCTTTGATTGACATCTGGGGTGATACACGATTGGGTGCAGAGACCGCATCAGTCTCTTATTTAGACGCCATGTCCTGGGATGGATGCAGTATTTAGACGCCATGTCCTGGGATGGATGCAGGCAACGCAAGCGGCAACAAAGCTCTATGTCAGTCGCATCAGCAACATAATTAAGTACCATATGCCTCTCTCTTTGAAATATTGCACTTCTAATTCATGATGTAAGATTTTCTGATGTTTCAGGATTCAGATTATGCTCATGAAGCACTCAAATTAGAGGAATTAATCTTAATTGCTTTTGAAGTGCTCTAAGTTCTCTCTCTAACTTTTGCATACCATTGGGGTCGTAAATTATGTCAGTGGTCTTTGTCAGGGAGGTTATGTTCAAAAAAATTTAACCTGTTCTACCAATATGCTGTTAGACTGCATCTTCTATTTGGATTTGTGTGCTCTTATAAAAAGCTAAGTCAATGCAGGCACCAATTCAGTGCTATCTTGCTCTCGCTGGTAGGACAGCAGGCTCGCAAGCTCTCTCAGTTGTGCACAAGAATACTTTTTCTGCAGGTTTATTTTTCAGGGACATGTCCGATGAGGGAATTTTAAGGTGATTAAAGGCGTCCTCACTGCTATAAGGTGTCATTGACTAAATGTTCTTTTTCATATATTGCCCTTAGGTGTGTCATTTTCTTGCTGCCTATTGCAGAATAAAGAAAATTTTATGAAGCTGGATAACGTTTGTACCTATCTCATTAAACATGCCATTGTGTAAAAGGTAGTTTTTTTTAAATCTATGGGTACATTTAGATAATTGTACACCTATTACAATGTCATTTCATATCATGGTTTCCATTTTTTCTCTATATTAGGTGATTGTTGTTTGGAATGGCGAAACCAGATCAATATTAGTGTGTTATTCAGCTCGCCAAAGTGCAGGATTCTCGCGCTATTAGCATTACAATTACCATGGACAGGTATGCTCTTATGCCAATTCCACTATTTATCAAATTGTATTATTATTAAAAATGTAGAAGCCATAGCATATAGTGTGTATCATCCTACTAATGGCTTCTTCCTTGCACACGACATCATTGTCAGTGGTACAATCCCATTAGAATTTAGTTCCTGGATAGAACTGAGGAGGTAATACTTGAGTTCAGGCCTACTAGAAATAAATTGAATATTGCAATTATTAGTCTTAGAGCATAGGTACGTATAGAGGTGTAAGCGACATCGCCATATAATTATTCGATCCCTCCATTAATATAATTTTTACCTTTCTAAGAGACAATAGGAAAAATTCTGTAGAATTTCTCAACCTCATGATCTACTAACTAGGGAGGTATTCATACAACAATGATACGTACCAAGTCAAAGCTTCCGAGAATTTTTAACATAGCTACAAATTAATTCGTCATTTATATTTTGTTAGTTAGGTATACATTTTAGAAAAGGTGATCTAATGATTCATTCCCCTAATTAGCTCTACAATTTAATAATTTAATGTTGGAGCCATTAAGAAGCCTTGAGAACAATTCAAAGCTTGCATTAGATTTTGTCTAGAGATTCAACTGTTAAGTACACAATTTGTTTGAATCAAAGTATTTCAGTAATTTTGGAGGATTTGAATCCATAGAATGTTTCAGATGGGAATAGTTGGGTTTATTGCTCAGATTTCCATAGATCTCTCACATATTTCACTGGATACTATTTCACTATATTGGAGTTTTTATATTACCCTGGATCAGAAAATTTCTTAGTCATTCATGATCAGATCCAACATACACGGAACTTGATCACTCATAACACCTGAACTGTCCGCTGATCATGCTGGATCTAGTCTGTGTAAGGGACTCCAGTTTGGTAACCACCCTTAAAGTCAGACTCCAACTTGATTGGTTTATCGAAATATTCAAATAGTGTTGCGGTCAGAAACCCACCGGCGGGCAGTGACTGGCAACACCGTAGAGCCGGGAACAACTCAGGGCTGCGGCTGGCCCTGGTCCCTCAGAGCGACGGCCCGCAAAGCCTTCTGGTCACACGTCCGATGCTGTCGCAAGGGCGTGCCACCTGACCTATACCTGGTCAGGAAGGTGTCGGATGATGCCTCGCTTAGTTTCCTGCATGGCATACACGTAAACGTTAAATACGAGCCTCGATCGGCTCTCAAGGTTGTCCCGTGAATCGGCTCAAAGAGCCGATCCACCCATGATTCGTACGAGGTGTACGAATATATGGTGGTCCTGCTTGATCAAGATAAAGCTAAAGCGATCTACGACGATTTAGGGTTTTCACCGCATAATCGGATCATCCTACTCACGATTGGGCCTCGCGCTCGCGTGCGGTGATCGTAAGCCGATCCTAGACAGGGCCTAAAAACCAACACGAGGTTGATCCCCGGAACATCCTGTCTAGGGCTAGCAAACTACACCCTACACGCCGCCGGATCCTCCAACCCTTTGTAAGGCCTAACTATTGCGGATATTAAACTAATCCTTGAAGAACAAGGAGCAACCGTAACGGATCGGATCTACTAAACAATGATCAAGCGGGGTGCCGCCCCTACACCTAAGATAGGTGTAAGGGCGGCTAGATGTATAAGGGTTGCACTACGACAAGCATATGATACGAAGAACAATGCTAACCCTAACACATCTAAGATAACTACGTTGCTCGCCATCAAAAAGGCTTCAGCACGAGCAACGCATGAACAACGTGATAAGCTTACGCTGCCTAGATCGCAAGATGCGATCTAGGCAGCATGGTGCTTACCGGAAGAAACCCTCGAGACGAAGGAGTTGGCGATGCGCCGAGATTGGTTTGTGTTGAACGTTGGTTGTTGTTTATTTCATAAACCCTAGATACATATTTATAGTCCGGGGGACTTTCTAATGTGGGAATAATCCCGACCGTGCACAAGGCAAACTCTAACTAACCGATACGTAATCTACTATGTTACAGATACAAGGTCAAACTAGCCCAAACTTTGCATATAAGGCCGATTCACGTATCTCTTCTGTATATAATCTTCAAGCCCATCTTGAATCACGGCCCGCCTCTGATCCGGTCAAATTCTGGTGATAACACATGCCCCCCTGGTTTTGGAAATGTTCCAAAATCATTACGCTTTCTTTCGTCGGGTCATGTCGTGGCAGAGCAGGACTGCCGCAGTGATCCTTCATTACGATGCCTTGCCTCTTCCACTTCTCCGCGTGGCCTCGCGAAATTTTCTCGTTGGGCACAACTTCCTCGGAAACTGCTGTGGCATTGAATCTCCCCTCATATCCCCTTTATTTAACCGTTCTACACAGTTTGCTTCTTCATCCCCTTCGCATTAGCACCCGAAAAACCCTCCTGCGCCACCATGTCTTCTTCCTCCTCATCCTCCTCCGGTCTTTCATATGGGTCCTCCTCCTCCCGCGAGACGCGGGAGGACATCCGCGCCCCAGAAGAATGGGACCAGGAAGACCACGCCTCCTCCATCTGGTCCGAGGACGACCAGTCCTTGACCAGCGGGGATGAGGATCTCCAGTTCCTCGCCGACGGGGAACTGGAATCGGAAAGCGAGGATGACCGGTTCCCCTGGGACGGCTGCCCCTCCTCTGAAGAAGAGGAGGAGGAAGACGACGACGACTCCCTCGAGGGCTACCCGCCCGCGAAACGCCTCCGCATGTGGTGGGATGACGGCAGCAGCGACGATGAAGAGGAGGATGAAGCTCCCGTAGAGGGCTACGGGAGCAGCGACGAGGAGCCCATCGGCAGTAGTGCCGATGAGAGCTCCGAGGATGACGACGAGGGCCGCGATGGCCCGTAGATTAGGATCTACTAGTGTAGGCCTAGTAGTAGTAGATTGGTCAATAGACCCTTCTTTTGTTCTTCCTTCTTTGAGCAATCGGCTCTTTCTTTGTAAGAAATCCTGTTCATTAATGAAGAAGTTTCCCCAATTTGATTTTGCCGATTTCTTTTAAACCGATTCTCAATGAGCCGATGGCAACGCATCGGTCTCTCATAAACCGCCCTTCATCTCTTCGACCACGGGGTGATTGCAATCTTGGTCAAAGCTCAATAAGCCGATGTCAGCGCATCAAGCCTTCATGATCTATCCTTCATCCTTTCGATCAATGAGTTTGAGTTCCGCCGGACCACCACCCTTGACGAAAATCGCGGCGCAGGACTAGCCGATGGCCACCCAATCGGCTTTCAAAAACAGAGCATCGACCAGGCCAGCTGCCCCCCGAGCCTCAGTCAAGGCGAAACAGAGACGAGGGCACGCCATTCAGACAAATGGACCTGGGCTCGATCATGTCTGAGAGAACTATCATGCGGAGCCAGCCGTAGCCGATCACCCTCCTCCATTGAAAGTCGATATTGCAGATGATCACACAACGGCTCAGAAGCAGAACTCCTCTGACACAGAGCTGGAGATCCTTGTGTTTTGCACATGCTACTGGTAGATTCCATAAAATTTGTGCTAGAGTCGATGGCCGTGCATCGGCTTTGTCCCTCAGCTCTAAAGTCGATGCGCGTGCATCGGCTGTACCTCGCGAGAAACTGCGTGAGAAATTTTTTTTTACAGGCCGATTTTTCTATCGGCCCCCGTTGTTTCACTGCACATGTATCGCACACGTTCATCCGATTAGGTGCCCCCCGAGCCGATTCTGCCAGGTAACTGCTGAAATCGGCTCTGTGATTAGCCAAGGCACTCTATGCGAACGTCGGCTTGATTAGGACCAGTGTGGACTTCTTCTAGCTTTTAGCCAACGTAACCCTATTGCCCATTAGATTGACGTTGAACCCAGGCAGAATGGATGGTGAGGATAATTTTGGCCGATTGCTGGAATCGGCCTCCACGTTGCTTGCTCGATGAAGGTTTTTTGCAATGTTCCTCCATAAATCCTTGGGGCCGATCACTTGGATCGGCATCGCCACATTTGTCCATCGATGTTGCTCTTGTTACACGGTCAGGCCGGTGGATAAAACCAGCCTAACCCCATTCTTTGTCACGTCGATGCGCTCGCAGTCGTCCAAATTGATGCCTGAGAGTGGCTCTTGGCCTGATGTCTCCCAAACGTTCTTGCCAGCCGTTGAAATCTCGGCTGAATCATCTGCGTGGACGACTTCTACTTCATCTCCATCCCACCGTATTAGGCATTGGTGCATTGTGGATGGAATGCAACAGCTTGGCGTGGATCCAATCTCTCCCTAGTAGGACAAGCATAGGAGCTCTTGCCGTCGACAATAAAGAACGTCGTAGGGACAGCTTTTCCTTCCTACGGTCGGATCCACATTCGTAACACCTTGTGCGTCGGATGCTTGGCCGTTGAAATCGCTCGGTGTGACATTGGTCTTGATCGGATCCGAGCTGGAGCGTCCCAACCGACGTAGCATGGAGTATGGCATAATGTTAACCGCCGCTCCGGTGTCCACCAACATCTTGTTGACAAAGCTGCCCATTGATGTAACCTCGCAAGTACAGTGGCCTTCGTATGCCTCGTAGCTTCTTTCTCGTGGCTTCTCAAAGATGACCGGCCGTGGGCCGCAGTCAAGTTGTGCCACAGGTGCTTCGTCTAATCCTGGAGCACTAAACTCCGTTGGAAGGATGAACACCATGTTTGTGCCAGCCGATGTCTCATCATCGGCTTTCTTCTGTCTGGGGCGCCACTCTTTCCTTTGTGGCCGACCTTCTTCGTCCAAGGTTCGCTGAATTTTGGCGGCCAGATCAGGCCGTGCCTTCCTCAACGTGTGCAGGTATAACCTTTCAGCTTCCTCCAACCCACGCAGACGCTGAACCCTTCGCTTCTGGGAACGGCTGAGCCCATCGGGGCACCACCTTGGCCGATGATACTTGTCTTCTTCTTCATCATCGTCCTCTAGTTCCTCGAGATCTTCCACCCGAGCGGACTCAGCAGGCTTGTTCCGAGGCGGGAGAGGCCCTAGACGTTTGAACACGGACACGTTACATTCTGGGCAATTGCCGATTGTAGGCAATCGGCTCATTCCTGAATCCCAGCAGTGTCTGAAGAAGGGGTAGTCCCAGTGCCTATCCACGTCGTCTTGCTCCCTCGACTTTTCCTTGGCGTGGCGCTCATATCGCTCCTCGTCGTGATCATGCCGACGACGCCTCCTCGTCGTCCCTAGCCGTACGATCTTTTTCATCATCGTCGTTGTATCGCCGGCGTTGGTCGTATTGACCCACATACTTGTTGAGGAGGTGATCGAGAGAGGTCGCCGATATCTTACGTTCCTCACTTCTCCCTCTCGTGATGTAGCGCTTGCCGCCGTGGCGGAGCCGATCGCGTGGAGCGGCTTCCTCTCGTGTCTTTGCTATGAGAGCAGCTGCCCTCATCTCCGTCCTTACCGCAGTGGTGCCCGTGTCCCACCATGTTGATATTGCACGAGAAATCTGGCTGGCACCCTCCATGGTAAGTATACTCCACCATGTTAACGGCGGGGAAGGGGTGTGTGTCGACCTTCATGGCGTATCGGTTGAAAATTAGCCGCCCTTTTTCTATCGCCATTTGGATCTGCCGACGCCACACCCCGCAGTCGTTAGTGGTGTGGGTGAACGTGTTATGCCACTTGCGTATGGCTTTCCGTTCAGCTCCTGCACCGTGGGGATCTTGTGGCCTTCGGGTACCTTTAGCTGCTTCTCCGTGAGTAAGAGGTCGAAAATCTGCTCAGCTTTGGTCACGTCGAAGTCGAACCCTTTTGGAGGGCCTTGTGGCTTAACCCATTTGCAGGACACGGGGTCGCCGCCCGAGTCCATTCAGCCACCGCTACCTCTCGATCTCCCGCAGCACGTTCATCCTCGTCCGCCTCAACCAGGACCACCGCACGCTTGAATTTGTCCCGGTAAACATCCGGGTGGCGCCGTTCATATGCCGACGCCTTCGCACCATGTGCGCCAATGAAGGGTAGTCTCGCTTGGGAGGCCACGTCCTTGATCGATGATGAGAGACCCACCACCGCCAACTCGATCGCTTCTTTTTCACTCACGTGAACCGAATAGCATCGGTTCCTAATGGTCCCGAAGCGCCGGATGTATTCTCGACACTGTCTCCCCGCGCTTCGTCGTACTTGTGCTAGATCGGCAATACCAGCCTCGGAAGCCTCCGAGTGATACTCGTATGTGGAACCGCTCTTCCAACCGCTTCCAAGTCCGGATTGAGTTTGGTGGCAGCGATGTGTACCACCCGAAAGCCGATCCCGTGAGGGACCGTGCGAAGAACCTCACACGCAGCTCGTCCGATGCTGAGATCGTGCCCAGCCTGTGCCAAATATCGGCTCACATGCTCGATGGAGCTGGAACCATCCGATCCACTAAACTTTGTGAAGTCGTGGAGCCGATATTTGGGTGGTAGCGGGATCAATTCGTACTCGTTGGGGTACGGCTTGGTATAGCCGAATGTCTTCCTTTTCGGCATCATGCCGAACCGATCTTTCGAATTGTACAAATCTGATCCGCGGTGATGGCTGAAGGTGTCGAACCCCGAAGATTCGCCGGGGTGGCATACTTAGCCAGCCATGCTTGCTTTTCCAGCTTCCGAGCCAACCGCAGGAGCTGAGCTCCGGAGGTTTGTCGGAGTGGCGTACTTAGCTAGCCACGTCCGCTTCTCAAGATCCGCTCCCGACGTTCCTCCCGCTGTTCCGCAGGTCCCTCGCCGTTGCAGCCTCGGTTCGAGAGTGCCCAAGCCATCGTAGCCTGGCACGTATGCGCACGCGTATCCGTGCGGGATCTCCTTGGGCGCCTCATGTAGGAATTGGTAGTCACTAGGGTCACCACCAATCTTGTAGACGACGTATGCCGATGAGTTCGGCACTTCGGTGCTGCCAACGCGAACGGCAGCGGTGGACGGGACCGGAGTGGCATCTCTCCTTTGTAAGTCCCCGCAGCTGGTCCCGACGGAGAATACCGATGGCTCATGATTTCCTGGATCACGCGCAGAGCGACACGCTCCAAAGTGTTCACCGGGCTCTCGCAGTGGCGGTGCAGCGAATGAGCCACCATGAAGTTGATCTCCCGACGCAGCGACCTGGTGCGTTCTTCCGACGGGGCGGACAGGTCCACTCCATCGAGCGCGCCTTCGGTGAGAACCCCTTCCACCCGACGCCATGGGAGCGGGTTCTCGTGGAAAGAGCCGATGAGGTCGGCTTCGAGGACCGCCTTGATCTCGTCATGCTTCTTCTTGAGCTCGTCGACCGGATCCTCGTACTTGACCGGAGTGCTTTCCGCCATCTCGGATGTAGATGGCGATGCGGTGGATGTCGAAGATGGTCCCACCGGGCGTGCCGAATGTGTTGCGGTCGAAACCCACCGGCGGGCAGCGACCGGCAACACCGTAGAGCCGGGAACAACTCAGTGGCTGCGGCTGGCCCCTGGTCCCTCGGAGCGACGGCCCGCAAAGCCTTCCGGTCACACGTCCGATGCCGTCGCAAGGGCGTGCCACCCGACCTATACCCGGTCGTGAAGGTGTCGGATGATGCCTCGCTTAGTTTCCTGCATGGCATACACGTAAACGTTAAATACGAGCCTCGATCGGCTCTCGAGTTGTCCCGTGAATCGGCTCAAAGAGCCGATCCACCCATGATTCGTACGAGGTGTACGAATATATGGTGGTCCTGCTTGATCAAGATAAAGCTAAAGCGATCTACGACGATTTAGGGTTTTCACCGCATAATCGGATCATCCTACTCACGATTGGGCCTCGCGCTCGCGTACGGTGATCGTAAGCCGATCCTAGACAGGGCCTAAAAACCAACACGAGGTTGATCCCCGGAACATCCTGTCTAGGGCTAGCAAACTCCACCCTACACGCCGCTGGATCCTCCAACCCTTTGTAAGGCCTAACTATTGCGGATATTAAACTAATCCTTGAAGAACAAGGAGCAACCGTAACGGATCGGATCTACTAAACAATGATCAAGCGGGGTGCCGTCCCTACACCTAAGATAGGTGTAAGGGCGGCTAGATGTATAAGGGTTGCACTACGACAGCATATGATACGAAGAACAATGCTAACCCTAACACATCTAAGATAACTACGTTGCTCGCCATCAAAAAGGCTTCAGCACGAGCAACGCATGAACAACGTGATAAGCTTACGTTGCCTAGATCGCAAGATGCGATCTAGGCAGCATGGTGCTTACCGGAAGAAACCCTCGAGACGAAGGAGTTGGCGATGCGCCGAGATTGGTTTGTGTTGAACGTTGGTTGTTGTTTATTTCATAAACCCTAGATACATATTTATAGTCCGGGGGACTTTCTAATGTGGGAATAATCCCGACCGTGCACAAGGCAAACTCTAACTAACCGATACGTAATCTACTATGTTACAGATACACGGGCAAACTAGCCCAAACTTTGCACATAAGGCCGATTCACGTATCTCTTCTGTATATAATCTTCAAGCCCATCTTGAATCACGGCCCGCCTCTGATCTGGTAATTAATTCATTGAATTGTCACCAAATAAAATCTTGTGATTCTTAAAAAATCCAACTGGTCTTTTCTCTTAGCCTACAAAATATTTCTTCTTGGATTGTTCTTTATGCTATCATACATATACGTCAAATTGGATCAGTTTTCTTTTGTTGCGTCGGACAGAGAGATAAAAAGTACATGATTTTTCTCCATGTTTACTTGATGTTAAGTACACTATTTTCATATTTAGGCTCCTGGAACTTTTTTATTTCCGGTAGTCATTGCTATTGCAGTTTCACATGAAACTGAAATTCCTATCAAAATATTTACCTAGGTCCATAGAGTGTATGAGTTTTATCCATATTTTGATCTTCATACTGGAGCAAAAATTCTTTCAGAGTTTTCCCTTACTTTGTCCGTGTCAACAAACAATTCGAAATACCGCGACTTTTTCAGAACAGGTCCGAGTCAGATAGCAATGATTCGAAGCACTTCTTTTTTCCATTACACTATTTCGGAAACCTAAGGACTCGATCGTATGGATATGGAAAATGCAGGATTTCCGATCCTAGCGGGAAAAGGAGGGAAACGGATACCCAATTTAAAGTGAGTAAACAGAATTCCATACTACACACTGTTTTAGTTAAAATAGTTCTCTTTTGTACACTTATGCGGGACTACAATATAGAGGTAACAAAACATGCACACAGTGAGAGTGATTTCTACTTCATAGACTCTCTCTTTCCTTGTGTAAGCAATAAACTACGCATATTAGATGGAATTCTTTAATTCAGTTGTATGAATTGATGACCTGCACTTTAGTTCTCCCTTAGTTACTTAATTAGGGATAAGGGATACAATGAGATTAATTGTATAACTTAATCTTTTGAAGTGGCATGAAAAAAGTGTATAACTGGTTCTTAATCTAAGTATTAAGTTTATCGGGGAGGTTTACATCTGTGTCATTTTGGAATGAATAAATAAATGAGAACCTGCTTTGTATCTTCCTTAAGTGCATGAATTCATAAGATAAGAAATTGACTTACTGCTGGTATTTTTGCATCGTTTAATCTGATTTCTTATCTTATGTGATCTGTACAGAAAGAGAGGTCAAACAAATTTATATTGGTTCCTTTTTTCATATTATGCTCATTTGCAAATTGTTGCAGTTTTCACTTGAATTACTTTGTTTCAAATGTTAAATTTATTGCTATAACTGGTACAAATTATCTTCTCTTTTCTTGCTTCTCTTCTTTGATCCTTGTGTCCAGGCAGACCAGGAACTGGTGCTACCTTCTATGGGCATACTGCAAGGTACGAAGTACGATGCTTAAATCTTAATTTTTGTTTCATCTTCATTCTTGGAACCCTTGCTTTTTTACTGTTGTTCTTTGGAGCATTTTCTATTTTGGTATGGTCCACTCTACGTTCGTGGGTTTCAGTAACTACATCTTATTTGACGAACTATTTAGATAGCACCTCAGACATGTTTTTCAACGAGTTCAAAGTTCTGATGGTTTCAGGCATATGATTCAAAAAAAAAAATCTTCAGCAGGAATTAGTGGATACTTTGCACACAAGATACGCTTTAAAATTATATATGATCATTGGGTCATTGGGTAAGCATTCCTGTTGTTAGCTTTCTGCTAAAGTTGTAATTTGTATGAACTGAATCAAATTTGCACAGATTGCCAAAACTGAACCTGAAAGATAGTCATGCATAAAGGGTGACTACATAGAGTGTATGTAGAAATGCACCACTGGTGCAAAATAAATACACATTACTGGAACCATTAGTACATTGTAAAAATCAAACGGAGTGGGCAATTTTTAGATGTGACCAGGTGTGTGCCAATGCTTATTCCTATGTACCTTATATGATGATAGTGGTCCTTGGCTTATAATTTACTGAAAAACTTTGCTTGTGCACTCATTGCATTTAGTCAGAGAGATTGAGTGTATAAATTGTTCTATAAATCATGAAACAATACCACATTCTTTATTCATACTTCCCAAATTGTACAGAATACAGAAGAAACACAGAGTGAGCCATGTGATCAGAAAACTGATACAAACACATAGAGAGGTCAGCACAGAGAATAAGAGAAACTACCTAATTTCTCAGAGAATAATGTAGACTCTGATTCATTTTTACGGTTCATATACATATTTATTGTAGGCATATGTACTATAGATCCTACCAAGTTCACAAAAAAATTTCTTTATCCTGAAGTTACACTCATGGTTACAACTTTTCAAAACAACAAATTCACAGAATTGTGGCTTATTATGAGGTTACACATTCTATACCAACTGGTTGATTCCGATTAATATCATAGTATTGGTATAGCCTAAAGTTACACTAATAAATATTAAAAGTACCATGATCAGTTGATATTCAGATAATTTGCTTATATTTTAATTTGCTAGCTTGACTATACTGGTGCATATCTCAGCCAAGTGAATCTGAAGTATAAAACTGTGTGTGTGCTTCCAACTTTAGTCACTCTGCCTTGAAGTTGATGCACTTATTCTTTGCTAGATCTGGAAACTAAAGATGGCCTTTCGAAAAAGGCTTTATTCAGTTATATGATTCCGGGATTCAGGTACATGTAAAGGGAATTCCTAAAACTATAACACTTACTTGGGCTGGTGCAACTGTTTACGTAATTTGTAATCTTCTTTTACTATATGGACAGTATTTCGACCTTTGTTACATCTCTGTGCACCAGATGTTGGCTCTTCATCTTGAAGCTCTCTATGGTTGTCTGATGAATATTCGTAAGCTGCATCTTCTGTAGATGGGTAGTTAGTAAGACCCAACTATTAACAGTTGTGATTTAAACATTCTTTATATGATCCAGAAGAAGGAAATTTAAATGGGTAGTTAGTATACTTTTAAGACTCAACTGTTAATACGATATTATTCCATTGTTTTGTAGTGTGCATGTTTGGATTAAGATCTGGATCACTTCTCCTGCTTGAAAACTATAGGAGGTTGGTTCGAGCGTCAATGCCTGCCCTTTGATCCCGCTGCCGCCCCTGGGTCAGCGAGTGGCAAGCTTGAGCACCCGACGTCTGGTCGGCTCTAGGGACCTGTAGCCACAGAGTGTGCTGAAGTCCCGCCCAATAGATGCTCGCGGCCCAGCATTCCCGCCGCGAACTTCCTGCTGATCAGCCGTCCTTCCTAAGTTTTTTTTTGCAACTGGACAGTGCACCATTATGTTTGTTCTCAACCAGGTTAGCCTATTCATGTGATGATCTCCAAGCCCATATCAGCATGACACCAAAGGTTCAGTTTTGTACAACTTCAGAGTTGTGGCCATTTTGCTGTGAGCTGTAGCACTTGAGCATTGGTCCTAAGAAGTATTTGCGCAGTAATACAATATTGATTGTATGTAATTTTCTCCTATGATGTACCCTTATTTTTCTTGAAGCATAGATTGTATGTAATTTTGTTCAGTGGTGTACCATCATTTTTCGTAAACAAACCGTAGGCTCGGTACACACCTTTGAAATTGAATCACAAGATCGACCATTGATTCAAGTATAGTCTTAAAAATATTACACCAATCACATTGTAAGGTCGGCGCGGCGTGCCGCCGCGCCCATCCATTGCTAGTATATACGAAGGGTGGACGGCTATCCTATAAACTGACTACAGTATAACAACAACTACGATCCCTTACACATGAGTATACTTTTTCTAACACCGTGAGTGTGCAGAGTTCAGATTGTTTCTTCATTTTCTTTACTTAATTTGATTTTCCCATTTTTGCTAGTGAGAAAATAGCAGATAATTTTCGTGAGAACTTCATCATTTTTTTTTTGACACGGAGAGAATTTGATCAGTTAGAGCATCTCCAGCCATGTTCCTGGAAAGGCCCCCTGACTCTTTTTTCATTCGGATGGAAGAAACTGGCCTAGTTGCGCCCTCGGATCCTCGTTTACGCCCGGATTTGGGCTTTCATCCATCCGGGAAATCCAGGTCATCCCCGCCCCATAGAGGAGAGTTCGGGGAGTCCGGAGGAAACGAAAGTGCGGGAAACGTCGAGAAACTTCCCGCGCGGCTGGTGGCCCAGACTTGTCGGTGAGAAAGGCCGATCATCGTCCTCATCGCATCGTCTTCCGCGCACTGTAAAAGCCTGCCGCCGATCAGTCTTCGCCGGACGCGTAGCTTCCACGCGGCTAGTTAATGACGTCGTCTCGAATTCACGCGCGTCGCCCTCTATTTATCGCAGAACTATCGTGTCTGGCCGCATTCACCACCCCCGTTTCCCTATTCACCACCTCTCTCCCCAATCTCCTCGACCGAACAATGGCGGACTTCGGCGACGGCGCGGTGAACAACGGTTTCGGCCGACGTTCTCTCCACCAATGGGAGGAGAGGTTGCTGCACGCGACGGGCTACCCAGCGCTGCCGGACTTCCGCGCGCCCAGAGGCTGGCGCCTGAGCGCGCGGGGCGTCCCGATCCTGCCGCCGCCAATCGGACTCGCCGCCCTCGAGGAGGAGATCGACGCGGTGCTCATCACCCTCAGCGACGAGCAGCGCGCTGAGCCCCGCTTCTAGCCCGACAACTACGAGGTGTGGACGAACTTTTTCCGGCAAAGGTACGAGCGTGAACTCGCCGCCTACGACGGTCCTCGCCCTCCTCCCGCGTGCAACAACGCCGCCGGCCGCCACCGCTGGTGGAGCGGACCAGGCCGCACTCTCGAGAATGTTGATATGTCTCCGACGTATCGATAATTTCTTATGTTCTATGCCATATTATTGATGATACCTACATGTTTTATGCACACTTTATGTCATATTCGTGCATTTTCTGGAACTAACCTACTAACAAGATGCCGAAGTGCCAGTTCCTGTTTTCTGCTGTTTTTGTTTCAGAAATCCTAGTAACGAAATATTCTCGGAATTGGACGAAACAAAGACCCAGGGGCCTATTTTTCCACGGAGCTTCCAGAAGACCGAAGAACATACGAAGTGGGGCCACGAGGTGGCGACACCACAAGGCGGCGCGGCCCGGGGGGCCGCGCCGCCCATGGTGTGGCCCCCTCGTCCGGCCCCGACTCTGCCCTTCCGCCTACTTAAAGCCTCCGTCGCGAAACCCCGAGGCGAAAAACCACGATACGGAAAACCTTGCGAGACGCCGCCGCCGCCGATCCCATCTCGGGGGATTCTGGAGATCTCCTCCGGCACCCTGCCGGAGAGGGGATTCATCTCCCGGAGGACTCTACACCGCCATGGTCGCCTCCGAAGTGATGAGTGAGTAGTTCACCCCTGGACTATGGGTCCATAGCAGTAGCTAGATGGTTGTCTTCTCCTCATTGTGCTTCATTGTTGGATCTTGTGAGCTGCCTAACATGATCAAGATCATCTATCACGTAATACTCTATGTTGTGTTTGTCGGGATCCGATGGATAGAGAATACCATGTCATGTTAATTATCAAGTTATTACATATGTGTTGTTTATGATCTTGCATGCTCTCCGTTACTAGTAGAGGCTCTGGCCAAGTTTTTACTTTTAACTCCAAGAGGGAGTACTTATGCTCGATAGTGGGTTCATGCCCGCATTGACACCCGGGAAAGTGACGAGAAAGTTCTAAGGTTGTGTTGTGCTTGTTGCCACTAGGGATAAAACATTGGCGCTATGTCCGAGGATGTAGTTGTTGATTACATTACGCACCATACTTAATGCAATTGTCTGTTGTTAGCAACTTAATACTGGAGGGGGTTCGGATGATAACTCTGAAGGTGGACTTTTTAGGCATAGATGCGGTTGGATGGCGGTCTATGTACTTTGTCGTAATGCCCAATTAAATCTCACTATACTTATCATGTCATGTATGTGCATTGTTATGCCCTCTCTATTTGTCAATTGCCCGACTGTAATTTGTTCACCCAACATGCTTTTATCTTATGGGAGAGACACCTCTAGTGAACTGTGGATCCCGGTCCATTCTTTAATACTGAAATACAAATCTGCTGCAATACTTGTTTTTACTATTTTCTCTGCAAACAATCATCTTCCACACAATATGGTTAATCCTTTGTTACAGCAAGCCGGTGAGATTGACAACCTCACTGTTTCGTTGGGGCAAAGTACTTTGGTTGTGTTGTGCAGGTTCCACGTTGGCGCCGGAATCTCTGGTGTTGCGCCGCAATACATTCCGCCGCCATCAACCTTCAACGTGCTTCTTGGCTCCTCCTGGTTCGATAAACGTTGGTTTCTTTCTGAGGGAAAACTTGCTGTTGTGCGCATCATACCTTCCTCTTGGGGTTGCCCAACGAACGTGTGAAATACACGCCATCAAGCTCTATTTCTGGCGCCGTTGCCGGGGAACTGAAGAAAAGCTACACCACAAAGATTTCTAACTCCCACGTCAACTACGCGCCGGCAACTCTTTTCCGGCGCCGTTGTCGGGAGATCAAGACACGCTGCAAGAGGAGTCTCCACTTCTCAATCTCTTTACTTTGTTTTTGTCTTGCTTTATTTTATTTACTACTTTGTTTGCTGCATTATATCAAAACACAAAAAATTAGTTGCTAGCTTTACTTTATTTACTGTCTTGTTTGCTATATCAAAAACACAAAAAAATTAGTTACTTGCATTTACTTTACTTATTTCATCATGTTTCCTTTTAATTTTACCACAAAAAACATACCGGTAGGAGAAGGGTCTATAATTGGGAGGAACAATATAGAAGAATTTTTCACCCATGTTAGTACCGTTGAAGATTTTGAAGATAGACACTTGGTAGACCTTGCTCCCACTTATGAAATTGCTGCTGCTGCTTTAGTTCGCCTGTTGGAAACTAAATTTGTTAATCTAAATCCTATAATACAACACATGTTTTTTACACTTGGTGATATGGAAGAAGGGGAAAATAAAGATTTTGTTTTAGAAACCCTTCTTAGAGAATTTGGTGGTCTAGCAAGAGAAGCTAGAAAGGTCTTTGCTAAATTTAATATGCTTGGTTCTCATACTAATTTTGTTGGTCTCCTTGAAAAGATGGACATGGATAGAATAAGATACACTAATAATATTAATGATGGCGGGGAGATCAAAGCACCCATACCATGTAAACTCCTAGCTATGAATGATGCACTAGAACATAACTATGCTTGGCTTGTTCCTGAAAATTTGTTCGATGAGAGTAGCAAGCCCAAGACTAATGAAAAGGGAGACGCTGAAACTTATGTATCCAATATACTATGCATGGTTGAGAAAACTCCAAACCCCGCTGTAGATGCTTCATCTCTCGATGTTACTTGAGTTACACTTTCTGCGCCTAGCTGAAAGGCGTTAAAGAAAAGCGCTTATGGGAGACAACCCATGTTTTTACTCCAGTATTTTTTTTTATATTTGTGTCTTGGAAGTTGTTTACTACTGTAGCAACCTCTCCTTATCTTAGTTTTGAGTTTTGTTGTGCCAAGTAAAGTCTTTGATAGAAAAGTAAGTACTAGATTTGGATTACTGCGCAGTTCCAGATTTCTTTGCTGTCACGAATCTGGGTCTATCTCCCTGTAGGTAGCTCAGAAAATTACGCCAATTTACGAGCATGATCCTCAGATATGTACGCAACTTTCATTAAATTTGAGCATTTTCGTTTGAGCAAGTCTGGTGGCCTAATAAAATCCATCTTTACGGACTGTTCTGTTTTGACAGATTCTGTCTTTTATTTCGCATTGCCTCTTTTGCTATGTTGGATGAATTTCTTTGATCCACTAATGTCCAGTAGCTTTATGCAATGTCCAGAAGTGTTAAGAATGATTGTGTCACCTCTGAACATGTGAATTTTTATTATGCAATAACCCTCTAATGAGTTGTTTCGAGTTTGGTGTGGAGGAAGTTTTCAAGGATCAAGAGAGGAGTATGATGCAATATGATCAAGGAGAGTGAAAGCTCTAAGCTTGGGGATGCCCCGGTGGTTCACCCCTGCATATTCTAAGAAGACTCAAGCGTCTAAGCTTGGGGATGCCCAAGGCATCCCCTTCTTCATCGACAACATTATCGAGGTTCCTCCCTTGAAACTATATTTTTATTCCGTCACATCTTATGCACTTTGCTTGGAGCGTCGGTTTGTTTTTGTTTTTGTTTTGTTTGAATAAAATGGATCCTAGCATTCACTTTATGGGAGAGAGACACGCTCCGCTGTAGCATATGGACAAATATGTCCTTAGGCTCTACTCATAGTATTCATGGCGAAGTTTCATCTTCGTTAAATTGTTATATGGTTGGAATTGGAAAATGATACATGTAGTAAATTGCTATAATGTTTTGGATAATTTGATACTTGGCAATTGTTGTGCTCATGTTTAAGCTCTTGCATCATATACTTTGCACCCATTAATGAAGAAATACTTAGAGCTTGTTAATTTGGTTTGCATATTTGGTTTCTCTAGAGTCTAGATAACATCTAGTATTGAGTTTTGAACAACAAGGAATACGGTATGAAGTCTTATAATGTTTACCATATGTCTTTTATGTGAGTTTTGCTGTACCGTTCATCCTTGTGTTTGTTTCAAATAACCTTGCTATCCTAAACCTTGTATCGAGAGGGAATACTTCTCATGCATCCAAAATCCTTGAGCCAACCACTATGCCATTTGTGTCCACCATACCTACCTACTACATGGTATTTATCCGCCATTCCAAAGTAAATTGCTTGAGTGCTACCTTTAAAATTCCATCATTCACCTTTGCAATATATAGCTCATGGGACAAATAGCTTAAAAACTATTGTGGTATTGAATATGTACTTATGCACTTTATCTCTTATTAAGTTGCTTGTTGTGCGATAACCACGCTTACAGGGACGCCATCAACTATTCTTTGTTGGATATCATGTGAGTTGCTATGCATGTCCGTCTTGTCCGAAGCAAGAGAGATCTACCACCTTCATGGTTGGAGCATGCATATTGTTAGAGAAGAACTTTGGGCCGCTAACTAAAGCCATGATTCATGGTGGAAGTTTCAGTTTTGGACACATATCCTCAATCTCATATGAGAATAATAATTGTTGCCACATGCTTATGCATTAAAGAGGAGTCCATTATCTGTTGTCCATGTTGTCCCGGTATGGATGTCTAAGTTGAGAATAATCAAAAGCGAGAAATCCAAAATGCGAGCTTTCTCCTTAGACCTTTGTACGAGCGACATGGAGGTACCCCATTGTGACACTTGGTCAAAACATGTGCATTGCAAAGATCCGGTAGTCCAAGTTAATTAGGACAAGGTGCGGGCACTATTAGTATACTATGCATGAGACTTGCAACTTGTAAGATATAATGTACATAACTCATATGCTTTATTACTACCGTTGACAAAATTGTTTCATGTTTTCAAAATAAAAGCTCTAGCACAAATATAGCAATCGGTGCTTTCCTCTTTGAAGGACCATTCTCTTTACTTTTATGTTGAGTCAGTTCACCTATTTCTCTCCACCTCAAGAAGCAAACACTTGTGTGAACTGTGCATTGATTCCTACATATTTGCAGATTGTACTTGTTATATTACTCTATGTTGACAATATCCATGAGATATACATGTTACAAGTTGAAAGCAACCGCTGAAACTTAATCTTCCTTTGTGCTGCTTCAATGCCTTTACTTTGATTTATTGCTTTATGAGTTAACTCTTATGCAAGACTTATTAATACTTGTCTTGAAGTACTATTCATGAAAAGTCTTTGCTTTATGATTCACTTGTTTACTCATGTCATTACCATTGTTTTGATCGCTGCATCCACTACATATGTTTACAAATAGTATGATCAAAGTTATGATGGCATATCACTTCAGAAATTATCTTTGTTATCGTTTTACCTGCTCGGGACGAGCAGAACTAAGCTTGGGGATGCTTGATACGTCTCCGACGTATCGATAATTTCTTATGTTCTATGCCATATTATTGATGATACCTACATGTTTTATGCACACTTTATGTCATATTCGTGCATTTTCTGGAACTAACCTACTAACAAGATGCCGAAGTGCCAGTTCCTGTTTTCTGCTGTTTTTGGTTTCAGAAATCTTAGTAACGAAATATTCTCGGAATTGGACGAAACAAAGACCCAGGGGCCTATTTTTCCACGGAGCTTCCAGAAGACCGAAGAACATACAAAGTGGGGCCACGAGGTGGCGACACCACAAGGCGGCGCGGCCCAGGGGGGCCCGCGCCGCCCTATGGTGTGCCCCCCTCGTCAGGCCCCCGACTCTGCCCTTCCGCCTACTTAAAGCCTCCGTCGCGAAACCCCTAAGGCGAAAAACCACGATACGGAAAACCTTACTGAGACGCCGCCGCCGCCGATCCCATCTCGGGGGATTCTGGAGATCTCCTCCGGCACCCTGCCGGAGAGGGGATTCATCTCCCGGAGGACTCTACACCGCCATGGTCGCCTCCGGAGTGATGAGTGAGTAGTTCACCCCTGGACTATGGGTCCATAGCAGTAGCTAGATGGTTGTCTTCTCCTCATTGTGCTTCATTGTTGGATCTTGTGAGCTGCCTAACATGATCAAGATCATCTATCTGTAATACTCTATGTTGTGTTTGTCGGGATCCGATGGATAGAGAATACCATGTCATGTTAATTATCAAGTTATTACATATGTGTTGTTTATGATCTTGCATGCTCTCCGTTACTAGTAGAGGCTCGGCCAAGTTTTTACTTTTAACTCCAAGAGGGAGTACTTATGCTCGATAGTGGGTTCATGCCCGCATTGACACCGGGACGAGTGACGGAAAGTTCTAAGGTTGTGTTGTGCTGTTGCCACTAGGGATAAAACATTGGCGCTATGTCCGAGGATGTAGTTGTTGATTACATTACGCACCATACTTAATGCAATTGTCTCGTTGTTAGCAACTTAATACTTGGAGGGGTTCGGATGATAACCTGAAGGTGGACTTTTTAGGCATAGATGCGATTGGATGGCGGTCTATGTACTTTGTCGTAATGCCCAATTAAATCTCACTATACTTATCATGTCATGTATGTGCATTGTTATGCCCTCTCTATTTGTCAATTGCCCGACCGTAATTTGTTCACCCAACATGCTTTTATCTTATGGGAGAGACACCTCTAGTGAACTGTGGATCCCGGTCCATTCTTTAATACTGAAATACAAATCTGCTGCAATACTTGTTTTTACTATTTTCTCTGCAAACAATCATCTTCCACACAATACGGTTAATCCTTTGTTACGAGCAAGCCGGTGAGATTGACAACCTCACTCGTTTCGTTGGGGCAAAGTACTTTGGTTCTGTTGTGCAGGTTCCACGTTGGCGCCGGAATCTCGGTGTTGCGCCGCACTACATTCCGCCGCCATCAACCTTCAACGTGCTTCTTGGCTCCTCCTGGTTCGATAAACCTTGGTTTCTTTCTGAGGGAAAACTTGCTGCTGTGCGCATCATACCTTCCTCTTGGGGTTGCCCAACGAACGTGTGAAATACACGCCATCAAATGTGCTTGCGCACATCGAGGGTGGAAACTACCCCGTACTGGGGATGCCACCGGCGGTGGAGCCTTCCTTGTTGCGCCGGCACGGGAGCTCGTGGACGTCGCGATGGACGGCGGCGTCGTCGTCGTCATCGTCTAGGTCGGCATCGAGGTCGGGCGGGTCGGATCCTCCACCAGCGACGCCAAGGGCCGTCAAGAAGGAGCCGGCGTCGCCACCGCCGACCAGAGGGCACAACAGCAAGAGGAAGATGTCCAGGAAGGAGGCCGCAGCGGCCGCAGCTGCGTCCCAGCTCGCCGAAGAAGCGGCCAAGCGGGCCCGAGGACGAGGCAATCCGCGAGGCCATCGTGAGGTTGCTGACCGACCTCGTCCCCGCCGACAACGTCCTCCCGATGGACGCAGCGCTCGCCTGGTCCAGGCAGGACTGGGAGAGGCAGGAGGCGGAGCAGCAGAGGCGTCTGCTCGACCTGGCGGCCGCGCAGCGCCGCGCCGCCCGCGCCACACCCACCGCACCCGTGCCACTCATCAAGCTGGAGGAGAGTAGCGATGATGAGTGGTATCGGCCAACGCCGCCACACGGCGACCCTGGCAAGGGCTCCAGCCGTTGGCACGGAGACGCCGGCCAGAGTAGCCAGCAGGCGCCGCCGCCTTAGGACGCCAACCACTGCAGCGACGATGACGACGACGACAACTACACGGCTTTCTACCGCCATTTCGGCATGCAGAACGCCATGTTTTTAAGTTTAGTTTATATTCCCTCTGGCCGAATTCAAATGTATTACGAATTTGGCCTATATATGTACGAACTCGCCTATATATATATTAAATATCTCTAAATTTTGCTTATGCACTAGTAGAAACAAGGCCCTTTGCACCGGTTCGAAAAGGCCATATGCACCGGATGGTGAACCGGTGCAAACGATCCAGTGCAAAAGGCCCCCAATTTTGCACGGGTTCAGTTACGAACCGGTGCTAAAGGGGGCACCACGTGGCCCGCTGTGGAGCGCCCGGCGGGGGACCTACGAACCGGTGCTAAAGGGTTGTGCCGCGGCAGGAAATTTACGCTAAAACGCTGCCGCGGCAGACTCTGCCTCCATTCGAAACACGTTATAATGCAGACACATATATATAGGAAACCATTATATTACATATATCGATCGAAGTGACACACGATCATGCATATATATATGTCTACATCAACTTTCAAAATAATTTCTATTCAATATTGGATGGCGGGCACATAGTGTTCTCCGTCTGGAGCTATGACTTGCTCAAGTAAGAATCCCGCTAGTTCTTCTTGAATTGCTCGTACACGCTCGGTTGCTAGAAGACCGTCCCGCAACCATTTGATCTAATAATTTCAAGAAGGGTACGGTGGTCATTATATATATATATATATATATATATATATATATATATATATATATATATATATATATATATATATATATATATATATAGGGTTGCACTATTCGAAACCGGTGCTCGGAATATTATTCGAGCACCAACCGACGCTATATAGACGCGAACGGGCGGGATCCAGGAAAAAAGAGCCCAGCTTCTACCCACCCACACGATCCAATCCCCATCCAATCGTCCCAGATCCCACGCATCTCACCTCCTCACCGACCGGCCGGCCGGCCATGCGCCGCCGCCACCCCCTCCTCGCATGTGCCTCCGCCCCTCCCCAATATCGTCACCAGCCGCCGCCACCGCACTGTCCAGCCCCGCCACCTCCGCATGTTCCGGCCTCGCCTGGAACCTCTGCCGCCGCTGCACGGTCCGGCGCCGCCTGGAAACTCCGCTGCCGAGGGCCTGATTCATCCGTTGTGGCCGAACGGCCTCCTTGCTCGCGGGCAGCGCTGACCAAGCCCCTGAATACCTTGCCGCCCCTGCTCTTTCTTCTGTTGTCCCCGACATCTCCTCCCGTGAAGCCTCTCCTGCTCATCTCATTTGTTGCCGTGGATGCTCGTGTCCTGTAACGAGATCGAGCAATGCTGCCCCACGAGAAACTTCCAGCTGAGATGAGGCCTGCGAGCTAGCAGATGAGTTTGTTTCTAAACATGGTTGTACTTGCTGAGATACGAAGGTTGGACTTCCTTCACGCGATGTGCCGGCCTGTTTTGAGCTTCCATGGCGTGCTGGCATCCTTCCGTGGATAAACTGAGACTGCTGGGCAACTGCTTGGCCGCTGTGCGTGTGGGCCTGTGGGGAATTCGATCGACCGTCCTGACTGGGCGCGGGCGGCCACGAACGGAGCTGCTCTCTTTTCTCCTGCATAAATCAATTGGTTTCGGCAGTACACGGGCCTTGAGATAAGACGCGCAGGTAAAAAGAAAAAAAGAGGTGTAGAGGCTATAAGTAGCACAGCGAACAGATCAACAGAACTACACTGACAGAGAGTGCCCCCATTCTGTTTACAAAGTGCTGATTCTTTTCGTAAAATGTTTATGGTTTACTGTCAGGATGTGCATCAGTGAGACACGCTATCTAGCTAGGATTACTACCTCCTATGGTTGTTTTTACATAATAATTACTAGTAGTTGCGAGCATCCTGAGCAGTTGCCATTGACACTGAAATATTGATACTGAAAAATCTGTTGTTGTTCTACTTTAATTCAGAATCGTTTTTCTTTACTGCACAAACACGGGGCGCAGAATCGTTCTGCTGTAGTTGGGCAGTACACTCTTCTTACTTGCTAAGTACAAGTGTTTATATCCATGTGGTGGATACATGGTTGTTATTCAAGCACGCCGACAGTATTCGTCACCGGCAACGGGCTGACGTCAGTGCGACGTGCTACTTCTTTGAATTGGTGTGTTGTACACCCATTGGCAGTACAAGAGAATTATGTTAGCTGTACAAATACATAGGCATGCGGCTGATGGGTCGGTGGTACACGGTCGGCCGAGGCACATACGCACAAAAAGACTGAGGTTAAGATAGTGTCTCCTATTCTCTCAATCCTCCTCTGATTAGTCTTTTGGCATCAACTACACTTGTGTGCGCTCTAATTGCTGATAATGCAATAGTAGGGAGACACATGGGAGCGCAGAACTCGCACATTCATTCAGTATAGCTAGTAGCAAAGCTAGCAGATGATCTTTTTTGGCTAGTAACGATCGAGTGGTGCAGAGCTTCTAACTGTCCGACAGAAGTACAGTCGTACAATACATAGTATACGCTCCCCAAACTAAAAACAAGGGTGATAAGTATATGTATTCACGTATGGCAGTGCAAGTCCCTGCATGTGGGAAGTTCACGTACAACAAGTGTGGACGAATACACATATTTCTTCGCTTTATCGTTGCTGCATGTGGAAAGTCCCAGTCTACCGCGCCGTCATTTGACTCCGGGCCAGTAGTACCAACACCGACGGGCCTCCTCGACGGCGGCGAACCTCCCTCGCACCTCCTCCACCAACACCTCCTCAACGCGGGTGGAGGGGGGCTCCCCGTGCTCCACCCCCAATCCTGCGGTTCGGTCGCCACCACGGCCGAAGTGCGCCGCCGCGACACACCCTAGTGTCCCTGCAGCTGGGGCGCTGCCGAAGGCCAAATGGCATCGCCGTCCTCCTGGTTCTTCCGGCGCAGCTGGGACCCGCGCCGTCAGGATGATCGGGCGACAAGTCCACCACGTCCATCAGCAGTACATGCTACTTTGTTCGAGAAGTACATGGTCCCGTGCATGGTTTTTTTTGTCAATTTCGCAGATAGTCTTCATCTGATTCAGTCGATGAGCAGTACATCCTAGAGACGTACACGTAGTCATACTAGAGGTTTGATAGCATGGATCATCGACTTATCATTCAGTAGCTCGTTACATAAATCTTTGGATGAGAACACATTTAAGTTCGTGAATACTAATTCATCGCTATTGGTCGTGTTCTAGCTGTGGGTTTACTCTGTTTATTATTTACGTTCAGCGGTACAACTTTGACTGAGATAGCATGTGCACTTGGATAGCATGAACAGGACCGAATGTTCCATTACCCCGTTAAACAGTGGAAAACATAGAGTTATGGGCAGTGCATGTTTTTGACATGGAAAGTGCAAAAATTTATGAATCTTTGGTGCCGTGGCACCCTGCTGCCAGCAAGATTTGGTGGTGCCCCTCCATCGTCAGGTTCCTGCGTGTCACTCTGCCCACCTCTGACCCATGCATCGACGGCCTCTGCCTGCATGCGGCCACACCTGGCCCACGTGCCGTCGACCGTCGACCCGCACACTGCTACCCCTCTTCCCCCTGTCCCTCGTCGGCAAGATCCAATTATTATAGGAAGTACAATAAATACGACAAAATTCAAAAGTAGAAAAAGCCAAATAATCTCATCATCCGCGAGGAAGTTCAAATACTTGACAAAGAAAAGTACAACCATTCAACACGAGGAATACAACCACTAATTATAGAAAGTTCAGGAAAACTAACAAAATCCAAATGTGGGAAAAAACAAAATAATCCCCTCATCTACGAGAAAGTTCAAATATTTGAAGATGAGAAGTACAACCATTCGACATGAGAAGTACAGAAACTTGTTAAAGGAAGTACAAGTAAAACAACAAAATCAAAATGTAGAAAAAACAAAATAGTCCCATCACCCACGAGGAAGTTTAGATACTTGCTAAAGAGAAGTACAACCATTCGACACGAGCAATACAAGCACCTATTATAGGAAGTACAAGAAAACCGACAAAATCCAAATGTAAAAAATGAAATAATCCTGTCACCTAAGAGGAAGTTACAATACTTGACAATGAGAAGTACAACCATTTGACACGAGGATTACAAACACTTATTATAGGAAGTACAAGAAAACCGAAAAAAATCCAAATGAAGAAAAAATAAAATAATGCCATCATCCGCGATAAATTTCAAATACTTGACAATGATAAGTACAACTATTTGACACGAGCGGTACAAGCACTTATTATATGAAGTACAAGGAAACCGGCAAAATCCAAATGTACAAGCGCCTATTATAGGAAGTTCAAATACTTGACAATGAGAAGTACAACCATTCGACACGAGGAGTACAGACACTTATTATAGGAAGTACAAGAAAACCGATAAAAATCTAAATGAAGAAAAGAAAACAAAATAAACCCATCAGTCGCGAAAAATTTCAAATACTTGACGATGATAAGTACAACTATTCGGCACGAGAAGTACATGCCGAAGCACACATGTTTAGTTTTTGTAAAACACACTAGTGTCAAAACATTTCCAGGAAGTACAACCACGAAGGCGAAGAAGTACAAGGATATGTCACGGGAAGTTCAGATGCGCGTGGTTGTGCAGAGCATTTTGTGTGGTCATGGACCTCAAATGGACACCATACGAGAAAAGTATAGTTGTTTTATTGAAAACTTTCATGAAACAACACCAAGATAATACCACCACCCGCGAGGAAGTTCAAATACTTGACTGCAAGAAGTACAACCATTCGACATAAGAAGTACACCCACTTAATATAGGAAGTACAAGCAAACCAACAAAATCTAAATGTGGAAAAACCAAAATAATACCACCATCTGTGAGGAAGTTCAAATACTTGACAAAGAGAAGTACAACCATTCAACATAAGCAGTACACACACTTAATATAGGAAGTACAAGAAAATCGACAAATTCTAAATGTGGAAAAAAATAAAATAATCCCGTCATCTGTGAGGAAGTACAAGAAGTGATTCCAAGAAGTACACACAGAGACTGCGGGAAGTACAAGCGGTAATTATAGGAACTAATAGTATTCAAAGAAAATACTCCCACATATATAAGTTCACATATCAAGGTTCGGAAGTTCAAATATTAAGATCCGAGAAGTGTAGAATATATTAAATAGAGTGTAGGGACAATCTAAAATTATCATTCCGAAGCACACATGTTTAATTATTGTAAAACACACTAGTATCGAAACATTCCGAGAAGTACAACCATGAAGGCCATAAAGTACAAGGACATGTTGCAGAAAGTTCAGATGCGCATGGTTGTGCTGAGCATTTTATGTGGCCATGGACCTCAAACGAACACCGTATGAGAAACTTATAGTCATTTCTTGAACACTTTCGTGAAACAGTGCTGAGAAGTACAACCACGTTTCCCGAGAAGTGCAAGTTCGTGTCGAGGAAAGTTCAATGCTCTGTTTTTACGGGGCGGAAATCTATTGTTCAAATCTCGTCGATTTGATCACCAACCACTTCAATCATTGTCACCAAAAGCTTTATATGGTAGAGTATATGTCTAATTTCATTACCTACAACATTTTACAACAAATAAATGGATCTAATCTATTAAATTCAAATTGTTATCCCACAAAATATACTGGAAACATGATTTCAAAACTTCTAAAATTACTTTCAAATCGTTTGGAATTGGCAAAAATGGTAGATAAGAAAAAGATGCACCATTTTGAGACCTTTCCAACCGTATATCATTTGCATTGTTTAAATATACCGCATGGAAATCGCGGGGAAAATCATTTGGTGCCCGTCACATAAAAAGGGCGGACAGTAATTCGTATTTTTCTATTAAACTGTAAGTAATTAGAGAAAACAATTGGAATAAGAAAGTTGCGCCTAGTCCATAGCTTTCCAACGCCATATCATTTGCATCATTCCGATATACGGTTGAAACAAATCATCCAAATTACTGTCCGCTTGTTTTTTGAGTACGTCCGAATTTCTGTATTTTCAAAATTGTTCAAAAACTGTGAGGATTTTGAAAAAACATAAAACATGAAAAAGTTGCGCAATTTCATTATCTTTCCAACGGTATATCATTTGCACAGTTTCGATAAGCGATTCAAAAATCGAACTAAAAGTTCGTTTTCTGGCCATATAAAAGTGTTTTCGTATTTTCAAAATTAAATTTAAACCGTGCAAAATCTGTGAAAAGTGTGAACATGAAAAAGTTGCGGTTTTTCATTATCTATCCAACGGTATATCATTTGCATAGTTCCGACGAAAGGTTGGGAAACACGAAGTAGAATCAGTAGCTCTGAAGAAAATGGGAAGTTCAGGTAAGTTCGACAGAAAGTTGAACCCTGTTATCCGGGAAGTACAACCTTGTGTCCAGGGAAGTACAAGTCGGTGCTCAGAATATTATTCTGCAACCGGTTGCAGAATAGTGCTGGTATATATATATATATATATATATATGTGTGTGAAAGAAATACAAGGTGATAAAATAAAGTCATGAATGTTGTTCACGTACATCAAGTTGTTCCAAAATTTTGGTCACATGGTGGGTATTCTGGCGAATGAACTCGCAAACGTAAACCCCGCATAAATTATTCCCGTCCTCTTGCCTCAAGCACTTTACGAGAACAAAGTTCAATCAAAATAATAATCAAGGATGATAATAATGGTATTGAAAGTAGAATCAAAGAGATGCACGGCCTAGCTAGTAGTACTTACCGGTACAGGTTTTATTCGAAGATCTTTGTTCTGTAAACCCGGAGCCTTGTTGGCGAACCGTTTCCAAGCCTTCTGGAGGATATCAGCCATGTCCCGCCACGCCTCAAGGGGTTTACTCTTCGAGTCCATGACTTCTACTACTCCGGTATCGGGTTCAATGACTAGCAGGATATAGTGAAACCTACGGACACATATATATATATTTCATAACTCATCAATTACACTTAACACATGAAGTAAGCGAAAAAAATTAATGTGTGAAGACAGTAACACTCACGCGAAGTTGTAAGGAAATAGTATTGCCCTTTTGTATGAGTTTTTCCTTAAGACATATACCAAGTTATTCTTCGTGTCCTTGGGAGAGTGGTCGATAGTATACCCATTCACGGTATATGGGTCAATGAACCCAAGATCATAGATTTGCCCCTTGCGGCATTCGCATATCTTCATTCTGCATAATATAGATAGTTATATGCATGCAATGGACGAGCCGCGATAGAGACTTAATTACATAAATAATACTTACAGACAGTATGCACTCAAAAGAGATTTGTCGAGGGCGTCTTGATTGAATAACTGAAATAATTCACAAAATTCGATGTTCATCACGTCAGTTCGCCCATAGTGCTCATCTTTGATTGCCACCATGATCGAGTTCTAACGTTCTTACATGCATCCAAGTTCCAATTATGCAGTCTTCGCAGTTGTGTTGATAGATGAGGCAACTCCTCAGCTCTGACAAGAGGTTGCCCGTACTTGTACTGGTATGCTATTTGGACATCACCCGTGATGATGAATTCGATGCGGCTTAAGTACTCTGGAATACTCATAGCGCCGCATCTGCCTCATCTCTGTATGGTTTTACCATCGTCTGATCAAGGCACTGTAGGACATCGGGATACACTTGGAGTGGGGGGCATGAGTTTTTCTGGGTTCCAAGCTGTCAACACCCGGATTTTTAAGTCCAGATGCCTGTTATGCCATACATCGCAATCCTAGGAATATTGTTGTTGCGAGACATAACAGTTGAATATCATAAGTCATCATTCATTACATACCATAGTCGTCTTAAAAATAGGGATCACCTGATCCAATATTACACAAATGGTTGATCTATTGATCAACATACACAAAGTTCATAGTTTCATAGCGGAAGCGTAAATAGAAGGGACTCTCTAGTCCACAGGCCAACGTCTGACGTCAGAAGATTCCCTAGTTGTCGTAGGCGTCCTGCTGGTCATCCTCTTGATAGTTCTGCTCCTCTTCATAGTCTGGCCATTTGAATAGCCAGGGACAAAGCCGTGAGTAATTTAAAGTACTCGCAAACTGATACTAATGTAAGTGCTAACAATTCTAGTAAGGGGTGCTAAGCTCTAGTTTATTTTGCATAATGCCAATTTTAGTTCACAAACATTTTTGTAAACAACTCTTCATGTGCTGAACTAACTCAAGTGAGAACATTAGTGTCATTCCCACAACTCTGTTGTGATTCAAATTCAAAGGTCACCTTTCAAGTTCACTTCACAAGTCACCATTCATATTTTTAGAAAAAGGTTCTGATGACGGAACAGTATGGCCTTTCCAACTGTCCATGACCGCGGACGCGGCTATTCGAATAGGTTAAACTCTGCAGAGGTTGTACACTTGTGCCACAACAATTGCAATTGTTCGTCAGGGGTAACTGGCCCTGATTTATCGTACGCAGTACGCGAACTACCAATCCTAACCTTTCATTTACATACCCTAGTATAGGCACCTCTCCCCATGAGCTTGGCCTCCCAGGTGAAGACAGACAATCGGCTGGGAACCGCACGAGGCTTGGGCCGGACATTCACCTCATTTCACGTCATTTCACATCATTCCTTTTGTTGTAGAGGCAGCCTCCGGCATAACCCCGATGACGCTTGTTTCAGAGGGAACCCATACTAAGACACATAAATTTCCAGCTAAGCCTTACCCAGATTCAGGTATTGTGGGGGTACTTGTAAAATTGGAATGGTATCGCATCCGAACCCAACCATCAGTTTTTGTAAAGTTCACCAAGTCATTCCCAAGTCATATTCACCTTAAAAATCTTTCAATAGAACGACTCATCATTCCAAGGTTTTCAAAGTCATTTCACACACACAAGTTCCCATCTAGAGTAGTCAATTTTAATTTAGCACTAGCATCTAAGTCTGAGGGGTGCTAAGTAATTTGCTTTGCTTCTAGGCTAACATTGATACTCTTGTACTCATCCAATACTACCAAGTGAATCATGACTCAAAAAGTACTTTGATAAAACAAAGGTAAGTAAAGCTTGTAAAGTAAAACTGGGAAATAGGATCATAAGCATAAAGTAAATGGAGTAATGCCTTGCTCATGGTGAGCTTTGCACTTTGCAAGAGTATTATCTTGCAACACTAGAACTTGCAATGGTGTTAGCTTGCAAGAGTATAGCTTGCCTTGGTGGTTGAGGTGGTCAAAGTGGTCTTCTTCTCCTTGAAAGTAGACTTCCTCCTCCTCTTGATACTCCTCGGTACTAGCTTCTAAAATACGAATACGGGGTACAATCACCAAGCAATTCATTGGATATTCTAAAAATCACATGTATTCACACAAACTATTCTATTCACACAATTACTACAATTTGGTGCATTGGTGGTCTTGCTTGAGGAAAAATAATTTCCTCTCATTTCATATGTAAATGATAGTTCCATATAGTTCTTGAGGAATAATTTCCTCTCATTGAATCTTCTTTAAGATTTAATTTCTCAAACAATTACTCATGAATTCAGGTTGTCCTAAGTCAACCATTCATCATCATCATTTGAGAAAATAATTTAAATGAGGCAGAGATACCCCATACTATTTAACACTTCTACAAATGATTTAAAATCTCCAAGTATTTCATATGAGAGCATTTGACCAGGGGTCCAAACTTCATATGAAAGTACATGGGACAAGATTTAAATGAAGTGAAACACCTCATATACTTTACACAAATTAAACTAGCATCACACATTACTATTAAGTGGGTAGATGTGTTGTTTTCTTATTTAAGAAAAAATAATTTCCTCTCATACTAATTAAGGTGTTACTTTTAATTATTTAGAGAACTAATTTCCTCTCATTATCTTATTAAGATTTAATTTCTCTTATGAATAATATATGACCTAGGTTGACTAAGTCAACCTCTTCATACTCATCATTTAAGAAAAAGATTTAAATGAGGTGAAGCACCTCATACAATTTAATCCTAATAGGGTAAAGATTTAATATCATTAAACAATTCATGTGAGACCTAAATGACCAGAGTCTTTACCTCATTTTGAATTGTTCATGAAAAGATTTAAATGAGAGAAAAACTCCCAAGTGATTTATTAATAGTTTTGGACAATATCTTTGACTAGAAATAGCCATATAGTCCTTTAATTAAGCTAGGCCATGATCATTCAAAGTAACCATACCATTTTCTTGCAGAAACAATTAGTGCAAGTCAAAAGTGAGCTATGAGAGTTGGAATTACTTAAATACCTATTTTGGTTGATTTTTAATAATTATTTGACTACTGAAAAGTCTATGACTTGTTATTTTTGTCACATTAATTCTACACAAGAATTTGAAGTGGGACCAGTGGTGTTGGATAGATCTTTTTGCCAACTTTCCACCAATATAAAGTTCATCAAAATTGGTTGAGTATATTTGAAATTATTTAATTTCTAAGACAGGACCAGTATTTGCATTTAAACTAAACTGAATTAAACCAATTCAAATCTTTGGGCTACGGCGGGAAAGTTAATGGGCCAGCGAGGGAGAGAGGGAAGTGGGCCGGCCCGAGTTAGCGTTTCAACGCGCCACGGGCCAACTGACAAAGGGGCCCGCATGTCAGCGACTTACTCTTACCGAAACGGTACCGGTGATCGTGAGCGGTTGGATTAGATGGTGATCCGACGGTCGCACGTCGTCGTCGTCGTCGGGGAGAAGGGAGGTGCTGGAACGGCGGGGTAGGGGGTCGACGGCGAGCTGAGGCTCCGGCGAGGGTCGGCGTTGACGCGAGGCGAGGTTGTCGTCGACGGCGAGTGCGCTGGTACCAACGGCGTCGCTTGAGGTGGCCTGAATCGACGCCGGCGAGATGAGGTATGCGGCGGGCTCCGGCGGCTAAATTGGGGAGCTCCGGTGAGGAATCGAGAAGGGGAAATGGTCGAGGAGGTCGAGGGAAGAGTGGGGATGCTGCTGGTGTGCTTGGATGGCTGAGGGGAGCTCGGTATTTATAGAGGGGCGAATGGCCGTGGGGCGCGGGCGAGCTCAACGGCGAGGTCGTCGTTCCAGGGCGACGAAGGAGCGAGGAAGGTGCGCAGGAGGTAGGCGATGTCACGGCGGTCCTTGGGGCATTAATGGCACGGTACGGTGAGGCGTACGACGGTCGGGCGGTGGCGCGTACTGGCGCGGCCAAGGCGGGATTCCGTCCTTGCCTCCGGCGGCGGCGGGCACGGGTCGTGGTCGCGGGCGTGTCTGGTGTGTCCGTGGTGCCATGGTGATGCTCACGGCGTCGAGAGGAGGTACAGGGCGTGGCCGAGGTGGTGGCGCGGCGCGTGTCCAGTGGTGCCCGTACGTGCACTGCTGCGACGTCAGCAGCATGTCCTGGCCGTCCTGGGCGCGCGTCGTGCGGCGGCTGTCGACGTCCTCCTCGACAAGGGCGTGTATAGATGGGTGCAGTAGGGTGAGGTGGAGAGAATTGGCATGGTGGCCAGGGCTGGTGACGAAGGGAGGAAAGAGAGGGGGAACATGGTCGGCATGGCCATGGCCATGATGGTTTTGGCCCCCCCTCTTAGGGTTACTATGCATGGCTAGGATGAGAGAAGTCAAGGGAGCAATGTGGAGGGATTTGGGGCAGGTTAGAGTAGTGTAGATCACTATTTGACATAGTGTCAAATAGTGCCATAATTGGAATTTGCAAGTTTGCCCAATTTTTGAGTGAGTTCAAAAGGTGGCACAATTTGAATTGTGTGTGTTTGGTTAAGTCCTAAATGACCAGAGAAGATGAGGTGTGGTGGTGGAAATTCCAAATTCAAAGTATTGCAAAAATTGTTGTGTGAGATTGTTGAATATGTTAAAATGTTCCAACTTTGGATGAGCATAGCATTTGATCTAAAAAGAATTTGGCATGGTGATCTTTACAAAAAGTGTTCACCTTGATGTGGTCTTGGATGAGGTGTAAAGAGTTGACAAAGTTTAATTTGAAAATTTCTAAATGCAAGGGCTCAAAGTGGTGATCAGACTATAAAAGACAGATTTGACCATTATTGTATGTGAGCCAATTTTGAGTTTGAATTTGATTTGATTTGTGAAACTTTGATTCCAAAAGTTGTAATAGGTGTGTAGTATCATATTACAACTAATGGTGAAAACCAAAATGGTCTAAGTCAAAGATTTAGAAAAATGGCATAAACCATATGTGAGGGTTTTGAGATTTTCTAGCTTTTATTCTTTTATTTCTCTTTGCTTTATTTTGGCAAGAGTAGGGTTTATTTGGTGCTAGATTGAGTTGGATGAAAGGTTCAAACCATTTTAGGACAATGGAGGTGGCTAGGTCAAGATTTGATAGTTTGGCTAAGTGCCACATATGCCTCTATGCATATGTTGGATTTTATTTTGATTCTCACTTAAGTTGGTTGGTAAGTACCTGGTTGAGTGTGTTGAGGTATTTCCAATCATCTACACAAGGTAAGCAAACAAAGTTTTAGTTTTTACACAAAGTACCATGGGCTTGCATATGCCCTTTTTTTAAGATCACCTCTTCTTATTTTGGTCTTTCAAAGATTTGTGACAAGAGAGATGAGGTCTAGGGTTTAGTGGGGTTCACAATGGTTCACCACCATTTAGCAAAAATAATAAAGGTAGGGTTCAAGATTTACCTATTAGGGCTATATGCCCACATATGTCTTTTCTTTTATTTTTGGTTTCTCAAAATAGATCCAAAAGATTTTTGAGAAGGGTAGGATTTAAGTTTTTTTTCTTATTTGATTTCTTTCTCTTTTATTTTACTTGGTTGGTGATCTTCACTTGATCACTTTAGGGTTTTAGGGTTTAGCACATAAGCATAATAACACTCATCATGGCAAAACACAAATACTAGGTATGAGCACTATGCATAGCATCCAAAGTAAGAAAAGTTTTTGTTGGTTCTCATTTTTGGAAGAAGGAAATTCATTTTCTCTTTTTTTTTGAAATTTGGGGTGTTACAAACCCTTCCCCCTTAAACAAATCTCGTCCCGAGATTTTAAGAAAAGTTAGGTTCCTAAGAGAGATTGGGCGATATGATTTAACAGGAAAACATACTTGGCATGGGCTGGGGTGCTTCCTGAGCTTCAGTGGCAATCATGTTGTAGTAGCGGCCGTTGTTGTTCTGGTTCTTCCTTGCGGCAAAGCGGCGTTGGTTCTGAGCAGGTGCAACGGTGTTGCCGGCAATCTTGGCGAGCTTCTTGGGGCACTCATTGGAGTAGTGGCCCACAACTCCACATTCATAGCAGTTTACAGTTGACTTGTCTTTCGGGGTGACGGGGATGGCATTGCTTCCAGTCCTCGGGCCAGTGTTGGTGTTGTTGTTGGTCCCATTTTTGCTGTTGGGGTTGTTGTTGTTGTGGTGGCTGTTGTTGTTGTTACCTCCGGGCTTCGGGGTCCTCCGTTGTTGCTTGGTGTAGTTGGGGCGATAACTGCGAGCAGGGGGCTTGTTGTGTCTTGGGGTGAATCCTCCAGAGGAGTTGTTGCGGTACTTCTGGGTATGGTGGGGTCCACTCTGGTTCATCATCCTGCGCTTGCGGTTCTCATTGGCCTGATGCATCTTTCCTTCCATCTGTATGGCTGAGTCCACTAGGGATTCTAAGTCAGCGAACGGAATGTTCACTAACACAGTTTGCATCTCGTCGTGCAGTCCGTTCAGAAATCTCTCCTTCCCTTTTCTCGTTGGTGTCGGTCTCATCCGGGGCGTACCTTGACAGAGTGAGAAACCTGTCGCGGTATTCCACCACAGACATTCTGCCTTGCTTGAGTTCGCGGAACTCGTCTCTCATCATCTTGATCAGTCCTTGGGGCACATGGTATTTGTTGAACTTGGTCTTGAAGTCCTCCCAGGTCATCATCTGTCCCGCATTCATTGTGCGGGCGCTTGTCCACCAGGCTCGTGCAGGTCCTGACAGGTAGTGGGTGGCGAACAGTACTTTTTCTGCGGCTTCTACTCCCGCAACTTCCAGGTTGTTCTCCATGGTCTGGAGCCAGTCATCTGCGTCGAGGGGCTCTTCGGTCTTGCTGAAAATAGGTGGGTTGGTGTTTTGAAAGTTCTTTAGTTTTGACCCAGGGTGGTCGTGGTTTCCATGGCCGTTGTTGTTCTGAGCAATCAGCTGCAGTGCAGCAATGTTGGCTTGGCGTTCAGCTCTCTCGGCTTCGCGGTCGGCCATCATCATCTCTAGCATCTGCATCATGGCGTCTTGGGTGGCGCTGCGGGTTGGTGGGGCCATCTGAGTATCATAGTAGATGATAAGATAAGAGGGAAATTTCTACGGTTTGTTTGAATTTAAGTTCACAAGTTCAAAACTTGAAAATTGAGTAGTGTTGAGGGGGTAAAAACCAACAACACTTTTTCATTCATACCAAACATCACACATTACAAATCTAACATACCGTTGGTTTGAAGAACCATTCATTCGCTCTACGATACAAGGGGATCCTGATACAACTCACACCTACTTAAGTCTTTGGGGTGATACTACTCTCCGGGTGGATTCTTCGTCTTCACGGGTGATGTGCTTGGCGAGAGGCGAGGGCGTTGTCCAAATCCCTGCGGGTTTTGTACAGCCTGAAGTCCTGGTGTGCTACATAGGGGTTCATCTCCGTGTGTGGGGGCATGGTCATCGGTCGTCCCATGGAGTCATGTCTTGGGTAGTAGATGAAGCGAGTGTTCTTGATCTTGTTCACATTTTGTCCACACAGACGGGAAATTGTTTCTTGCATAGCTCTGACTAGTCCTTCCTTCCAAGTGTTTCCCGTTACAGAAATCCAGATGGTTTCCCATACCGGGGCTCCATGCTTTCTTCGTAGATCAGTAGAAACTTCCCACCGAGGTGGTTCTCCGGAGTGGTTGTTGAGGGGTATTCCGAAGAACTCGGGATACGGGTGTCCTAGATATTCCACTAGTTGCTTCAAATCCTTTTCGAACCTTAGGTCTCCTCCGGGACCAAGCTGATAGAACTCCCATTGGTACTCCATCTGTGAGCAATTAGGATAAGTAAGTTAAATAAGTAATCAAGTGTGCAAAATTTTATGTAGTCTTGCAAAGAAAGTAGAGTATAGATTTCTCATTTTTGAAAAAGATCTCAAGGATAAGGGTAAGAACAAGTTTTCACAAATATTCACTTCATTGGTTTTTGAAACTACGTTTTTCAAACGTCCATTCTAACTAGGGTCTCCTAAGGTCAAACAATGGCTCTGATACCAACTTTTCAACACCCGGATTTTTAAGTCCAGATGCCTGTTATGCCATACATCGCAATCCCAGGAATATTGTTGTTGTGAGACATAACAGTTGAATATCATAAGTCATCATTCATTACATACCATAGTCGTCTTACAAATAGGGATCACCTGATCTAATATTACACAAATGGTTGATCTATTGATCAACATACACAAAGTTCATAGTTTCATAGCGGAAGCGTAAATAGAAGGGACTCTCTAGTCCACAGGCCAACGTCTGACGTCAGAAGATTCCCTAGTTGTCGTAGGCATCCTGCTGGTCATCCTCTTGATAGTTCTGCTCCTCTTCATAGTCTGGCCATTTGAATAGCCAGGGACAAAGCCGTGAGTACTTTAAAGTACTCGCAAACTGATACTAATGTAAGTGCTAACAATTCTAGTAAGGGGTGCTAAGCTCTAGTTTATTTTGCATAATGCCAATTTTAGTTCACAAATTTTTTTGTAAACAACTCTTCATGTGCTAACTAACTCAAGTGGGAATATTAGTGTCATTCCCACAACTCTGTTGTGATTCAAATTCAAAGGTCACCTTTCAAGTTCACTTCACAAGTCACCATTCATATTTTTAGAAAAAGGTTCTGATGACGGAACAGTATGGCCTTTCCAATCGTCCATGACCGCGGACGCGGCTATTCGAATAGGTTAAACTCTGCAGAGGTTGTACACTTGTGCCACAACAATTGCAATAGTTCGTCGGGGGTAATTGGCCCTGATTTATCGTACGCGATACGCGAACTACCAATCCTAACCTTTCATTTACATACCCTAGTATAGGCACCTCTCCCCATGAGCTTGGCCTCCCGGTGAAGACAGACAGTCATCCTGGGAACCGCACAGGGCTTGGGCCGGACATTCACCTCATTTCACGTCATTTCACATCATTCCTTTTGTTGTAGAGGCAGCCTCCGGCATAACCCCGATGACGCTTGTTTTAGAGGGAACCCATACTAAGACACATAAATTTCCAGCTAAGCCTTACCCAGATTCAGGTATTGTGGGGGTACTTGTAAAATTGGAATGGTATCGCATCCGAACCCAACCATCAGTTTTTGTAAAGTTCACCAAGTCATTCCCAAGTCATATTCACCTTCAAAATCTTTCAATAGAACGACTCATCATTCCAAGGTTTTCAAAGTCATTTCACACACACAAGTTCCCATCTAGAGTAGTCAATTTTAATTTAGCACTAGCATCTAAGTATGAGGGGTGCTAAGTAATTTGCTTTGCTTCTAGGCTAACATTGATACTCTTGTACTCATCCAATACTACCAAGTGAATCATGACTCAAAAATTACTTTGATAAAACAAAGGTAAGTAAAGCTTGTAAAGTAAAACTGGGAAATAGGATCATAAGCATAAAGTAAATGGAGTAATCCCTTGCTCATGGTGAGCTTTGCACTTTGCAAGAGTATTATCTTGCAACACTAGAACTTGGAATGGTGTTAGCTTTCAAGAGTATAGCTTGCCTTGGTGGTTGAGGTGGTCAAAGTGGTCTTCTTCTCCTTGAAAGTAGACTTCCTCCTCCTCTTGATACTCCTCGGTACTAGCGTCTAAAATACGAATACGGGGTACAATCACCAAGCAATTCATTGGCTATTCTAAAAATCACATGTATTCACACAAACTATTCTATTCACACGATTACTACAATTTGGTGCATTGGTGGTCTTGCTTGAGGAAAAATAATTTCCTCTCATTTCATATGTAAATGATAGTTCCATATAGTTCTTGAGGAATAATTTCCTCTCATTGAATCTTCTTTAAGATTTAATTTCTCAAACAATTACTCATGAATTCAGGTTGTCCTAAGTCAACCATTCATCATCATCATTTGAGAAAATAATTTAAATGAGGCGAGAGATACCCCATACTATTTAACACTTCTACAAATGATTTAAAATCTCCAAGTATTTCATATGAGAGCATTTGACCAGGGGTCCAAACTTCATATGAAAGTACATGGGACAAGATTTAAATGAAGTGAAACACCTCATATACTTTACACAAATTAAACTAGCATCACACATTACTATTAAGTGGGTAGATGTGTTGTTTTCTTATTTAAGAAAAAATAATTTCCTCTCATACTAATTAAGGTGTTACTTTTAATTATTTAGAGAAATATTTTCCTCTCATTATCTTATTAAGATTTAATTTCTCTTATGAATAATATATGACCTAGGTTGACTAAGTCAACCTCTTCATACTCATCATTTAAGAAAAAGATTTAAATGAGGTGAAGCACCTCATACAATTTAATCCTAATAGGGTAAAGATTTAATATCATTAAACAATTCATGTGAGACCTAAATGACCAGAGTATTTACCTCATTTTGAATTGTTCATGAAAAGATTTAAATGAGAGAAAAACTCCCAAGTGATTTATTAATAGTTTTGGACAATATCTTTGACTAGAAATAGCCATATAGTCCTTTAATTAAGCTAGGCCATGATCATTCAAAGTAACCATACCATTTTCTTGCCGAAACAATTAGTGTAAGTCAAAAGTGAGCTATGAGAGTTGGAATTACTTAAATACCTATTTTGGTTGATTTTTAATAATTATTTGACTACTGAAAAGTCTATGACTTGTTATTTTTGTCACATTAATTCTACACAAGAATTTGAAGTGGGACCAGTGGTATTGGATAGATCTTTTTGCCAGCTTTCCACCAATATAAAGTTCATCAAAATTGGTTGAGTATATTTGAAATTATTTAATTTCTAAGACAGGACCAGTATTTGCATTTAAACTAAACTGAATTAAACCAATTCAAATCTTTGGGCTCTGGCGGGAAAGTTAACGGGCCAGCGAGGGAGAGAGGGAAGTGGGCCGGCCCAGTTAGCGTTTCAACGCGCCACGGGCCAACTGACAAAGGGGCCCGCATGTCAGCGACTTACTCTTACCGAAACGGTACCGGTGATCGTGAGCGGTTGGATTAGATGGTGATCCGACGGTCGCACGTCGTCATCGTCGTCGGGGAGAAGGGAGGTGCCGAAACGGCGGGGTAGGGGGTCGGCGGTGAGCTGAGGCTCCGGCGAGGGTCGGCGTTGATGCGAGGCGAGGTTGTCGTCGACGGCGAGTGCGCTAGTACCAACGGCGTCGCTTGAGGTGGCCTGAATCGACGCCGGCGAGATGAGGTACTGGCGGGCTCCGGCGGCTAAATTGGGGAGCTCCGGTGAGGAATCGAGAAGGGGAAATGGTCGAGGAGGTCGAGGGAAGAGTGGGGATGCTGCTGGTGTGCTTGGATGGCTGAGGGGAGCTCGGTATTTATAGAGGGGCGAATGGCCGTGGGGCGCGGGCGAGGTCAACGGCGAGGTCGTCGTTCCAGGGCGACGAAGGAGCGAGGAAGGTGCGCAGGAGGTAGGCGATGTCACGGCGGTCCTTGGGGCATTAATGGCACGGTACGGTGAGGCGTACGACGGTCGGGCGGTGGCGCGTACTGGCGCGGCCAAGGCGGGATTCTGCGGTGACCCAGCATACCACTGCATGTTGTAGTATACAAGTCGTTGATATGATCTTTGTGAAGGGGCTTCCTCACAAATTGCCATATCCCTCAGAGTGGTACAACAGAAACATTGCAGGTCATAACACTCCATACTTTATTACAAACATTGTCTTACAAGTTGGTATCCTCACAGGTCCTATGAGAACACCCTAAGAGACTACTAAAGTACCATTACAAATTATACTAAAGATGAAAAGAGCTCAACAACTTATTTAGGTAAGTTATACGTTGCTCGGCTCTATGATACTAAGGTATGTCACTACTCCTCCACCTCCGTGTCATCTGGTCCGTAGACTATCCCATAGTCTACGCCTTCCACTCCGCCGGTAAGATCAGGTTCTTCGTAGACCAGCTCGTAGCTTCCTTACGGTGCCCCATCGTTGATAGCCTCCACTTCGGGATCACGGTCTAGCAAGGGTGTCGAAAGAAAGTGAGTACAGAGGTACTCGGCAAGTTCTAAAAGAATAAAAGGTGTTTGATGCACTAGCTACGACCATTGATCGGGAAATCGCAGGTCAATGCATGTTTTGAAAACATTTCTTCAAAAGGTTGCTTTTATTATGAAAACTATGCCCGTCGGTCTTCACGGAGTTGACCGAACTTCGTGGAGTTCCTTTCTGCCGCGTTCGCAGTTCCCTTCCGGAACAAGGAGTGACGGCCACAATTTGATACACTCTGCGGAGGTGCGTTACTTTTCCCACAAGAGATCTCACCCTTTTTGCCATCCGCGAGGGACTTGCCCCCGTTCACACTTCCTTTGGTGTGAGGCCAGGTATAAAGATCCAAGCCCACACCGCCTTCTCCGCGACTCGCAAACCCACCCTTTTGTCCACCCGCACACCTCCGAGTAGACTTCCCCAGATAATACGGCTTTACTCATGGTGTACTTTGGACAATCCTTCATAGATCGTAGAGCCATCATCACTAATGGATGGGGATTTAAAAGGCTATCCCAACCTACGGCGGTGCCTCCGGCACCCCGCCGGCTCTACCAATCCGTTGGCGTGCGAAGGGAAAAGATACGGCTGGCTTCCCCGAGCCATTATAGATCTCATGGTCAACGCGATTTGTACGGCGCTAGAATCACTGGACGGCATTGGTAATTTAATCCTAGGGTGATATAACCCATTGCAATGGAACCTCCACCATATCAACACATACCATGGTTCCATTGCCAGCCACATAGTCATATTCATAGTTGGAAATTAACATTTCATTTGCGATGCGGGAATGATAAGTATATAGCTTTGCATTAAAAGTAGTAAAAATAATCAAGTTGACATGAGCAAGGGTGAACTTGCACGTGGACTGCGAGATAGTGCGGTTCAATGCGGTTGATGGAACCTGGACCTCGGGTTACTGTAAGAAGCATCATTGTCCGGTAAGGACAATGTTATAAAAATCCAAATAATGCAATCATGGATGTATTTTTTTATGTTGAATCCCTTTACCCCATTGAGTTATTACAATTTAGGGTTGTATTTAAGATTTATGTCTTTGACGGTAATTTACAATTGATTTAAAAGTATTAATCATTGTACTTCACACAAAGTACAACAATCCAAAGTAACATGATTTTACTTGGTAATTACCTTAGTCATTCCAAAATAATTTGAAATTATAAAGTTACCTCTATAGTTTTTGGAATAAAAGGGAATATAGTAGTTTTACGGAAAAATTCTCTTGTTCAAAAGAAATGACTTGGAATAATAGAATCTCATTTTGAAATGTTCGAAAATAAGTTTTTGAACTTATTTGAGATTTTTCCTTGAATTTTAAATACAAGGAAATAATAATTGAAAATTCCAAGTGATTATTTAAATTCTGAAAATTCATAATTTTGAATTTGTTTCATAAATTCCATTTCATATTTTATTCTGGTTAAGATTTATTTTTCATTCATAAATCCAATTTTTATTGGATTTTTAGAGTTGTTTATGATTTATTAAAATTTGGTAAAGTTTTGATCTTTTATTAATTAGAAAAAGACCAAATTACCCCTTGGACTCATATTGGGCCCGGCCCAATAGACTAACTCGAGGGACGGCCCAAATAGGCTGGCCCCCTTTTGGGTTTGGTGGCGCCGAAGCGGCCCACCACTCTCCCTCTCACTCGGCCCTCTTCTCACTTGTCTAACCCTAATCTGCGGCGACCACGAGGCGATGGCGTCGCCGCCATGGCCGCCGCCACCGCTCCGGCCATCACCGGCCTCCTCCGCCGTGGTCACCTACCGATCTAGAACCGCCTCGAGCGGATCTATCGATGCGTCCGAGCCGTTTCTCTCCTCTCGTCCTCTCTGGCGAATCGCCTCGGTGCGGATCTCTCGGAGAATCGCCATGGGCGATCCGGTGATTCTCCGACGAGCTCTCGCCCTCGTCGTCGACGTGTGCGCCTCCGAGACCGACTCGGCGCGGGTGCTGCTTGCGGCGCACTGTGCCGTCGTCTCCATCTTTGTCTTCTTGTGGTGGTGTTCGTCGGCGTAACGCCGGCGACTTCCACGGCTTTGCGGCTGCTATGGCCGCGCGGGCGCTGCCTCGCCATGCCATAGCTTACGCCTCCGGGCGCGGGTAAGGTCCTCTGCTCCTCCTCCTTCTCTTCGTGCGCCTCCTTGCCACTTGTTCTTCTTCCTCCTCATGATCTGTTGCTCTTTGGTGGTCTTGTGATCATCTAGAGTCATACTCTTCGCTGCGCAATCTTCTCGTAGCTTCGGTTTACTGCAAGCCCATGGTCGGATTACCGATTCTTGAGTATCGGCACATGTCGATTTGCTTGCTATCTATGCTTGTGCTTACTTCTCTGTTGCTCCTAGCATGCTGCTGTACTTGCCATGCTCTACTGTGCTTGCTCAAAAGCTATCTATTCCATGCTATGCTTGGTTATGACTTGCTTATGCTTCTTGGACTATCATGCTTGCTTGTCTAGGTGTACTTGTGATGCATACGTGACACTTGTGTGTGTGCCGAGAGGTGCACGTGATATGATTCGGTACTAATTACTGCAACCTAATGATCCATTGGATCATTTCTTGCTTGTTGGCAAAACTCTCTGTGTAGCTTGGCTTGCTATGATTGATCAATTTGATCAATTGTTTGTCGATGATTGCTTACTTGGCTAACACTCGTGGTTATATGGTTCACTTATTTGGTGATGCTTGATGCTCAAGCATCACTGTGTCTGTTGCTTACTTGCTCTAGTGGCTATGAATTAAGTTGTATTGCTTAACGGTATCTTGTTGTCATGCTTAGCATGGATCCGTGATAAATTCATGCTTAGATTACTTAATTATGATGAGCTGCTTATGCGGTGATGATTTAAATGTCTTGCTTGTATATGAGTTTGCTTGTTCATGATTCTTTTACAAGCAATTAAACTCTGAATCCATTTACTGGATAGTGATGTGGTCTATTTGGCTTGCTCTTATTTGGTGCTAAGTGTGATGTGACCTCGGTAGCCTTGCTCTTGATTGGTTGCTCACCTAGTGGTTGGATCTTGTTGGCTACTCAACTTTGCTTGCATATTAGGGGATCATAGTAAGTATGAATGCCAATATGCTTGCCTGTGAAGAAATCTAGGGTTTACGATGGTTGCTTGCTTAGGATCTTCGTGTAGTCTTAGGCTGCTAATCTATGCTATCTATCGGTGCTATCCGTGCATGTGATCTTGTTAGTGTGCATCTGTGCATGCTTGTCTAGCTTCGTGCACTTGATTTGTATACGGATGGTTTTCGTCTTAGTGGCTTTTGGTGGCGGTAATCCTTGGTGAAAACCAAGTGATGATTTACCCATATGAGCATCTGCTCATCCCATGCTTATGCATATGATGGATTAGATCCATTGGATCTCTTCCGGGAACTAGGTATACCTTGTTCCAGCTCCTAGAAAGTAATGCTTTGTTGATGCGAGACTTGGGTTTGTTCACGGCCCTTCACCTCCGAGCTTGGATGATCTTCTAGGTCACCATGATCTCACGGTGGCTTGAGGAGTTGTGTGTGTGGGGTTATGTTCTTGCTCAAGAACAGGATGAACTATGCTTGTTTTTGCTTCACCCTTACCTGGTGATCTTATCTGGTCGACTGTGCACTGGTTCTAGGGTTTGTGTGCTATTTATATGGTCTCTACTTCTTCCCTGGCCATGACACACAAGCCTGGTCACTTTATGACTCACCCCTTGCATTGCCTTGCTGTTGCTGCCTGACACACTTGAGCTGTGTGCTCTCATATCTTGAAACTTGAGCCCCCTGCAGTTGCTCGGTTTTGGTCTACTGCTCGATCCTATCTTGTCTTGTCCCTGGTTTTGGACAAGCACAAGTGTCTTGTGACTTGGTTCTGTCCAAAGCTGAAGATTGTGTCACTTGCTAAGCTGTCTAAACTGAATCTTGAGCTAACACTTATATTTTGGCTAGTGTTTGTGATCTGTTTTGCGAGGTTTTGAAGTTGAATATGACCAGAATATGTTCTTCAAGCATTTAGTTTAGGTTTTAGTTATAGGAGCAAATTGTAATCTTTATTTTCATTTATGTTTATTATTTATCAATTCTTGTATCAAGAATATTGTAAAGACTTTGTAATCTGTGTTGATATCAATAAAGCTCAAGTTTTTGTTCATGAGCTTTTGATTTATGTAGTGTTTAAATTCTGAATTAAATATTGTATTTAATATTCAGTTTGAAATTCAAAGTCATTTGAATTTATAAATTGTGTTTGAATTATGAGTTCTATTTTATATTGTTCAATGCTTATTGTTAAATGTATTAACACTTGTCAAATGAAATCAATTCCCCAAATCAACAAGATACAAAGAGATCATGTCGAAATTTCCCTAACTCACATTGCCTAACCCTAAGTGCAAGATGAGAGAGAATCTCGATCCCTCTTAGGTTTAGTTGCAATAAGGCGCGAAAATTTCCCCGTTTTGCGATGAAATGCACATCCCATTTCTAAATCTACCCTTCGTTGTTCCTAGGTTCGGGTTATTACAGCCTCTCCCCCTTAACGAAACTTCGTCCCGAAGTTAAGATTGGTACCTGAACATCTCGGGGTAAGACTTCCTGAGTTCTTCTTCGTCTCCCAAGTAGCTTCTCGCTCGGGATGATGTTGCCATTGCACTTTGCGGTATTTGATTGCTCTGTTTCTTAATTTCTTCCATTGTACTTCTAAGATCTTTTCGGGCCTTTCCACAAAAGTTAGGTCAGATTGCAATTCTATTTCTTCATATGTGATAGGATCATCCGGTGCCTTCAAACATTTTACGAGTTGTGAAACATGAAATACATTATGAACTTGACTTAGTTGTGCCGGTAATTCCAACTCAAAGGATGTTCCTCGATTACGGTGAGTATCTTAAATGGTCCAATATATCGAGGACTTAACTTTCCTTTCACTCCGAACCTCTTAAGTCCTTTCATTGGGCTAACCTTTAAATAAACCATGTCTCCCACTTTCGGTTCCCAATCTCTTCTCTTTAAGTCGGCGTAACTCTTCGACGACTGCGAGCTATCTTGAGTCTATCCCGGATCACCTCGATGACGTCTTGTCTTTCTTTGATGTAATCCGGTGTAAATTCCTTGTTTTCTCCGGTTTCAAACCAACAAATTGGTGATCTACACTTCCTTCCGTACAATGCTTCGTACGGTGCCATCTGAATGCTACTCTGATAACTATTGTTATATGAGAACTCCGCTAAAGGTAAATGATCCTCCCATGAGCCTCCAAAGTTCAGAGCACAAGCTCTAAGCATGTCCTCAAGTATCCGATTGGTTCTTTCGGTTTGTCCTCCGGTTTGTGGATGATATCTTGTCTTGAAATCCAACTTGGATCCCAAAGATTCTTGTAGTTGTTTCCGAGAATGCTGATGTGAAAATCGAACCTCTATACGAGACTATCTTCTTTGGTACTCCATGTTTACTCACAATTTCCTTCACATAAATATCCACAAGCTTTTATGCGGTATCTTTTGTGTTTACGGCTATGAAATGAGCGCTCTTGGTAAGTCTATCCACTATTACCCATATCATATCCTTCCTCTTATTAGTCATTGGTAAACCGGTGACAAAATCCATTCCGATTTCATCCCATTTCCATTCCGGTATCTCTAGTGGTTTGAGTAATCCCGCGAGGACTACGATGTTACTGCCTTCACTCGTTGACATGTATGACATTCCGAGACATATTGTGCTATTTCTCTTTTCATGTTGTTCCACCGAACATCTCCTTCAAATCCATATACATCTTGGTACTTCCTGGATGTATGGAATAAGGGGTTTCATGTGCTTCTTTTAATATGATTGACTTCACTTCGGATCATACGGTACACGAGATCCTTTTACGAAATATAATGAATCAAAATCCCCTAGATGGAATTCCGATGGTCTTCCTTCGCCAATCCTCTTGATTTCCTCTTGAATGAACAAATCATCCGCTTGCTTTCGGATAATCTCATATTTCAAATCCGAGTACATTTCATCCATAATCCTCATGGTTGCTATACTTCCTTTGGCATCACCTTGAATAAACAAGATCTGAGCATCTTCTAACTCCTTCCGAAGTTCCTTTGGAATCTCCCATTCCGTAGGTTGATTCTCCGTACTTTTTCTGCTTAAGGCATCTGCTACTACATTAGCCTTGCCTGGGGTATAGTTGATCTTAAGGTCGTAATCCTTAATCAACTCCAACCATCTCTTCTGTCTCATGTTTAATTCTTTCTGGGTGAAGAAATACTTCAAACTTTTGTGATCAGTGTATAACTCACATTTAGATCCATATAGAAATTGTCTCCAACTCTTCAAAGCATACACCACTGCCGCTAACTCGAGATCATGTCCTGGGTAGTTGTGTTCATGTGGTTTCAACTGTCTTGATCCATAAGCTATTACCTTCCGATCTTGCATTAGAACACATCCAAGTCCATTCTTGGAAGCATCACAATACTACTGTGTAATCCTTTCCTGGTTCGGGAAGCTGCTAACACGGTCTTGTGGTTAACTTATCTTTGAGTGTTTGGAAGCGGCTTCACACTCATCAGTCCACACAAATGGAGTATTTTTCTTGAGTAACTTGGTCATTGGTCCTGCAATCTTCGAAAATCCCTCTATGAATCTCCGATAATAGCCTGCCATACCAAGAAATCCTCGTATCTCCTTAGCATTTTTAGGTGATTTCCATTCCAATACGGACTGAACCTTACTTGGATTCACCGCTATGCCTTCTTTGGTTATGACATGTCCAAGAAATTCAACACTATCTAACCAAAATTTGCACTTGCTTGAACTTCGCATATAGCTGATGTTCTCTCAAAGTTTGCGAGAACTATCTTCAAATGCTTGGCATGTTCTTCTTTATCTTTGGAATAGATTAGAATATCATCTATGAACACTATCACAAACTTGTCCAAGTACTTCATGAATATCTTGTTCATCAAATTCATGAAAATTGCTGGTGCATTTGTTAGTCCAAATGGTACAACCAAGTATTCATGGTGTCCATACCTTGATACGAATGCTTGTTTTTGGTACATCTTCCTTCTTGATCTTGATTTGATGGTATCCCGACCTTAAATCTATCTTCGAGAAGACTCCTGCTCCTTGAACTTGATCAAAAAGATCTTGAATTCTAGGTAAAGGATACTTGTTCTTGATCGTTACATTGTTCAAATTTCTATAATCTCCACACATTCTCTTTCCTCCATCTCTTTTATCCACAAAAATAAGCTGGTGTACCCCATGGTGACACACTTTCTTGAATAAATCCCTACTGTTCCAGTTCATCTATCCGAGCTTTCGGTTCCACTAACTCCTTTGGCCCCATCTTATATGGTGGTTGTGCTATTGGTGCTTGTGCTCGGAATCGGAGTCGATTGTGAATTCTATCTCTCTATCGGGTGGCATTCCCGGTAGTTCCTTAGGAAATACATCCTTAAATTCATTCACTACAGGAATATCTTCAATTCTCACTTCCTTCAGGCTGTTGAGTTCCAATCCAATCTCTAATTCACTGTACTTATCTCCTTGGAACACAATTCTACCTCCGATGGAGTCGCGAAGTGATACTGTTTTGTCTCCACAGTTAATCACCGCTCCATTTTCGGTCAACCAATCCATCCCTAAGATGAGCTGATATGTCCTTCATGGGTATGATTAATAGGTCCGCGAAATACACACGAGTCACATATGGTTAGGACTTGTGCTTCTTTCACGTGGGTCACTAAGATCGTTCCCCCCGCGGATAGGACAGTTATAGGGGTTTCTAACTTAGAACATCTAAGCCCGAATTTTTCCACAAACTCCAATGCAAGAAATGATGTGGTTGCTCCAGTATCAAATAATACTTTGCCGGGATGAGTAAGAATGCTTAGCGTACCTAAAACTGTTTGATCCGATTCTTCCGCTTGTTCCAAAGATGTGCAATTCAGCTTTCCATAAGGCTTTCCCCTCTTATTGTTGTTGTTGTTGTAGTTGCGGTTGTTGTTATTGTTGTTGTTATTGTTGTTGTTACCACCTCGTCCTCCAGAGCTCTGTCCACTCCAAGACGACTTGTTTGGACACTCCGGCTTAATGTGTCCTTCCTTCCCACAACCATAGCAAATGATTTTGGGTTTTCGACAATCCTTCTGCAAATGACCCTTTAGGCCACAATTGTTGCGAGATGATTTGGTCGATTGGATTCTGACTCTGACCTCCTCGGTTGTATTGATTACCAGTAGTAGGTCTGTATCGAGGTTTGAAACTTCGATCAGGTGTTGGTTTACTGATTGGGTACTTCCTTGGTTCTATACGAGCCCTCTTCCTCCTGTCCTCCTGGACTTGCCTGTAGTCATCCTCGAAAGTGATTGCCGAGTCAATCAGTTCCTGGAATTCGGCAGTTCTTGCCAACCTCAGTTGCATCTTCATGTATGGATTCATGCCTTTCATGAACCGCTTCTTCCGCTTTTCCTCTGTATCTACATCTTCGGGTGCATATCCGGATAACCTATTGAAATCCCGAACATACTTGCATGATTGGTGCGATATTCAGTCTCAGTTCTTCAAACTCCCTCTTCTTCGGCTCCACCACGCTGTCCGGAACATGAGCATCCCGAAACTTCTTCTTAAACTCCTCCCGGGTGAATACCTTATCCGGAGGGTGTCTTGCTACAAGGTTCTCCCACCATGATGCTGCTGGTCACGACAACGGATAAGTGGTATATACGATCTTCTCCTCATCGTTGCAACCAACGGTCTTCAATTTCCGTTCGGTATCCATAAGCCAATCTTCGGCGTCCATTGGTTACGGAGCTGATGTGAATGGTAGTGGTCTTGCATTTTGGAAGTCCGATAGTGTTACTCCCTTGCCCTCATTACCCCTCTCATTGATGACATGGGTAAAGAAATCCTGCATATTCTTGCTCGACTTTCCCGGTAACGCCTTCGTCTTCCTCCATTGACCTCATATACTTGTTGGAAGTACGGGTGCAACATTGGGTGTGGTGGTGGTGGTGCGTTTTCTGCTCTAGCTGCTGCATCTGCCTCCTCTTTTCTCTTTCTTCCCGCTCTCTGCGAGCCTCTTCGGTTTCTACTAACGCCATTTCCCCCTAGTCCACGTAACAAAGAGCGATTACTCATAATTACACCATGCGAATGTTTTCTGAGCTCAACTCATTGCCCAGTACTAGTCACACAATGAAATCAAGAAGCAAATCCAAAACAAACATTTATTATGTATATACACCGTATAATACATAACACACTCACAAACCTATATTACATGTGGTACATATAAACCACTTATTTGGCTCCAAGCCCAAGCCATCGGAAATTTAAAATACGTTCTATTACAATACCACCTAGATTACTTTATTCTTCCTTAAAGCTCTACTCCTCATCGTCTTCATTCGCCTCCGCGTACATCCACGGGGTCCAACCGAGTACGGCGACTAGTCTTCCGAACACCGTCCGGAACAAAGGTCCTTCCGGTAGGTATGTAATCCGAATCGGACGAAGTGCCGAGACAGAGATCTGTCATTCCAAAGTAACTAGATAAAGACTCATACATATCCCCGGTGGAATACGGTGCCTCTTCTCCGAGTCATCCATGGAGGATTCCTATTCACTTGACCCCTCATCTTCTTCTTCTTCTTTTTCTTGGTTCCGGAACTCTCACCTACTTCGTCTTGCGATGGTTTAGATATGCCCATCTCCAAATCTAACGAAATGGAATCCGTACCTTTCTCTTCCTGCTCGTAGTGTTGGTTAACATTTGGGTTAACCGCATCACTCTCATCTCCGGTATCACATGGAATTGGCTCCTCCTCATCACCGAAAGGTTCCCCGAAACGCCAACCCGTCGAGTTTTCAATCGGTGACTCCGAGCAATTTATGTTCCATGAGTGGTCTCCCCCATATCCAGTATCATATGATGCTGACACATGTGGATAGTGCGGAACAAAATTAGGTGTAAGTGGGTCTCTTGTAGGTAGATTTCTCTTGAACCACTGGTCACTCAAATCTACATCACTGTCTGGGTTAAAGAAAGGTGTAGTATGTTGTGGTTGTGCCCTCAAGTCATGCATCCGAGTTTGGACTTTATCAGGGTCCGTGAACTCAGCTAGCATGTGGTCAATCTCACCTCTCATCTTCATGTGTAAAAGATACATCGTGGTCAATAAAGACTTACGGCTATCCATGTCTTTGTCTTTGCGGCTTCGAGGACTTACGTGGGCTAACACCAAATGATTAAGAGTGGGATCCTCATCTTCCTCGGCATGAGGTATATGAGAAAACTGCGAACATAGGAGTTCTATCGACTTGTGCTTGCCTTATCTCAAGGATTGCCTTGAATAGGCCCATATGGTAGGCTGTGGTGATAGTTTTGGCTTCTCCGTATGGCATTATACGACTCATCGGCGAGTTTTCCGGTAGTTGGACCGATACTCGCACTTGGCTAGGATTTCCCCATCATAGTAAGTATACTTGATAACGAGTATCACGTGGATCGCAATGAAGTTCCTTCGGCATCCCACACGGGAGAGCTGTTATTGGTCCATCATAATCACCGAGCCAACCCTCAACTTTCCTCAAAGTCCTCTTGGGAAAAGTGTTCGCCATTATGGCTGTATACAAAAGCGAGAATATTAGTAGTGATAATGCATCATAATAGCTATAATAAAGAATTATCGCACTAAAATATATGGTTTTGCTATTCTCAAGTGAATAACCACCATATTTCTAGAGAATCCTTTACTATTTCTACTAGGCTCCTACAGGTTTCTTCCCTATACTAGGTTTTTCCAACCTAAGGTCGCAACATTTGCTACGATACCGAGCTGCGGTGACCCGAGCATACCACTGCATGTTGTAGTATACAAGTCGTTGATATGATCTTTGTGAAGGGGCTTCCTCACAAATTGCCATATCCCTCGAGTGGTACAACGAAACATTGCAGGTCATAACACTCCATACTTTATTACAAACATTGTCTTACAAGTTGGTATCCTCACGAGTCCTATGAGAACACCCTAAGAGACTACTAAAGTACCATTACAAATTATACTAAAGATGAAAAGAGCTCAACAACTTATTTAGGTAAGTTCTACGTTGCTCGGCTCTATGATACTAAGGTATGTCACTACTCCTCCACCTCCGTGTCATCCGGTCCGTAGACTATCCCATAGTCTACGCCTTCCACTCCGCCGGTAAGATCGGGTTCTTCGTAGACCAGCTCGTAGCTTCCTTCCGGTGCCCCATCGTTGATAGCCTCCACTTCGGGATCACGAGTCTAGCAAGGGTGTCGAAAGAAAGTGAGTACGGAGGTACTCGGCAAGTTCTAAAAGAATAAAAGGTGTTTGATGCACTAGCTACGACCATTGATCGGGAAATCGCGAGGTCAATGCATGTTTTGAAAACATTTCTTCAAAAGGTTGCTTTTATTATGAAAACTATGCCCGTCGGTCTTCACGGAGTTGACCGAACTTCGTGGAGTTCCTTTCTGCCGCGTTCGCAGTTCCTTCCGGAACAAGGAGTGACGGCCACAATTTGATACACTGCGAGAGGTGCGTTACTTTTCCCACAAGAGATCTCACCCTTTTTGCCATCCGCGAGGAACTTGCCCCCGTTCACACTTCCTTTGGTGTGAGGCCAGGTATAAAGATCCAAGCCCACACCGCCTTCTCCGCGACTCGCAAACCCACCCTTTTGTCCACCCGCACACCTCCGGTAGACTTCCCCGATAATACGGCTTTACTCATGGTGTACTTTGGACAATCCTTCATAGATCGTAGAGCCATCATCACTAATGGATGGGGATTTAAAAGGCTATCCCAACCTACGGCGAGTGCCTCCGGCACCCGCCGGCTCTACCAATCCGTTGGCGTGCGAAGGGAAAAGATACGGCTGGCTTCCCCAGAGCCATTATAGATCTCATGGTCAACGCGATTTGTACGGCGCTAGAATCACTCGGACGGCATTGGTAATTTAATCCTAGGGTGATATAACCCATTGCAATGGAACCTCCACCATATCAACACATACCATGGTTCCATTGCCGGCCACATAGTCATATTCATAGTTGGAAATTAACATTTCATTTGCGATGCAGGAATGATAAGTATATAGCTTTGCATTAAAAGTAGTAAAAATAATCAAGTTGACATGAGCAAGGGTGAACTTGCACTGTGGACTGCGAGATAGTGCGGTTCAATGCGGTTGATGGAACACTGGACCTCGGGTTACGTAAGAAGCATCATTGTCCAGTAAGGACAATGTTATAAAAATCCAAATAATGCAATCATGGATGTATTTTTTTATGTTGAATCCCTTTACCCCATTGAGTTATTACAATTTAGGGTTGTATTTAAGATTTATGTCTTTGACGGTAATTTACAATTGATTTAAAAGTATTAATCATTGTACTTCACACAAAGTACAACAATCCAAAGTAACATGATTTTACTTGGTAATTACCTTAGTCATTCCAAAATAATTTGAAATTATAAAGTTACCTCTATAGTTTTTGGAATAAAAGGGAATATAGTAGTTTTACGGAAAAATTCTCTTGTTCAAAAGAAATGACTTGGAATAATAGAATCTCATTTTGAAATGTTCGAAAATAAGTTTTTGAACTTATTTGAGATTTTTCCTTGAATTTTAAATACAAGGAAATAATAATTGAAAATTCCAAGTGATTATTTAAATTCTGAAAATTCATAATTTTGAATTTGTTTCATAAATTCCATTTCATATTTTATTCTGGTTAAGATTTATTTTTCATTCATAAATCCAATTTTTATTGGATTTTTAGAGTTGTTTATGATTTATTAAAATTTGGTAAAGTTTTGATCTTTTATTAATTAGAAAAAGACCAAATTACCCCTTGGACTCATATTGGGCCCGGCCCAATAGACTAACCCAGGGACGGCCCAAATAGGCTGGCCCCCTTTTTGGGTTTGGTGGCGCCGAAGCGGCCCACCACTCTCCCTCTCGCTCGGCCCTCTTCTCACTTGTCTAACCCTAATCTCCGGCGACCACGAGGCGATGGCGTCGCCGCCATGGCCGCCGCCACCGCTCCGGCCATCACCGGCCTCCTCCGCCGTGGTCACCTACCGATCTAGAACCGCCTCGAGCAGATCTATCGATCTGTCCGAGCCGTTTCTCTCCTCTCGTCCTCTCCTGGCGAATCGCCTCGGTCTGGATCTCCTGGAGAATCGCCATGGGCGATCTGGTGATTCTCCGACGAGCTCTCGCCCTCGTCGTCGACGTGTGCGCCTCCGAGACCGACCTGGCGCGGGTGCGGCTTGCGGCGCCTGTGCCGTCGTCTCCATGCTGTGCTTCTTTGTGGTGGTGTTCGTCGGCGTAACGCCGGCGACTTCCACGGCTTTGCGGCTGCTATGGCCGCGCGGGCCTCTGCCTCGCCATGCCATAGCTCACGCCTCCGAGCGCGGGTAAGGTCCTCTGCTCCTCCTCCTTCTCTTACGTGCGCCTCCTTGCCACTCTGTTCTTCTTCCTCCTCATGATCTGTTGCTCTTTGGTGGTCTTGTGATCATCTAGAGTCATACTACTTGCTGCGCAATCTTCACGTAGCTTCGGTTTTCTGCAAGCCCATGGTCGGATTACCGATTCTTGATACTTGGCACATGTCGATTTGCTTGCTATCTATGCTTGTGCTTACTTCTCTGCTTGCTCCTAGCATGCTCTGTACTTGCCATGCTCTACTGTGCTTGCTCAAAAGCTATCTATTCCATGCTATGCTTGGTTATGACTTGCTTATGCTTCTTGGACTATCATGCTTGCTTGTCTAGGTGTACTTGTGATGCATACTGTGACACTTGTGTGTGTGCCGGAGGTGCTGTGATATGATTCAGGTACTAATTCGCAACCTAATGATCCATTGGATCATTTCTTGCTTGTTGGCAAAACTCTCTGTGTAGCTTGGCTTGCTATGATTGATCAATTTGATCAATTGTTTGTCGATGATTACTTCTTGGCTAACACTGTGGTTATATGGTTCACTTATTTGGTGATGCTTGATGCTCAAGCATCACTTTGTCTTTGTTACTTACTTGCTCTAGTGGCTATGAATTAAGTTGTATTGCTTAACGAGTATCTTGTTGTCATGCTTAGCATGGATGCTGTGATAAATTCATGCTTAGATTACTTAATTATGATGAGCTGCTTATGCGGTGATGATTTAAATGTCTTGCTTGTATATGAGTTTGCTTGTTCATGATTCTTTTACAAGCAATTAAACTCTGAATCCATTTACTGGATAGTGATGTGGTCTATTTGGCTTGCTCTTATTTGGTGCTAAGTGTGATGTGACCTCGGTAGCCTTGCTACTGGTCGGTTGCTCACCTAGTGGTTGGATCTTGTTGGCTACTCAACTTTGCTTGCATATTAGGGGATCATAGTAAGTATGAATGCCAATATGCTTGCACGTGAAGAAATCTAGGGTTTCGATGGTTGCTTGCTTAGGATCTTCGTGTAGTCTTAGCTGCTAATCTATGCTATCTACTGGTGCTATCTGTGCATGTGATCTTGTTAGTGTGCATCCGTGCATGCTTGTCTAGCTTCGTGCACCTGATTTGTATCTCGGATGGTTTCTGTCTTAGTGGCTTTTGGTAGCGGTAATCCTTGGTGAAAACCAAGTGATGATTTACCCATATGAGCATCTGCTCATCCCATGCTTATGCATATGATGGATTAGATCCATTGGATCTCTTCCGGGAACTAGGTATACCTTGTTCCGGCTCCTAGAAAGTAATGCTTTGTTGATGCGGACTTGGGTTTGTTCACGGCCCTTCACCTCCGGAGCTTGGATGATCTTCTAGGTCACCATGATCTCTCGGTGGCTTGAGGAGTTGTGTGCTGGTTCTGTTCTTGCTCAAGAACGAGATGAACTATGCTTGTTTTTGCTTCACCCTTACCTGGTGATCTTATACGGTCGATCGTGCACTTGGTTCTAGGGTTTGTGTGCTATTTATATGGTCTCTACTTCTTCCCTGGCCATGACACACAAGCCTGGTCACTTTATGACTCACCCCTTGCATTGCCTTGCTGTTGCTGCCCAGCACACTTGAGCTGTGTGCTCTCATATGCTGAAACTTGAGCCCCCTGCAGCTGCTCAGTTTTGGTCTGCTGCTGATCCTATCTTGTCTTGTCCCTGGTTTTGGACAAGCACAAGTGTCTTGTGACTTGGTTCTGTCCAAAGCTGAAGATTGTGTCACTTGCTAAGCTGTCTAAGCTGAATCTTGAGCTAACACTTATATTTTGGCTAGTGTTTGTGATCTGTTTTGCGGGTTTTGAAGTTGAATATGACCAGAATATGTTCTTCAAGCATTTAGTTTAGGTTTTAGTTATAGGAGCAAATTGTAATCTTTATTTTCATTTACTGTTTATTATTTATCAATTCTTGTATCAAGAATATTGTAAAGACTTTGTAATCTGTGTTGATATCAATAAAGCTCAAGTTTTTGTTCATGAGCTTTTGATTTATGTAGTGTTTAAATTCTGAATTAAATATTGTATTTAATATCCAGTTTGAAATTCAAAGTCATTTGAATTTATAAATTGTGTTTGAATTATGAGTTCTATTTTATATTGTTCAATGCTTATTGTTAAATGTATTAACACTTGTCAAATGAAATCAATTCCCCAAATCAACAAGATACAAAAGAGATCATGTCGAAATTTCCCTAACTCACATTGCCTAACCCTAAGTGCAAGATGAGAGAGAATCTCGATCCCTCTTAGGTTTAGTTGCAATAAGGCGCGAAAATTTCCCCCGTTTTGCGATGAAATGCACATCCCATTTCTAAATCTACCCTTCGTTGTTCCTAGGTTCTGGGTTATTACAGATTCCCTCCTTGCCTCCGGCGGCGGCAGGCACGGGTCGTGGTCGCGGGCGTGTCTGGTGTGTCCGTGGTGGCATGGTGATGCTCACGGCGTCGAGAGGAGGTACAGGGCGTGGCCGAGGTGGTGACGCGGCGCGTGTCCAGTGGTGCCCGTACGTGCACTGCTGCGACGTCAGCGGCATGTCCTGGCCGTCCTGGGCGCGCGTCGTGCGGCGGCTGTCGACGTCCTCCTCGACAAGGGCGTGTATAGATGGGTGCAGTAGGGTGAGGTGGAGAGAATTGGCACGGTGGCCAGGGCTGGTGACGAAGGGAGGAAAGAGAGGGGGAACATGGCCGGCATGGCCATGGCCATGATGGTTTTGGCCCCCCTCTTAGGGTTACTATGCATGGCTAGGATGAGAGAAGTCAAGGGAGCAATGTGGAGGGATTTGGGGCAGGTTAGAGTAGTGTAGATCACTATTTGACATAGTGTCAAATAGTGCCATAATTGGAATTTGCAAGTTTGCCCAATTTTTGAGTGAGTTCAAAAGGTGGCACAATTTGAATTGTGTGTGTTTGGTTAAGTCCTAAATGACCAGAGAAGATGAGGTGTGGTGGTGGAAATTCCAAATTCAAAGTATTGCAAAAATTGTTAAGTGTGAGATTGTTGAATATGTTAAAATGTTCCAACTTTGGATGAGCATAGCATTTGATCTAAAAAGAATTTGGCATGGTGATCTTTACAAAAAGTGTTCACCTTGATGTGGTCTTGGATGAGGTGCAAAGAGTTGACAAAGTTTAATTTGAAAATTTCGAAATGCAAGGGCTCAAAGTGGTGATCAGACTATAAAAGACAGATTTGACCATTATTGTATGTGAGCCAATTTTGAGTTTGAATTTGATTTGATTTGTGAAACTTTGATTCCAAGGGTTGTAATAGGTGTGTAGTATCATATTACAACTAATGGTGAAAACCAAAATGGTCTAAGTCAAAGATTTAGAAAAATGGCATAAACCATATGTGAGGGTTTTGAGATTTTCTAGCTTTTATTCTTTTATTTCTCTTTGCTTTATTTTGGCAAGAGTAGGGTTTATTTGGTGCTAGATTGAGTTGGATGAAAGGTTCAAACCATTTTAGGACAATGGAGGTGGCTAGGTCAAGATTTGATAGTTTGGCTAAGTGCCACATATGCCTCTATGCATATGTTGGATTTTATTTTGATTCTCACTTAAATTGGTTGGTAAGTACCTGGTTGAGTGTGTTGAGGTATTTCCAATCATCTACACAAGGTAAGAAAACAAAGTTTTAGTTTTTACACAAAGTAGCCATGGGCTTGCATATGCCCTTTTTTTAAGATCACCTCTTCTTATTTTGGTCTTTCAAAGATTTGTGACAAGAGAGATGAGGTCTAGGGTTTAGTGGGGTTCACAATGGTTCACCACCATTTAGCAAAAATAATAAAGGTAGGGTTCAAGATTTACCTATTAGGGCTATATGCCCACATATGTCTTTTCTTTTATTTTTGGTTTCTCAAAATAGATCCAAAAGTTTTTGAGAAGGGTAGGATTTAAGTTTTTTTTCTTATTTGATTTCTTTCTCTTTTATTTTACTTGGTTGGTGATCTTCACTTGATCACTTTAGGGTTTTAGGGTTTAGCACATAAGCATAATAACACTCATCATGGCAAAACACAAATACTAGGTATGAGCACTATGCATAGCATCCAAAGTAAGAAAAGTTTTTGTTGGTTCTCATTTTTGGAAGAAGGAAATTCATTTTCTCTTTTTTTTTTTGAAATTTGGGGTGTTACACAAGCTGGGGAACTGGTTTCCCTTCTTCCTTACTCTTTTCCCACCGCTCTTTTGCTACCACATTTGACTTGCAAATAGACTGGTCATAGTTCTATGAAAGACTTGGCTCAGGTTGATGAAGGGACTTAAGCAATTTCAACTTTTTTTTTCCTTCGATATAAGCGGCTCGGGCTCAGGCTGGGGCTTTTTCTTGCCAAACATGGATTTCAGGTGTTGTTCCTTTGCGATCCTGTCATTTTCCTCATCTGTATAGTCAAAAGGTCTCTTGGCAGGAACCTTAGGCAATCTTGGGAGGGGCTCTTGTTTGCGTTTCGGTGATCGGTTATGACTCATTTCCGTAGTGGTCCGCTTTTTGCTCTTAGACTGAGTGGTGGGCTGCGGCGGCGGAGAAGGCTCACGCGCCGACGGAGAAGGCTCACGCGCCGGCGGAGAAGGCTGACGCACTGGAGACAGCTGCATCGGTGGAGAATGTTGGCTCGGTGCAGGCCTTGTTGGCGCCTTCCAACCCGGAATCACAATGAATTCCTTTCGCCATAGAACTGTAGTGTTCTTGGCTTCTCCAAGCTCTAGCAAATCCCCTTCACCGGCAAGGTGGTCAAGCCTCAGCAGCCCACATTCATCCATAACTTGATCCACCCTGGCAACAACGTAGCCATGTGGAACCGGTTTGAAGTGGTATCTTTGATCAGGTACTGGCGGTAAGACATAGCCGATCACCGTTTTGAGCATTAAGTAGCCTATCTTTTTTAAATGTAGCTCACAAAGTGTCGAATCTGTGATATAATCCACAGGGTAGCGAGGAGCCATCTGCGGATCCACAGGGGAGAACCATCAGCGGATCCACAGGGTAGCGAGGAGCCATCTGCGGATCCACATCTGCATCATCACCCGGTAGCTCCGTGGAAGCCTCGCTGCTTTTCCGCTGAGATCCCTGGCCGGTAGCATCGAATGCAGCTTCTTCTATGTGCGGATTAGCTTGAGGTTGGGTGACCTCGCCTGACATTATCATCCTCACTTGCTCCTCTAGCTTAGCAACGCGTTCTTGAACCACATCCTTTTTCCTCTGATGGTTTCTATCGGGATATTTCTTCGTTTCTGCAGGAAACCCAATACACCACGGCTTGCCACCTGGTATGGTTCGTGTTTGTCCTGGGTGTTCAGGATTCCCAAGGGCGTGTGTGAGCTTGTCTTTCTCTCTTTCAGGACGAAACTTCTCCTCTTCAACTTCCTTACCAACATTTCTAAAGGCTTCGATAGGAAGTAGGTTTTCCTGATGTCTTGATGTATATATACAGTGCCCTTGTGCGTCCAATGTGCCCCCATGCGTGTAAAACCAATCCCTTGACCGCTGGTTCCATTTCAGCACCTCTGGCTGGATCCCTTTACAATTAGGTCGTTCTCCCATTTCTCCCACTTAGGCCTGCCAGCTTTGTAGCCTCCTCGCCCCATGGTATGGAAGTACATCTTATTAGCAACATTTTTCGTATTGGTGACTGACCTTTTCTTTGCCCTCTCCGATATCTTGTACTTCACAAATGCCTCCCAGTGGTCTTTTATCTTCTCATAGGGGCCGTTGAAATCCGGAGTATTTTTTTTCTTGACAAAGAAGTTGTCCAATTTCTTCTTGTAGTCGTTGAACTGTAGAGCCATCTTCTTAAGAGCCCACTTCTTGACTCTTCGTTGTACGCTATTCAGCTCGGGATCCTCAGGGTCTGGGCTGTCATTCTCACTATCAGAGTCAGCTGGCTCCGGTAAGATGAAATTTACCAGGAGCTTCCTAAACATTAGATTTTGGATCTCGTGTCGACATAAGTAACTCCTTCGTCCCCCTTTGCAGGTTTCTTCCATTCTTGAGTGGTGATCGGGATGATGTCCCTAACAATTACTTACAAACTTTTTTGTGTGAGCCTTGGGAGAAATCGGTTCGCCATCTACAACGATTTCCGTGATGATGCACCTTCCATGGTCTTCCATCTCTCTGGCCACGCCTCGTTTAGTTTTTCCAGTAGAGTTTGTTGATCGGGAGGTCTAAAATAAGAAAGAACGTCAATATATGTATATGCACAAATCTAGAGGTTTGGTTAATTAATATATATACACCTCGGCGCCGTGACCTTCTCCCTCGAAGTCGTCACCTTCTCCCTCACCGGAGCGATCTCCACGGTGGTCTTGCTCATCTCCCTCACCGGAGCCATCTCCACGTGTTCGCTCGTCTCCCTCACCGGAGCCGTCTCCACGAGTTCGCTTGTCTCCCTCGCCTGATTGGTTTAGGTAGAGAGAGGTGATATTGTCATCATCACGGATAATGTCCTCGACGATGTACTTTTTTTCTAGGCCTCGTTCCATAGTTTCTGCAAAGACTTACAAGTTATTCTAATGCTATAAACAAAACGAAGCAGTAATTAAGAATAATGCACAATACATTATCAAATATTAGAGATACACATATATATATGTACTAATTAAGGACAATGCTCAATACATAATCAAAGATCTGAGTTACACATATAGCTCGACCGGTCCCGTTCCATTTTTATTTAACCGTAATACATCACTAGAACCTCCCAATGGCGCCGGCCGGGTCCTGCGCCGGCTGAACACCCAAAGCCAAGAAACATTAACATGATCATAGCTAATGTGAGATCCCTACAAAATAGACCATCTTCCCGTATACCTGGTGTCTAACGCATACAGGTAACGGCGAACGTGCTCGTCCTCCTCTGTAATACGCTGAGCTACCACCTACGGTGGCGCCGACTCCCTCTGAAATGACCGTGGCCCACGCGACCTCCACCAGAGAATATCCGGGTCGACGACGAGACCCGGTTTCCGCACCAAGGTGCGCGCCCCGGAAGATAACACCTCCCAGGGCCACCCCGGCGGAGCCTAGTCCCGAACTTCCCCCATCAGCTGCATCTACTCTAAAATTGTCCTAGCTCCAGGACGCGGCGGGCACGACACCGTATGCAAACTAACAAATATAATATTGAATTTGAATAAAGTACTTATGAATATATATATTAGTAACAAATATTACTACTTTTTTCTAACACATACTAATAAAGTACTTTGGAATATGAATAAAAGTAACTAAACTTTTTCGAACACATACTAATAAAGTACTTACTACTTTTTTCTAACACATACCAATAAAGTACTTACTACTTTTTTCTAACTAAATAAACCTAACTAAATTTTCTAACTAAATAAACCTAACTAGATAAACCTAACTAATTTTTCCTAACTTAATTTTCCAACTAAATAAACCTAACTACATATAAAACCTAACTAAATTTTCTAACTAAAATTTTATAATTAAAATCTAACTAATTATCTAATTAAAATCTAACAAATTTTCTAATTAAAATATAACTAATTTTCTAATTAGATACACAAAACCTAACTAAAATAAACCTAAATATTAACTAATTAAAACAAAAAAAAGAGGACGGGGGGCCGGGCGCCTCACCTCTCTACCGGCCGGGCAGAGGTGGCCGGCGGCGCGGGCGGTGGAGCAGGCCGGGCGGCGGCGGCGTGGGAGGAGGCGAGGGGGCCGGGCGGCGCGGGCGGAGGGGGGGCCGGGCGGCGGCGGCGCGCGGACGCGAGGAGGAGGCGGGTAGAGAGGGGTCCAGGAGGCGGCGGCGCGGGCGGAGGAGGAGGCGGCGGCGCGGGAGGCCGGCGAGCGGAGCGGCCGGAGCGGCGCGGGAGGAGGAGGACGGTGGCGGCGTGCGAAAATCGGGCAGCCTGTCGGCGTCCTATTTTTCCTCGCGCGAATTGGGGAAGAACGAGGAGGGGGCGGCAGTTAAATAGAATTGGGGCTTTTGCACCGGTTCGTGGCTGGAACCGCGCCGGATCCAGCCACGAACCGGTGCAAAAGCCCCAAATTTCGGCTGCCCCTTTGGTTCTTCCCGCCTTTTTTTCGGTGTTTACCGCGGGATAAGTTCCCGCCACGACGCCGCGCGGGATAGTTCCCGCCACGACGCCGCGCGGGATAGTTTCCATAGCACGTCGCCGTGCGGGATATTTTCCCGCCACGACGCCGCGCGGGATAGTTCCCGCCACACGTTGCCGTGCGGGATATTTTCCCGCCACGACACCGCGCGGGATAGTTTCCGCCACACGTCGCCGCGCGGGATATTTTCCCGCCACGACGCCGCGTGGGATAGTTTCCGCCACACGTCACCGTGCGGGATATTTTCCCGCCACGACGCCTCGCGGGATAGGTTCCCTCCACGACGCCACGCGGGATAGTTTCTCGCCACGACGCTGCGCGGGATATTTTCCCGCCACGCGACGCAGCGCGGAGATTTCCCGCCTACACGCCCTCTATAAATAGTACGTCCCCGTCTCTCCCACTTCACTCATCACCGAACCCTAGCCCATTTCACAATGCCCCCAAAGCCGCACCCGCCGCCGGTGGAGGTGGACCCGCAACTCGCGGAGATAGAGGAGTGGGAGGAGCTGCAGCGGCAGGAGGCGGCAGCTAGGAGGGCAGCAGCGGATGAGGTGGACCCGCAGCTCGCAGAGATAGAGGAGTGGGAGAAGGCGGCGCTAGCGGCTATCATAGAAGCATTTGAGAGGCAGAGTCTCCAGGAGTTGCATAAGCGACCGCGTGTGGCAGATCTGGATAGTGAGGAGATGCATAAGCATCGTCGTGAGGAGGAGCTGCAGCAGCAGCTGCGGCAGGAGGCGGCAGACACGAGGGCAGCAGCGGATGCGCAGAAGAACTAGCTAGTAGAAGTTGTTATTTTAGTTTAAATTTAGTTAATGTGAAATTTCAAAAATGCCGTTGTCGTTGTTTTAGTTTAAGTTTAGTTAATGAATCTTGTTAAATATCAATAAAGTTGATGTCGTTAGTTTATATACCCCTTTTATCCCGGTTACTGGCTGGAACCGGTGCTAAAGATGGTGGATTAGTTTATATACCCCTTTTATCCCGGTTACTGGCTGGAACCGGTGCTAAATATGGTGGATTAGTTTATATACCCTTTTATCCCGGTTCCTGGTTGGAACCGGTGCTAAAGATGGGGGGCTCAATCTGGGGGAGGCTTATCTGGTGTTTCCCTTTTCTGGGGTGGCCTCATCTGGGGGGGGAGGGGATTATCTGGAGGCACACACCGCTATATATAGCACCTCCGGGGAGAGTAGAGAGAGAAAAGAGAGAAGAGGCAACGACCAAGAAGGAAAGAGCCTCTCCGGCGAAGTTTCTCGAATATCTCTTAGATGGCCGACCGTCTTAGACATCTTCGGAAGCTTTGCCCGAGAACTCTTCCCGCAAGCAAGCTAGGAGTCCCGCTCGGAAGCTGCTAGTATACATCCAACAAACAGTAGCTCACGGTAAGGAGGGGAGCGCATAGAGAGCTTCCCGGGAGCTGGTATATAACCCGGCGACGGCGACCTCGAAGGAAAGAGCCTCTCCGGCGGAGCTTCTCGAAGATGTCTTAGATAGATGGCCGTCTTAGACATCTTCGGAAGCTCCGCCTGATAACTCTTCCCGCAAGCAGAGATAGGAGAGGCAACGACCAGGAAGTTTTCCTTTTCATCGCACAAAAAATCCATTTTCCATTTTCGAGGTGCCGAAAAGGGGGTGTTTTGTGAAGAAACCACAAAATTAAAGTTTCACATTGGTACCAACACATTTTTAAAAAATAGTAGACCACCTAAGATGGATAATTTCCCAACCTGTGTATCTGGAACCTTTCCGTCCACCCCTCGTGAAAAAGACAAATTCCTGCCGAACCGGTAGAAGGTCGGCCAGATTTGAACTAGAGGCACTTGATATCATGCTCAATATTTTTTGTAAAAATATGTCTTGGGTTCACAACATGCTATTTCATTAGAGATCCAGTGAAAGTTTAGCGAAACTCCGCCCCGAGCGAAGGATCTTCATGCCCGCCGTTTTGAATATAGTTTGAAACGAGCATAAAAAATTAAAAAATGATCCAAACAACGCGAAACCTTCGCGTGCTGTCATATTATGTGTCATAGTTGCAAGGAAAAATAATAAACTTGGATAGTTGCAGACATCACAAAAAATCCTTCACAATATGGGCTATCGTGTTCGAGGTTTCATGGCATTTAGGTCAAATGACCAATGTTACTGATAGAATCGCGACCTAATTTGTGATAATGTATCCATATTATGCACACATGTGTATCTTGGGATGTATTACAATGTTGCAGGAGGAAGTTTTCCTTTTCATCGCACGAAAAATCCATTTTCCATTTTCGAGGTGCCGAAAAGGGGGTGTTTTGTGAAGGAACGACAAAATAGAAGTTTCACATTGGTACCAACACAGTTTTCAAAAATAGTAGACCACCTAAGATGGATAATTTCCAAACCTGTGTATCTGGAACCTTTCCATCCACCCCTCGTGAAAAAGACAAATTCCTGCCGAATCGGTAGGAGGCCGGCTAGATTTGAACTATAGGCACATGATATAATGCTCAAGATTTTTTGTAAAAATATTTATTGGGTTCACAACATGCTATTTCATCAGAGATCCAGTGAAATTTAGCGAAACTCCACCCCGAGCGAAGGATCTTCATGCCCGCCGTTTTGAATATAGTTTGAAACGAGCATAAAAAATTCAAGAATGATCCAAACAACGCGAAACCTTTGTGTGCTGTCATATTATGTGTCATAGTTGCAAGGAAAAATAATAAACTTGGATAATTGCACACATCACAAAAAATCCTTCACAATATGAGCTATTATGTTCGAGGTTTCATGGCATTTAAGTCAAACGACCAATGTTACTGATAGATCACAACAAATGCTTCACAGTATGAGCTCAAGGTACATGATAATAATACATTATGATCGCTTCGACCGTAACCATGGAGCATCTTCAGCATTTAACGTGATGGTTGGGTCAATGTTCACAGTGAAGGGCGGAATTTCAGCAAACTTATTATAATCTGCTGACATGTCTGTCTTGTCCTCGACTCCCACAATGGTTCTTTTCCCTGAAAGAACTATGTGACGCTTTGGCTCATCGGATGAGCTCGTTTCCTTATGTTTTCTTTTCTTCAGTCTGGAGGACATGTCCTTCACATAAAAAACCTGAGCCACATCATTGGCTATGACGAATGGTTCGTCTCTGTAACCAAGATTGTTGAGATCCACTGTTGTCATTTCGTACAGCTGGTCTACCTTTACCGCTTTTCCATCCAGCTTGACCCATTTGCACCGAAACAAAGGGATCTTAAAAGAAGGTCCATAGTCAAGTTCCCATATCTCCTCTGTGTAACCATAATATGTGTCATTTTCCCTACTGCTAGTGTTTGTTGCATCAATGCGGACACCACTGTTTTGGTTGGTGCACTTTTTATCTTGGGCAAACGTGTAGAAGGTATTTCCATTTATCTCGTACCCCTGGAAAGTCAGTACAGTCGAAGATGGTGACCCGGCCAACAAGTACAACCGATATCCAATATCGTTGTTATTAATGAGATGTGTTCGGAGCCAACCGCCTAATGTCTGCATATGTTTATGTGTAATCCAGTCTTCAGACTGCTCCGGGTGTTGGGAGCGTACAATATTCTTGTGTTCAGTGATATACGGGGCCACCAAGGTGGAACTTTGTAGAACTGTGTAGTGTGCTTGAGTGAAAGAAATCCCGTCCCTACATATCATTGATTTCCTTCCTAGCGTGTCTTTTCCACTTAGTCTCCCCTCATGCCGCGATTCAGAAACACCAATCGACTTAAGGTCAGGAATAAAGTCAACACAGAACTCAATGACCTCCTATGTTCCTTAGCCCTTGGATATGCTTCCTTCTGGCCTAGCACGGTTATGAACATATTTCTATAAGACCCCCATGAACCTCTCGAAGGGGAACATATTATGTAGAAATACAGGACCGAGGATGGCAATCTCTTCGACAGGTGAACCAGGAGATGCGTCATAATATTGAAGAAAGATGGTGGAAATACCAACTCAGAACTAACAAGACATTGCTCCACATCCTTCTGTAACCTTGGAAGACTAGCTGGATCGATTACCTTCTGAGATATTGCATTGAGGAATGCACATAGCTTCACAATGGGTATTCGAAAATTTTCCGGCAGAAGCCCCCTCAGTGCAACCGGAAGCAACTGCGTCATAATTTTGTGGCAGTCATGCGAATTTAGGTTTTGGAATTTTTTCTCTGCCATATTTATAATTCCCTTTATATTTGATGAGAATCCAGACGGCACTTTGATAATGTAAAGGACTTCAAAAAATATTTCCTTCTCTGCTTTGGTAAGAGCGTAGCTGGCAGGGCTTAAGCGACTCCCTGTATCTGTCTTGTAATTCTGTTTTTGCTTGTTTTTTGGGACTTCCATACGATACTGGTCCTCCCGTGCTTCTGGTGTATCTTTTGTCTTCCTATACACGCCTAAGAAGCCTAGCAGGTTCACGCAAAGATTCTTCGTCATGTGCATCACGTCGATTGAAGAGCGGACTTCTAGGACTTTCCAATAGGGTAGATCCCAAAATATAGATTTTTTCTTCCACATGGGTGCGTGTCCGGTAACGACGTCATTCGAAACATATTGACCGCCAGGACCCTTTCCAAAGATTACTTTTATGTCTTCCGCTTTGGGCCTTGGATGAGCACTGGCATCATAATGAACTTCCGCTTCATGCACAACCAAGGCGGAAGGTTATAGATACATAGAGTTACATGCCAGGTGCTATGACTGCAGCTCTACTCCCCAAAAGGATTCATTCCATCTGTACTTAGACCAAACCTTAAGTTCCTCGCATCATCTGCAAAGTCCGGGAACTCTCTATCAATTGTCCTCCACTACGACCCATCAGTGGGGTGTCTCAGCATCTCGTCTTCTTATGGTCTTCTTTGTACCATCGCAACAACCTGGCATGCTCTTTATTTCTGAACAGACGTTTCAACCATGGTATTATAGGAGCATGGCATGAACCCTCTTCCTGGGGGGCTCGCCCTCAAAATCACCAGGGTCATCTCGCCTGATCTTATACCGCAGTGCAGTGCATACCGGGCATTTTTCCAAATTTTCGTACTCAGCGCGGTAGAGGATGCAGTCGTTAATGCATACATGTATCTTCAGCACCTCTAATCCTAGAGGGCAGAGAACCTTCTTTTCTTCGTACGTACTGTCAGGCAATTCGTTATCCTTTGGAAATCTCCTCTTCATTATTTTCAGTAACTTCTCAAATGGCTTGTCACATATACCAGCCTCTGCCTTCCATTGCAGCAACTCCAGTGTGGCACCGAGTTTTTTTTTTTTGAACTCGGAATCAATTCATTCCATTAAACAGACGCTCCAGCCAAATCGCTGGAAACCAAATCATGGACGAAGGTAGGAGCATGGCCCGGCCAAACGGCTTGGGGCACATTCACCATCTTCGAGCCATAGTCCGCAAGGGAGTCTGCGATTTTATTACACCCCCTTGAACAATAAAGCAAAGAAAAGGAACTAAAATTTAGCCTAGAGAAAGCTTTTATCTCTCGGAATAGTACTCCATTTGGTGCAAGATCGTAAGTGTTTCTAGTAATCGCATGCTGCAGCAGTTGAGCATCAGTTTCGATAGTAACTTTCGTCATACCCCACTCCCTAGCCCATTCCATTGCATGAATGCATGCTCCCGCTTCAGTTTGAAGTGGATCCTGTAGGTGTTCCAACTTCCCAGCCCCTGAACCAACTGCATCATCATCTGCATCTCTGATGATGAAACCCCATCCACCTGATTTGTCCTTCTGGTTGAAACTTCCATCAATATTTATCTTAAGTATGCCACCTTCGAGGCGTCGCCATTTTTGCACTGGCTTTAGTTGCTCAACGGTCTCCTTGACGAAAATATCCTTGAACTCCCTAGCAGATTTACGAATTTGGAACAAGGTAGTTTGTAGCTTTAGAGTCTGACCCCCTACATTCACTTTATTTCTAGTTGACCACAAATTCCAGAGTAAAGAGATGCCCAGTAATTTCTTTTCTTCCGGGGCCACTAACAAGCATTCAATCAGGTCCTTTGGCGATAAACTATCCACCTGATCCAGGCGCAGAGCCTCAAGGGCTAGGTCTGTCCAGAGTTGTTTAACCGGCTTACACTTCAGGAATAAATGAGCTCCATCCTCATCCAATCTCTGGCATACTGGGCATATTGTGTCAATATCCATGCCGCGTCGCTTGATGTTCATACGAACTGGAAGGCTATTGTGCGCAAACCTCCAGAGGAACTGCTGTATTTTGAGCGGACAAGGAGCCTTCCAGATGGACTGCCAACAAAAACCAGAGCCCGGTCCAAAATCACTGCATCCCGGCTGGCCAAGTGCAACCTCCTGTAGTTTCCTACTCAACTTGTATGCTGATTTCACCGTGAAAATACCCTTAGGTTCATAGTGCCAAGCCCATTCATCCTACATCTCTTCCCGCAGCGGGATGGCAAGGATCAAATCCACATCTTGCTTTAAAAAAATAGACTAAACAAGCTGTACATCCCAAGAGCCAGAGTATGGATCGATCAGTTCTGAAACTTTTCTTATGATTGTTTGGCCTCTTGGTGTAATTGGTTGGCGTGACCACTCTCTAGGAAGCCATGGATCAGACCATATTTGTATGGTCGTGCGCCAAGTGTAGGATATACCATTTCTTGGTGTTGCATATAGCAAATCCCCCTCCGGAAAATACCTTGCCTTCAGAACTCGGGCACACAGAGAGCTAGGATTAGTAAGGATACGCCAGGCCTGCTTTGCTAACATAGCCATATTAAAAACATGCAGGTCCTTATACCCCAAACCTCCATCCTTCTTCGGTAGTGACAATGTTTCCCAACTGATCCAATGCATTTTGCTTTCGTTCTCTTGTTGCGCCCACCAAAACCGACACACCATTGCAAAAATTTGATCACAGAGGCCCTTTGTAAGATCAAAACAGGACATGGCGAAAGTGGGTATCGCCTGCGCGCAGGCCTTGATTAAAATTTCTTTGCCAGCCTTAGATAAAAGTTTTTCTTTCCAACCTTGAATTCGCTGCCATATCCGGTCCTTAAGGTATGCAAATGTGTTCATCTTCGACTGGCCCACGTAAACCGGCAGCCCAAGGTAACGCTCATTCCATGACTCCCGAACCAAGCCTAACCGCTGCATCATACCTTTTTTGTGTCTCCACTTTGTATTCTTACTGAACGTAATAGATGTTTTGTCCGAATTGATGGTTTGCCCCGAGCAATCCTCATAAAGTGTTAGGATATTCTGCAAATGAGTCGTACTTTCTTCTGAAACTTTCAGGAGAATTAGAGAGTCATCTGCAAACAGTAGGTGATTGAAACTCGGTGCATTCGGACAAATTTTTATTCCTTCTAGCGAACCATTCTCTTCAGCAGAATTTAGTAGGCTGGAAAAAGCTTCCGCACACAGCAAAAAAAGATAGGGGGATATGGGACCCCCCTGTCTTAGTCCTCTCGTGATTTCCTCTGTCGTTGTACCATTAAATCTGAATCTATATTTGACTGTACTGCAACACTTCATAATTGTTGATACCCATTGGTCAGTAAAACCCATCTTCCTCATCATAGCTTCCAAGAAGGGCCACTCCACCCTATCATAAGCCTTACTGATGTCAAGTTTGAGAGTTGCATAGCCATTTGCACCAGATCTCTTGTTTTGCATAAAATGGGTCACCTCATAAGCTAACAAGATATTGTCAGTGATAAGACGGCCTGGCACAAACGCACTTTGGTTGGGTGATACAATCTCCGGTAAGATAAGTTTCAATCTGTTTGCCAACACCTTTGAAACCAATTTATAAACCACATTGCACAAGCTAATTGGCCTAAGATCCTTCATCTTGTCCGGGTTTTTCACTTTTGGAATAAAAACAACACAAGTATCATTCCATGTATCAGGCATTACACCACCATTCAGTACCTGGAGGACCTCAGTAGTAACTTGTTCCCCGATAAGATGCCAATATTTTTTTATAAAATATGGCCGGCATACCATCTACTCCGGGGGCTTTGAGATCACCAATGCCATTTAGGGCCACTTTAACTTCTTCAGCTGTGAATGGTTTAGACAGAGCTTCATTCATATCTGTGGTTACACAGGCAGGGACATGTTGCATTAATTCATCCAAACGGTGACATGCAATAGAGGAAAATAAACCATGAAAGTAATCAGTAATCACCGCCGCCATCTCTCCCTCTGTCTCCACCACCTCTCCATCATCTTTTTTCAATTTTTTTATTCTGTTACTTTTTTCCTTGCAGATGCATATGTATGAAAATAATTTTTATTGCGATCTCCTTTCGCCATCCACTCCACGTGCGCCCGCTGCTTCCAGTAAATATTTTTTTGTTCCTCCAAACGGTCCAGTTTGTAACGGAGTAGATGTTCTTTTTTTACCTCCTCCTGTGAAACTGCTTGTCTCCGACACCTCTCAACCTCCTTTTTCAATTTTGATATTCTCTTCTCTAAACCACCAAGCGATGTCTTGCTCCAGTGCTTCAAATCCCCAGCCACTTCCTTTATGATGTCAGAAACACTATTTCCATTGACCGCACTACCCCGTTTCCAAGCATTTTTGATCACAGCAGCACACATATCCTCCTCCATCCAACTAGCTTCGAAATGAAAACCCGCACCCTCGCTATTATGTTGTATTTGTACTGGTTCATCCTCATTTACACGAATAATGACAGGCCGATGATCGCTATGCCTTGGATCACCATGCTCCACTCGGTATGATATAAATTTATTACACCAATCTTGAGTCGCAATTGCCCTATCCAACCGCTCTCGGATATATCGGCTAGCATCATGGTTATTATTTCGCCAAGTGAAGGGATCTCCAGTAAAGCCAAGATCATGTAAGCCACAGTCCTCCAAGGCCTCTTCAAATCTGTCCATATATACTTGGGGCCGAGCCGCTCCCCCTTCTTTCTCACATTGCATCAAGATTTCATTAAAATCCCCTGCACAAATCCACGGTTTGTCGTTGTGGTGCCTAATGGTTCTCAACAACTTCCATGCAGCTTTCCTATCCTCCAGCTTGGGTTCACCATAAATCCCCGTGAAACACCATTTTGATCCATCCTCCTCTGTAATCTCCGCATCAATATGATACTTTGGTTTCAGTCCTGCCTGCAAGTTCACACCATTCCTCCAAAACAGTACCAAACCTCCGTTCCCTTGACTCACACAGTCTTTAACCACCATATGTGTCAGACCTAACTTCCAACGAAACCACTCTAATCTCTGTTGATTCAGTTTCGTCTCACACAGGAAAATAATGTCGGGATCCACCATCCTCTGGAGTTCCAGAAGAGCATGAATCACCGGGCCATTCCCCAAACCCCTCCCCAAACCCCGGCAATTCCATACTACAATCCTCATTGGGACTCGCAGGGCTGTTTCGACAGCCCCGCGCTCATATTTTTATTTGTTGCATTCCCTTCTACACCTTTATGTTTCTTTTTATTCATCTCCTCTCCATCAATCTCCATCCGTGAAGCCCCTCTCTTATTGCCAACAGAGATCCCTATTTTCTCATTTGATGGGTTTCACTACGCTTCTTTCTATTGAAGCGTCTACCGGTCTTCCTCTCTAGTTCTGGTACAGCAGCATGATTCACATGGACACTCCCATGCAGGTGGTCTTGTCGATCAGTTCCAACCACATTTTCATTCGTCCCAAACATCCCCTCAACTTCCCCCTTCCCATAGGGATTTTTAGTGCTATCAAGTGACCTCTCCGCCTCAGTTTTGCTTTTGCCCAGATCATCCACTGTCTGGTTATCTACATTAGGTCCATTACTGTTTTGTTGCAACTTTGAATCTGTTGCCGAAACAGCATGCTTGCTTCCCTCAAAGCTGAGATTCTTTGTCACTTCGTTTGGAACTGTACCTTCTTTACCACTAGTTATTTTTAGTGGATTGGTCCCATGTTTCTCGCTATCTTCCCCACTTCTAATATCAGTTCTTTGAGATAACATGTCCTTTCTCCAGATCGGTGCATCACTCCCAGATTTACCACCTCCACTACTCTAGTTTATTTGTCGTCTACTACCCCCATCATTCCAGCTACGCCGGGTGATGACCCACAAGTATAGGGGGTGTATCGTAGTACTTTCGATAAATAAGAGTGTCGAGCCCAACGAGGAGCAGAAGGTATTGACAAGCAGTTTCGATGAAGGATTCACTGTAAATGCTCACAGACAAGTATTCAGGGGGTTTTGATATAGCAGATGAATAAAGTACAAGTAAGTAAAATGCGAGAGTAATAATTGCAGCGAGTGGCCCAATCCTTTTTAGCACAAAGGACAAGCCGATTTGTTTACTTATAATGATCAAACGTTCTTGAGGACACACGGGAATTTAGTCTAGTGCTTTCGCTTCATATAGTTGATTAATCTTCATTGTTTTGATAAGTGTTGTGTGGGTGAACCTATGCTAATGCACCGCCCTTCCTAGGACTAATACATACTTGTGATTATACCCCTTGCAAGCATCCGCAAATACAAGAAAGTAATTAAGATAAATCTAACCACAACCTTAAACTCGAGATCCCGCTATCCCTCCCGCATCGATATACCAACGGGGTTCAGGTTGTCGTCACTCCGGCAACCCCACAATTAGCAAACGAATACAAGATGTATTCCCCTAGGCCCATAAAGGTGAAGTATCATGTAGTCGACATTCACATGACACCACTAGAAGAATAACACCCCAACTTAAATATCAAACCATTGAATATTACTCAACATAGTTCACTACTAACATTTAGACTTCACCCATGTCCTCAAGAACTAAATGAACTACTCACAAGACATCATATGGAACATGATAAGAGGTGATATGATGATGAATAACAATCTGAACATAAACCTTGGTTCAATAGTTTCACTCAATAGCATCAATAACAAGGAGTAATCAATACCGGGAGAGTTTCCCCTACCAAACAATCAAGATTCAACCCTAGATGTTACAACGGTGACGAGGTGCAGCGGTGGAGATGATGGTGACGGTGGTGGAGATGATGGTGATGATGATCCCAATGAAGTCTAGCTCGATGGCGGTGACGATGGCGTCGATTTCCCCCTCCGGGAGGGAATTTCCCCGGCGGATTTCAGCCTACCGGAGAGCTCTTTTCTCCCTGGTGTTTTCCGCCCCGCAGAGGCGGCTGTGTCTCCTCGCGATTATTCTCCGGAGCTTAGGTTTTCCGGGCGAAGAAGTACGCGAAAGAGAGGCAGCCGAAGGGGGCTATGGGCCCCCTCCCCACAAGGAGGCGCGGCCAGGCCAGGGCCCGCGCCGGCCTATGGGGGGCCATGGCGGCCCTCCTCGGCTCCTCCTTTTGGCTAGCTCCATCTTCTGGAAAAATAAGATCTTCGGTGTAATTTCCGTCAATTGTTGATCTCCAGAAATATTGCATTCCGACGGTGCTTTTTCTAGCAGAATCCTGACTCCGGTGGATGTTCCTCCAATAATCATGAAACATGCAAAATAGATGAAATAACATAAGTATCACCTCTAAATATGAAATATATCAATGAATAACAGTAAATTATGATATAAAATAGTGATGCAAAATGGACGTATCAACCCCCCCAAGCTTAGACTTCGCTTGTCCCCAAGCGAAACTGAACTCAGTAAACAAGACCACATGTTTATGGAGTGAAGAGTCGATAAATAAAATACGGACAGGAAGCATCATATTAATTCACACAAGACATTCTAGTGAACAACTTCTTCATATGATTCAACTTGAAACAAGTAAAAGGAAATCACAAATAAAGGTGCATAGGAAATCATAATTGGTGATGGCAAACTTCGTTCTTGGTCAAAGAACAGTTAACAAATTGTACTTATCTATTGAGCAGCGCTCTTATATTAAAGCTTATAGCAAAACTTGCATACTCAATCATAATAATCCCCTCATAATCATCGATAACCTTCAAAGCTATATTCATTCAGATAAAACTTGTACTGAACAAGGAAGAATAAAAGGCATGATTAAGTAGATCACAGTATAAATGGTCTGATCACAACAACTCAATTGCTTGCTTAAGATAGAGGGAAATAGGTTTACTGACTCAACATAAAGTAAAAGATAGGCCCTTCGCAGAGGGAAGCAGGGATTAAATCATGTGCTAGAGCTTTTTAAGTTTTGAAATCATATAGAGAGCATAAAAGTAAAGTTTGAGAGGTGTTTGTTGTTGTCAACGAATGGTAGTGGGTACTCTAACCCCCTTGCCAAACGAGACTTCCAAAGAGTGGCTCCCATGAAGGACGTTATCTCTACCAGCAAGGTAGATCATCCCTCTTCTCTTTTGTTTACACATGTACTTTAGTTTATTTAAGGATGACACTCCTCCAACCTTTGCTTTCTCAAGCCATGGCTAACCGAATCCTCGGGTGCCTTCCAACATTTCACATACCATGGAGGAGTGTCTATTGCAAAATTAAGTTGCTTACTGATGAATCAGAGCAAAACATGTGAAGAGGACTATTAATGAGAGTTAATTAATTGGGGTGGGAACCCCGTTGCCAGCTCTTTTTGCAAAATTATAGGATAAGTGGATGAAGCCACTAGTCCATTAGTGAAAGCTTCCCAACAAGATTGAAAGATAAAACACCACATACTTCCTCATGAGCTATAAAATATTGACACAAATAAGGGATGATAACTTTTGAATTGTTTAAAGGTAGCACATGAAGTATTTACTTGGAATGGCAGGGAAATACCACATAGTAGGTAGTTATGGTGGACACTGATGGCATAGGTTTGGTTTAAGGGTTTGGATGCACGAGAAGCATTCCCTCTCAGTACAGGTCTTTGGCTAGCAAGGTTGATTAGCAAGCATAAGAGTTGAGGGAAATAAACAAACATACATGTGATAGAAACAATCATGCATCTTCCTTGTAAGCACAAACAATTTTAACTTCAGAATACTAAGATAGGAACTAACAAGAAAGAAAGATAATGAAATAACATATCTACATGTATTTCCTCTTTTCTACTTAAACTCAAAGTGTTGTTGCTACTGAGCAATGCTAAGTTTGCCAAAACCAAATAGATTTACTCAATGCTCCCAAAGTGATAACAATACTTAACAACAAGATCAATCATATAATAGAGATTGCAAACTAAAATAAGATGTGCAATATGTAAATGATAAAACTTCTCATTAATATTCCATAACGATAACTCACACCAAGGGATACATAGATAACCAACTAAAAGAGAGATACTTCCATACCGCAACACATCTTATATGATAACTTCCCTACTCATGATATGACACTACTTGATAGTAAAAAGGTAAAAGATAGTGATGACGTGATACCGCGGCACTCCCCAAGCTTGGAACAAACCAAGGGGGTGCCAATACCGATGATGAATTACTCCTTCGGCGGTGGTGATGATGAATTCTTGATAAGCTTCTTAACAAGCTCCTTTAGCTCATCAATCTCGTACATGAGGTTGCGGATCATCTCCGAATTGTGCTCGACGCGGTTAAGAAGTATGTCCGACGGCGAGTCCCAACTCTTAGAGTTGTTTCCCCACTCTTCAGCTTCAGGCTTCATCCTTCCTTCAGTGTTAGAACGATCTATATCCCAACTGCTAGGCAATACTGCCTTGGGAACCCTTTCAATTTGATTATTATGAATTAGATTGTGGAAGGGGTTGTAGGTGCCTGGAGGAGATGTCTTTGGAGCTAAGAAGTGACGTGGAACTTTTCCTCCGGTGTTAATTCTGGCGCTCTTCTTGGAACTGAAAGGATTTTCCACCACCCCGATACTCGCGACGGTGGCACGCGGGTTTTCCTCCACTTCTTCTTCATCTTCTTCCTTGACACTCTCATCCACCTCTTTCCACTCGGGATCTTGAATATCTTCCTCCGAAAGCCCCTTGCCCTTGTTGTTGGAGACCATGGTGCTTCTAGATCAGAAACAGATCCTGGCAGAAAACAGCTCGAAACAAAACACGACGAGAAAACGATATACGGACCTCCAGGGGTCCGGGGGATTATATAGCAGAAATTTTCACGGCAGAAGGAAAGTACCAGGTCGAACCAGAGTCGGAGAGGGACACCGAGGGGCCGTCCTCATAGGGCGGCGCGGCCAGGCTGGGGCCCGCGCCGGCCTATGGGGGCACGCCCTCGTGCGTCTCCTCCACTCCGTTTCGATCTCGTAATTTTTCATATTTTCCAAAAATAGCAAAAACATTGTTCGGAAAGTTAAACGCGGACTTTTTATTACCAGTACTGTTACCTATTCAAAGTCGAACTCTGCAGAACTGTCAATTTGACCTTTGATGAAAGCTTCCGGAGTTACCACTCGAATAACATCAACATCTTCATTATAGGGATTTCTATTTTCGTGCCCTCCGGTCCTTAGTTGTACTCAGTTTTCCCCAGCTCCTTAGTTTTTCCTCAGTTTTCCCCAAGCCCTTGTTTGAAACCCGCAGAAGCAGCTCGGACGGCAGGATTCCCGTTTAGTTGACCGTTCTGTCACGTGTGGGGCCGCGTCTTGTGGGGCCGAGTCGTGTGGGCCCGCGTCGCGTGGGGCTGGTAGAAAGGGCCCGCGTGGGACAGGACGAGAAGCGTTTGGTTGCACGTGAGCGAGGAGCTGGGTTCCGTCTCTCTCGGCCCCAAATTGGCATCCCTATTAAGTGCACCTTTTTCCCCTCTTTCTCTCTGTCCTTTTCACCAAATTAGTATAAAATCTAGAGAAGCTTGCATTTCTGACTTTCTTCAATTATTTGTGCCTTTTGGCCCTCGTTGTTTGCCCAATATGGCAGCAAATCTAGTACTCCCTCCGGTTCATATGTATGTAGTTAAATCTAGAAGCAAATCTCCAGGATAATGTACGATAAATTCACAGTCATAGTAAATCAAGAAAACTAAGTACGGCCAACAAAATATAGTAGACTAGGGATAGATAATCCCTAGATAATATGGATAGATAATAGGCTGCATACACGAGCAGCCAACATAGTAACGGGTTCTTCACGAGCACCATCATACTAACATAACAACAAGGGATCCCTAGCTAACAACAAAGGGATCCCAACAACAAACTAGGAGGCAGCAGCAGGCAGCAGACACGTCCGGGACTCCGCCTACCCCATCCGGCTCTCCCTCCACTTGTTGCTCTTGCTCCCCTTGGGAGCCTTGGGCTTGAGCGGAGGCATGCGCCCGGCGGAGATCTCCACCCGCCGCAAGCCGCGGAGGTGCATGCCGAGCGCCCGTGCTTGGCGCGGAAGGAGTGGACGTTCACCGTCGTGCCGACCTTGGGGAAGGTGTTGCTGATGTTCTCAGCATGCGTGACGAGGCAGTTGAAGTCCGTGGCGCCGAGTCTCCCGGTGCGAAGGGGCACCTGTACACCTCCTTGGCGAAGTAGGAGATGTATCGGCCGACCCTGCAGCCTCCGCAGCACTCGGCGAGTCTTGACGTCCTCCTCGCTCTTCGTCGCTGCCGACGTCGCTGCCGTACATCTGATCCATATCAAACAGAAACTAGTGAATGAGTTGCAACGATGACTAACGTACATGATAACAAAGTTAAGAAAAACGAGTCAGCCTCGGTTAGAGTGGACATGATTATATATCTACGGGGAAGGGGTAAGCGAACTAAAGCTCATGCACAACAGATTTGTACACAGCAATGGTTCGCTGAACCCTCCCTGTAAAAATTTGTGCCCAACCATTCATCATAGGCAAAGAAACAGATTCTAGATCTGAACTAGATCTGAACTTGAACACATTCGAGATTATTTGCAAAATTAAACGGTTGATATCTTTTGATTAGTGCATAAAATAACTGATTGAGATCCCATGATTACTTGCATAAATTAACTGATTGAGATCCAATATTACTTGCATAAATTAACCGAACAGCCGAACCCCAAATCAAGAAGTGATCAAACCAAAATGGAATAAAATCGGCGCAAATATTAGCCCAATACTCATCCATCTACAGATCCATCTACACCAGCAAAAATAGGGTTCAAAAAGGAATGGGGAACAAAAAAGGAAGCAAACCGTAGTTACCTCGTTCCATGGGTCCTCCGGGGAGGTGTCGTAGGGGTTCGGGGGCGGGACGTACGGCACGGGGTCGTAGGGGTCCCATCCCGCCGGGATCTGACCGCCACCGGGGGCGGCAGCCTCCGATGCACCGGCGGCGGCGGCGGCGGCGGCGTCGTCCGTCGAGGGGACGGGGCCGAAGATGGAGGCGTCGCGCTTCGAGCCAACCTCGACGATGGGATTGGCATTCTCCTTGTCCATCTCTCCGGCGGAGGAAGAGGAAGAGGAAGAGGGAGAGGGAGAGGGTTTTTGCTTTGGAGAAGATGATGGGACGTGGGAGAGAGTTGGCGATGCGTGAGCGAGTGAGAGTGACGAGAGACGGTGCGAGGAGGCGTCTATAAAGGTGAGGGGTGGTTAATGCGACCCGCGTCCTACGCGTGCACGGGTGCACGTCCGCACGTCTTGGACTTCGCAACGCGACACGCGTCCACGATTGCACGTCTCGACTTCTCCACCGCGACCCGCGTCTACGCGTCAACAATTGCACGTGTCCTCGAGTCTAACCCCGGAAATTTAGATATACTCGGGTATACCCTCGAGTCTTATACTAGCATTTTTTGTGTGCTCAATTTTCCCCTCGAGTGCTAATACTGGCTAGTGCAATATACTCAGTTTTACCCTCAAGTGGCTGGTCAACGAGAGAGTCAACAAATGGGATTAACTAGTTAAATGAGTCATTTAATGTGCAAAAAAATCCTAAAAAGAGTGGCACTTACTCATGGAGTCTTTACCACAAATTGACACTTCTCAAATCATAGATAAATCATAGATAAATCAAGTTTTACCACAAATTGCCACTTCTCAAATCACCTAGTAGCTATGAAGGTGCATGGTTTTCCACAATAAGCCCTTCCCAAAACAGCTTCCCCCAAATCATACTTTGTCTAAATGAGGCCACAATTCTCACACCGATGTATATTGGTATTGCAAATAGTTTGAGGTAGGCCAAGATGGGTTTCATTGTACAAAACACGCATTTTCCATTTTTTAAATCTCATATTTGAATCCCTTAGTCTATTTACTACTCAGGTGCCCTTGGTTTCTTGATAGTACTCAGTTTTGCCCTCTCTCTTCACAAATTCTCGCAGACGTGCATCATCGCTCTGATTGGTCTAGCCCATGTCACGCGGATCATGCCCACCGACCGTTGATCGTATGATATAGGGAACGGGCAGGATAACCCTCTCTCTCTCTCTGTTGGCGGTTAATTAGCTTGCTGAAGGGCGGTTTTACGTATTATTTTTCACGCGCTAAAAATTATAAACTGTTTTAGGCGTTATTTTTCACGCAAAAAATGATAAACCATCACCGATTTGTTGTTACCATTACTTTTCACGCAAAAAAATGATAAACCATCACCGATTTGTTGTTGCCATTACTTTTCACGCAAAAAAATGATAAACCATCAACAATTTGTTGTAGCCATTACTTTTCACGCAAAAAAAATGATAAACCATCACCGATTTGTTGTTGCCATTACTTTTCACGCAAAAAATGATAAACCATCAACAATTTGTTGTAGCCATTACTTTTACGCAAAAAATGATAAACCATCAACAATTTGTTGTTGCCATTACTTTTCACGCAAAAAATATGATAAACCATCACCGATTTGTTGTTGCCATTACTTTTCACGCAAAAAATGATAAACCATCAACAATTTGTTGTAGCCATTACTTTTCACGCAAAAAATGATAAACCATCAACAATTTGTTGTAGCCATTACTTTTCACGCAAAAAAATGATAAACCATCAACAATTTGTTGTAGCCATTACTTTTCACGCGAAAAAACCTAATTTGTTACAAAAGCTGGTTTCAGTGAGACCTAACCAAGTTTGGCATACATGATGGCATACCTATAACAACAAGGAATATCTAAAAGGGAAAGTTTCGGAAAATTTAGGGTGAAAATGATGCCATACATGATGCTGTTTTTCGAGGTTTTGACCTCGAAAATCAATTGGGTATTGTAAAGGGAAATAAAAAGTTCGAAAAATGTAAAAACGAAACAATCTATCTATCTATGTATAGAAGATCAGCTGTATGAAATTTGAGGTTATTTAGAGAAGGTAGAAAAAATCACCTTGTTAGAAAAGCTGGTTTCAGCGAGACGAAACGGCATGCGCTTAAGCAAAGTGATTTTTTCGAACATCTCCAAATGACCCCAAATTTTCCATACATTATGCCATACGTGTAACAACAAGGAACCCTATCTAAAAAGTGTCAAAAAAGTTTGCCCAACCGTATAGCTCTATCAAAAAGAACCTCACCATGGCGCTAGTATAATTTTGGGATAGTTACAAACTTTCGTTACCTAACCTTCAACATGAAACTTGTTTCAAATTCATTTTGGCCTACAAGAAACAAATCCCAACTTGATTCGAGCACCACAGCCTCCAAACGATGCCGATGCCGATATCGGCATGGTCGAACGGCTATGCTCGCCGCCATCGCTAGGTCAACGTCGGGATGCACCCTCAATCCCGTCCCCTCATTCGATCACCGACACACCGGAGATACCGCCGAGGCCAATGCCGAACGTACATGTTGATGCCAATGCCGATCATGCATGCACGCCGCCGTGGGCACGGCCACGCCGACCCGCTATGCTCGGACACCACGGACCGCCGCGAGGTCTTTCCCTTCGCCACCACACTCTCCTAGCACCCACCTATACACGCCGGAAAGGAGAGACACTAGTTTTCTCTACATTGCTCGCGTTCGTGTCCGACACGGTCAGTCAAAGTTTTGAGGTGGTCGTCGATGTCGTCGACCATTTCTTCTCTTCTTTGCATGGTTAAACGCGTCTAGTTCATATCTATCTAATGCGTCTGGTCTCGCCTCATGCAGTTCTTTGTGGACGTTGATCTCATCTCGGCACCCCGCATGCCACCTCCTCCGTGCCATCGCTGTAGAGCTCCGTTTAAAAATCTAATCCTACCCGTGTATTGCCCCTTGTATCAGCGTCATGGCCGTACTTGTCATTTGATATACCGAAGCCCCACTCGTTCGCGTTTTGGTCGGGGATACAGCGATGCTTACGGTCAAACAAAGATGGATGGTCCGACGTGTCTTTGCAGGCTCTACGTGGCCCCACTAGTCGGAAGATAACGGTCAACCGTCGGGCAACCGGCCGTTACATCACGTGTGATGGTTTCAGACAAACGCTTGGGTAAAACTGAGGAAAAACTAACGAGCTGGGGAAAACTGAGCACAACTAAGGACCCGAGGGCACGAAAATAGAAATCCCTTCATTATAAGAATCTCCAGAGATATAATGCTTGAGTCTTTGTCCATTCACCACTTGTGTGGCATCACCTTGCAGAGAACTAATTTTAATTGCCCCTGAACGATACACCTCCACAATAACATATGGTCCTTCCCATTTTGAGAGCAATTTCCCTGCAAAAAATCTGAGACGAGACCGATACAATATGACTTTATCTCCAACATTAAATTCTCTTTTGGTAATTCTTCTATCATGCCATTTCTTAACTTTCTCTTTAAAGAGTTTAGCATTTTCATAAGCTTCACTTCTCCATTCATCTAGAGAACTCAATTGTAGCAATCTCTTCTTACAGGCAAGTTTAGGATCTTTATTTAGTTCTCTTACAGCCCAATAAGCTTTGTGCTCTAGTTCTAAAGGTAAATGATAAGCTTTCCCATAAACCATTTTATAAGGTGACATAACCATAGGATTTTTATAAGCAGTTCTATAAGCCCATAGTGCTTCCTTCAATTTACTAGCCCAGTTCTTTCTAGATTTATTAACAGTCTTTTGCAAGATAGATTTAATCTCTCTATTTGATAATTCTACTTGCCCACTAGTTTGAGGATGATAAGCGGAAGCAATTCTATGATTAATACCAGATTTAGCAAGAGTTTTTCTAAAACCACCATGAATAAAATGAAAACCTCCATCAATCATAAGATATCTAGGAACTCCAAATCTAGGAAAAATAATATCTAAAAGCATTCTTAAAGAGGTCTCACCATCAGCACTTTTTGTGGATATGGCTTCCACCCATTTAGTAACATAATCAACAGCGAAAAGTATATGAGTGTTACCTTCTGAAGAAGGGAAATGACCCATGAAGTCAAATCCCCAACAATCGAATGGTTCAATAACAAGAGAATAATTCATAGGAATTTCATTGCGTCTGGAGATATTACCAACTCTTTGGCATTCATCACAAGATAAAATAAACTTTCTTGCATCTTTAAAGAGAGTTGGCCAATAGAAACCTGATTGTACACCTTTTGCGCGGTTCTATCTCCGGCGTGATGTCCTCCATAAACACTACCATGACACTTACTCAATATCTCCTGTTGTTCATATTCGGGAACACATCTTCGCAGAATACCATCCACTCCTTCTTTATATAAGTGTGGGTCATCCCAAAAATAATGCCTCAAGTCATAAAAGAATTTCCTCCTTTGCTTGAGCTGAAAAGGTTGGAGGCAAGTACTTGGAAACAATAAAGTTAGCATAATCAGCGTACCAAGGACTATCTCGCGAGCTCACCTTTATTACAGCCAATTGTTCATTTGGAAAACTATCATTAACAGGAACAGGATCATAAGCAATATTTTCCAATCTAGACAAATTATCGAGCAACAGGATTATCAACACCTTTCCTATCTATAATATGTAAATCAAATTCTTGCAAAAGAAGCACCCATCTAATAAGCCTTGGCTTAGCATCTTTCTTTTCCATAAGGTACCTAATTGCAAGCATGATCAGTATGGATTGTAACTTTTGAATCAACAATATAGGATCTAAACTTGTCACAAGCAAAAACTACAGCTAATAACTCTTTTTCAGGTTGTAGCATAATTTCTTTGAGAAGCATCAAGAGTTTTGCTAGCATAATGAATAACATTCAATTTTTTATCTACTCGCTGTCCAAGAACAGCGCCTACAGCAAAATCACTAGCATCACACATAATTTCAAAAGGTAAATTCCAATCAGGAGGTTCAACTACAGGAGAAGTTGTTAAGGCTTTCTTTAGAGTTTCAAAAGCTTCCTTACAATCATCATCAAAAAAAAGGTGCATCTTTTTGAAGAAGATTAGTAAGAGGCTTTGAAATCTTGGAGAAATCTTTAATAAATCCCTATAAAACCCAGCATGACCAAGAACACTCCGAATACCTTTAACATCCCTAGGATAGGACATCTTCTCAATTGCTTCAACTTTAGCTCTATCAACTTCAATACCTCTCTCGGAAATTTTATGTCCCAATACAATTCCTTCATTAACCATAAAGTGGCATTTCTCCCAATTAAGAACAAGGTTAGTTTCTTCACATCTCTGCAAAACTTTATCAAGGTTTCGCAAGCAATTATCAAAAGAATTCCCATAGACAGAAAAATCATCCATGAACACCTCTACAATATTCTCACAAAATCCATGAAAAATAGCAGACATGCATCTTTGAAAAGTAGCAGGAGCATTACATAAACCAAAGGCATATGTCTATAAGCATAAGTTCCATAGGGACAAGTAAAAGTGGTTTTCTCTTGATCTTTAGTTTTAACAGCAATTTGTGAAAACCCAGAATAACCATCAAGAAAGCAAAAATTAGTATTTTTAGACAACCTTTCTAACATTTGATCAATAAAAGGTAAAGGGTAATGATCTTTCTTAGTAACTTTATTAACTTTTCGATAAATCAATGCACATTCTATACCCTACAACTACTCTTTGAGGGATGAGCTTATCATTATCATTAGGCACAACAATCATTCCTCCTTTCTTAGGAACACAATGCACAGGACTAACCCATCTACTATCGGCAATAGGATATATAATACCAGCTTCAAGAAGTTTTAATACCTCATTCCTTACCACATCCTTCATCTTAGGAATTAGACGACGCCGATGTTCAACAACAGGCTTTGCATCATCTTCCATGTTGATAGCATGTTGGCAAATAGAGGGAGAAATCCCCTTCAAGTCATCAAGAGTGTAGCCAATAGCTCCTCGGTGTTTCTTCAATATTTCCAATAACCTTTCCTCCTCAAAATCTGAAAGCTTAGAACTAATAATATCAGGATATATTTTCTTATCATCAATATGAGCATACTTAAGATTATCAGGCAACGGTTTTAAATTAAAAACAGGATCTTCCTTTGGTGGTGGTGTTGTACCTAAATCTTCAACCGGCAAGTCATGTTTAAGAATAGGTTGACGAAGGAAAATTTCATCAAGCTCATTCCTTTCTTCCCTGAAGACTTCACTCTCACTATCCTCCAAATGTTGCTGCAAAGGATTATTAGGAGCAAGAGCAATAGACGCACACTGTTCAACTCTAAAATCATTATTAGGCAAATCAGCTTTATAAGGAGTTTTGGCAAATTTAGAGAAATTAAACTCATAAGATTCACCAGCAAATTTAGTCACAATTTTTTCCTTCTTGCAATCCATAACAGCTCCACAAGTATTTAGAAAAGGTCTACCAAAAATAATAGGACAAGACTTACTAGCAGCAGAACCAAGTACCAAAAAGTCAGCAGGATATTTAATCTTACCACATAGAACTTCCACATCTCGAACAATACCAATAGCAGAGATAGTTTCTCTATTAGCTAGCCGAATAACCACAATATCTTCAAGTTCACAAGAACCAATTTCATGCATGATCTCCGTATAAAGCTCATAAGGAATGGCACTAATACTTGCACCAATGTCGCATAAACCATAATAATAATGATCACCAATTCTAACAGAGAGTATAGGAACACTGGCTTTCCTAGACTTATTAGGATGCGAAACAATATTAGAAGCATCTTCACAGAAAATAATATGGCCATCTTCTACATTTTCAGTCACAAGATCTTTAACTATTGCAATAGCAGGTTCAACTTTTATTTGTTCTTCAGGTTCTATAAGTTTCTTTGCACTTTTATTAACCGCACTAGTTGTAACAGAATACTCCTTATTTTAGCAGGGAAAGGAGTTTTTTCAATATAAGCTTCAGGAAGAATATGATCAACAGTTTCAATTATAGCACATTTATTTATAGATGAATCAGTTTTATCTTTGTATGGTTCATGATACTTATCAAAATTCTTCCTAGGCAATTCAAAATGAGAGGCAAAAGCTTTATAAAAATTTGCAACAACTTGAGGGTCAAGACCATAAGTAGCACTCATATTACGAAATTTATCAGTATCCATAAAAATTTCAATGCATTTATAATCGTAGTTTATACCTGACTCTCTATCTTTGTCGTTCTCCCATCCTTCAGTATTCTCCTCAATCCGATCAAGAAGGTCCCTTTTAAAATCTTCTTTGTTGCGTGTAAATGATCCAGAACAAGTAGTATCCAGCAAGGTTTTATCTTGAAAAGACAGTCTTGCATAGAAATTATCAATGATGATAATACCAGGAAGCTCATGAATGGGGCATTTGAGCATTAAAGACTTCAATCTCCCCCATGCTTGGGCAATACTCTCTCCATCATGAGGCTAGAAATTATATATGCGGTTCCGATCTTTGTGAATTTCACTTGGAGGATAGAATTTAGAATAAAATAAAGGCACAATGTCCTCCCAATCAAGTGAATCCCTATTCTTCAACAATTTATACCACTGCGCTGATTTACCAGACAGCGATATACAGAATAGTTTCTTCCTAACTTCATCCATAGAAATACCTGCACATTCGAATAACCCGCATAATTCATGTAAAAATAGTAAATGATCTCCAGGATGGAAAGTTCCATCCCCTTCATAGCGGTTATCCACAACACGTTCAATAATTTTCATAGGTATTTTGTATGGAACCTCTTTCTTACTTGGCGCCTCATCCACTACCTTTGCAGTAGTAGTAGATTTTCCAAATAGGAATTCAAGAGAAGATCTCTCCATAATGAATTATAGCAGCAGGCAGAAATAAAATCAGCACGTACGGTAAAGGTTTCCCTTACCAATTCCACTTACCAATAGCGCTTCACTCCCCGGCAACGGCGCCGTGAAAATAGTCTTGATGACCCACAAGTATAGGGGGTGTATCGTAGTACTTTCGATAAATAAGAGTGTCGAACCCAACGAGGAGCGAGAAGGTGTTGACAAGCAGTTTCGATGAAGGATTCACCGTAAATGCTCACGGACAAGTATTCGGGGGTTTTGATATAGCAGATGAATAAAGTACAAGTAAGTAAAATGCGAGAGTAATAATTGCAGCGAGTGGCCCAATCCTTTTTAGCACAAAGGACAAGCCGGTTTGTTTACTTATAATGACCAAACGTTCTTGAGGACACACGGGAATTTAGTCTGGTGCTTTCGCTTCATATAGTTGATTAATCTTCATTGTTTTGATAAGTGTTGTGTGGGTGAACCTGTGCTAATGCACCGCCCTTCCTAGGACTAATACATCTAAAGGTATAATTGATGCCCCCCATAGGGGGTCTTACAACGATTTGAGATTCTCAGCCACAGGATGTTCTCAGCTGGAGCATCTCAGCCATCCATTTCACGTAAGATATTTTTACTGCTTGCTAGATCAAAACATGAAACGGCGAGGTTCTACCCGTCTGTCACTGCGTGTGGACCCTTGTTCTAGATGGTCCATATTGTCAGTTGCCTGGGTGGATGCAATGAGGATACATCCCTCGTGGGTGAAAATCCTAGAGGGCCTCTATTGGGCAGCTCCACACCCAATCCCAATCCCTCCACGTCCTGACTCGTTCCTTTCCCCCAATCCCCTCATCTCTCTCTTCTCACCCAATCCCTCCAAATCATCCTCCAAATACCATAGTGCCTCCAGCAGATCTCGCGCTCCGCCTCGCCGGCTAGCAGCCCGTCGCGCCTCGCCGGCCGCCTTGTCGGGCGAGCAGCCCGTCGCGCTGCCTGCGGGTCTCCTCCACATGCCGGTCGCCTCGACGGGCGAGCAACAGAAGAACGCCATGGGGCGAGCGCTTCACGAGCGGGAGCTCCGTGGTGAGCAGTGGTCGCTGCATCTGCTCGCCAGGGCGGCTGCACCAGCGGGTGAAAACCCTAGCGCTCCCTCCCAATCCCGAACGTCGCTCCTCCTCACCTTCGTCCTCATCTTGAGCCTCTTCTGCTCTAGGGTTTCTGATCCTAGCAGGTCATGAGAAGGAAGAGCAGGCCGCTCCCGGTGGCCTTCTCCGAGGAGCGGTGGCGCGGTGCTCGGCTGCCAGAGGAATATGAGGCAGAGACCAAGAAGGAGAGCCCGGCTGCAGGATAAAGAGGAGGAGCAGAAAGTGAGAGTTGTGCAATGTCTGGACTAGATAATTGATTGTTTCATATTTGAAAGCTAAATCAAATTGTTGGTATACTTGTACAGGTGACTTCGAAGCAAATCAATTTCAGCCAGAAGGAACTCAAAATAGTGTTGGCAGGAGATATCACCATAATGCAAAAATCTCGTCGCAAGTCAATTCGAGGTTTTCTAGGTCATTTACAATTTACAAACCAGGTATGAAATAGTGATCGTGTGTTCTTTAGTACCATCATATGATATCTTCAACATAGGAATTACTTGTAGATTCTCCCATATTGCGAAAAGATGCATGGTTTCATTTTACTTATTAACTGTATTTCAGATTCCAGTAGCATTAAATATGGCAGAAAACATTGAAGGAGAAGACCTTTATCTGAAGAAACAGATGAAGTCCGATGGGCATGGCCAGCATTTTCCTACGAAGAAAACAAATCAGGTTGCAATGTAATGTGCAGAGGTCCTCTTTGTCCCTGCAGCGTGTGGAGGTGGTTGGCCTCGGCCAGGTTAAGTTGTCGATGCCGGTGAACCTCTGTATATGCACTCCGTTCCTAGGTATATGAGATCATTACCTTACCTCTCCACCATCAGATTTTAACTACGTATCTTTTAAACTCCACTTTTCTATCTTGATGTATGATGCTCTATGTTTTTATTGTCAGAGTTGGTGTTCCTCATCCCCTTATCTGAAAATTCATTTAGAATAAGGCCACTTGCGCATCCAGGTAAACCCCCCAGTTCCCATTTTATCTCTTTACACTTTCTTTGAGGTATTAAAATCATGTGTGAGCATTGGATGGTGGATTAGCATCCTTGCCTGACTGTCCCCCAAAAATTATTGGATAAGTGAAAACGTTTTGTTATATTTCTATGATCTAACTGGGAATTAATTGTTTTTTGTGTGTGCTTGATTCTTGCCAGTGAAGGGTTGTGATGCCGCGGTCTGTGCAACATTGTCATTGTCGCCAGAGGCATACAAGAGAAGTCCAGTTCCAAGCCGGCATCATGGCCTCTACTTCCAATAGATCCTTTTCAGGTTTCCTTAACCCCTTGTTTCCAAGTTTTTGTCACGCTGCAACATTCCATCTATTAACTTTGCTGGATTTATTTAATTTTGTTTCAAAGAGGCATATTACAGTATACACGTGGCACTTGCATGATTCTACTTTTGCGAGAATCTCATCAAGCAAAGAGTTGCTAAAAGGAATGTTAAATCACTCGCAAACTCGCGGCTCAGAACGAGTAGCGACCTAATTGCAATTTCACTTATATATTTTTATTTTTTCTCTCACATATATTTTTGTAGCAGTTTATGGTCTAATAGGATTAGGGATGTTGGAGGATAATTATAATTGTCATCGACGCAGTAGCAGGTCAAAAGTGAGGTGAGGGTTTGCTGATAGGATCAACTTGTGCATCAATAAGCTCAGACTAAGGATATTTTTAGTTTCCCCTTCTGCATCAGTAACGTCTTTGTAGAGATAATGGTTCTTAGTTTTGAATTTATGAATAAGCACATAAATTCTCTGGATCTGGTTCATATAAATAAGTAGGTCTAGGATTAGTTTGAATTTTGATTGAGAACACAAGCAGCAGTTGACTCAATTCATGGTTCCAAAATATAAGATTGATTAATCTGCCTTGATATTACATGAAGTTTGATTCCTTCATATTCAAAAACAAAAAGCATCGACTTGCAATGTTTACTTTACTTAGGTTGATGTACCTCGCAACTCTCATGATTAACCATATACTGGTATCCTGTGTACTGACATATGGTACTCTGTATGTGCCTACAGAAAATCTTAGTGATGGCTACTATGTTGTTTACATAGCCACATAATTACCGATGGATTTGAGTGTTGTCTTCATGTTTACATCGCCACATAACAAAGTCTTCTACCCCGTTACGAGATTGGTTTAGTTCTTCGTACCTCAACATTCCTTGCCTGTGTTTCAGGCCTAGATTCATTGACGCTGGAGGCTCGGTGTCACATCTGGTGGCCAAGTAGGAAATCAAAGCTACACATACTGATAATGGTCAGTCCTTCATATTGCTTTCTTTCATCTTTTGTTTTCTCCTTTATGTTGCTTGCATACCTCAGTTTTCATAAACGAGCCAGACCCATCGTTTTTACCAAGTGTATCTATTTGTTTTGTACTAGGCAAGATGCATAATATGAATGTAATGGTTTAGGGGGGGCAAAGTCACACAAATACTGTTGCAGGTCTACCAGTACTGTAAAATTTTAATCCCTCCGATCCATAATATCTACTGGGTGAATAATCCAACTACAGTTTTTATGGTCTAAAGTTTTCAAGGTACTGAATGCATTAAACATTCTATTGGCTGAGTTGTCAAAGGTTTGATATTTTTAATGGTTGCATCACATGGCAGGATATGAATGGAGAGTATCCTCGCCAACCAGTTGTCACAGTACTCCCAGGGACGTGTTTCAAAAGGATGGTGTGTACTGAATATGAGTTCAACACACTAAGGTGTACTTATCAGTTCGGTAAGGAACTTCATGAATCATGGATGTTCTCTATATAGGCTTTGTTGATGTTGCTTTTATATAAATTTGATGCTTAATGTATGTCTTTCAATATTCTTTTACCCATGCGTGTTTGTGTATCTGTACCGAAAGTTGTTGTGTGGGTACCTCCAAAGGATTTCATATTGTGCTTTGAATTTTTGATGTTTTGGTTCAGTAGGGATAAAAAATAAATATGATTGGGTGTTTGATAATTTAACTTAAAACAGTTATGTGGTGGTTCTATTGTGCTTGCAGTTCCTCGTTTGCTTTTATTTTCCTGTTTGCTGCAACTTGCTATATGAAAAGTTTGTTGCTACTAAAGAAATATAAATGAAAGGCAGTTTAGTGCTATTTCTATACGGAAAGTTTGTTATGACTGATTTGTTTCAGTGGTTTGCTAAATAGCTTGTTTGGTTATTCACAAAACAGAGACATATGAACATTTTCCCATAATGTGCTTGGTATTTCAATCCACCCAGAACTAATGTATGTGTCATGAGCCTGTAAATAGCTTCGCAAGGTGTACTTTGCTTATGGTGCTTATAAAATATAGAAAGTAATATGTTAGATAGCATAGGAAAACTGAAATTCCTCCCATGGATAACATCCAACTATTTTATTTTTGCAATTGATATTGATTTTGAACTCTGAATTTGAAATCTACATGTTTACATCTTTGCCCACATGGCTTTTTGTAGTCTTGCATGTCTGCTGGTTCATGTTGTCCTCATAGAGGGTTTGCTTTCAAGCCGACTTCAGTTATGAGAAAATGGCAGCTTATCTGGAGTTAATAGGATGACAGTTCTGTTTAATACTTTAATGTACAGACCCTGTTTTTTTCTCTCGCTTCCACATGTCAACTAATAGTTGTCATACTTATGCGGTAATATTAAGTGGATCACTATTTATGCTTTTAACAGGATTGGTAGCCCTGGACACTGCTGTATACTGTTCGCCCTGTTTTTTGATACCAAAACTGTTACTTATTCCATCATTGTAGATTTTTGTTCTTTGTACATGTCCTAAAACTGTAGTGGAATTTTGTTAAAATGGGTTTGGCTTGGTTTCATTATATGAAGCACTAACTCGTGAGATTTTACTCAAATATTCTTTGGCTCTGCAGTTCTTTCTATGAAGCATGTCACATTGTCTGCAAGCTCACGAGGTACATCTCCTCCTACTTCATCTAAGGTTGTTAGGTTGTACTCCCTGCTCCTTATTTACTCATTTGTTGACTATTTATCTCCCGGACCTTCACTGTCAATATTGAGGCTGCATGCAACAGTGGCATAGATGTGCCTTCGACTTCTTGCGCAAAAGTTGGTCATATATTTCTAAAGTTTTGGGTAACTCATATTTTCTCACATTCAACCTGTTGAATCAAATGAGAGTAGCCTGCATGTATAGTTCTTAGTCTTTCTAAAATTATCCAATTCTCTAATGGGGCCCTAATAACTAGGTTGTTTTCAGAGATATGTACAGTGGGACCGGTGTCGGTTGGTGTCAGCTGAAACACATGATTATTCACATTATTTTTAGCAGCTCTTATAGTGGTACTTGCGGATTAATATGGTCGGTCATCATAATTTGTAGCATTCCCTCTATCGTGGTCAATTGCGTCCTGAGGCTTTTTCGATGGATTATTCACCATTTTTGTTTGCAGCCTGGTTGAGTATGTCTCCGAGCATCCGTCCTCTCCTAGCTTTCTAATTGTTAGCATGTTTATATCTCTTGTGCAAGTTGAGAGTACCAGATGTAGTTTGTAACCATATAAATTTTGTAGCAGATTTTACTTGTTCGGGTTCTAATAGAAACTTGCCTAGCTAATATCAAAAAAAAAAAAAAGAAACTTGCGTAGCTTTTGAAAAATCATGCATGTGTATATCAGTGATCTGCATCCAAAGTCTGTAAAGCATATTGGTAGCATAATTTATTTTGAAGCAGTTTTCTCCATCTTATAGTGTATGTTCAGGTTTTCAGCACACCATTGGTTTTTCCTTTTCTTTTTGTCTTTTGCTTTTTAATTGAAGAAATAAAGAGAAAACCAATTATTGTCATTTTTCGCTTCCAGCTTGTATTTAAATTTGGATTACACTACCAGTGCAATGGAAACCAGATATGGTATGTCTACTTGATAATCGATCACTATTTCTGGTATGTCACACAGCTATCGTAGATAAGCGATCACTATTTCCACTTCATATTTTTATGGTACGCAGATTCTTTTATATATACCTACAAGTTGTTTGATGAGAATTTAATTATGCTGCAAGGGGATATTCTTCTATTTAATGTTTATGCCATGTTGTGTACTCATTTCTTTTTTAGTCAGCTCAAGTAAACGATGAGAAGTTGAGTAGTCTGTCAGGCTGCATCTTTGGGCAATCACTGCAGACAGACAGCGACGAAGTGATGCAAGATATTGTCAATCCCCACCCTTCTCCCTTATTGCTCTCCCTTGTTTTCTACAGTAATACAGAATTTTGTAATATTTTGGTTCAGAAAATTGATCGGTTGTATTCTGTATATATAGAGGTTGATGTAAATTATCGATTGCACTTGTCCTATACTAATTGGCTACTCCTGTAAAATTCCATCGTCATATAATCACAAAGAGATCATAACCTTCGATTTCGTAGGGATGTTTTTAATAGTTGGATAAGATGTCTACCACACAATTTATACAAAGAACAATATCATGCTACATGTCCTAGACCTGTCAAGGAAGTTCATCAATTGTTTACTTCTCATTAGTTTCTGCAATATAACCTTTTCACTACAGATCAGATCTTCGTTTCTTTATACCTGGAAATTCCCTGATTCTAAGATGCAAGAATGAGAACTAGCAAATCAAGAACCGCAAGTGGGACAAGAGAATTACCAAATGGAAATCGCGAGACAGAGAGAGGGTTGGCCTCCGCCTCGCCGGCCGGCCGGAGGGTACCTCGAGCTGTGAGTCCGTGCTGCTGAGCTGCACAACGTGCGGCTGCGGCCTGGACAAGAGGAACGAGTCTCCAGTAGACCGCCGCCGCCACCCAGCGGCCAGCGCCACCGGCGGCTGGTCATCCCAACCGCTCATGGGGCACACCGCCAAACAGTCAGCCGCTTTCACAGACGAGAGATAAGAGGAATGTTGTCGGTATCCGTGCGTTCGAGGCTCACAGGTGAGAAATAGACAAATTATCCTTGTGGCCATGTGGGCTGGATCAGACCGCGCGGCAGTGATTTTTTTTTTTTTTTTTTTTTTTTTTGCTTTCTGCTAGGGGCTACGCCGTTGGTTGTACCGTAAACATATTTTGTAGAGTTGCCATTGTTTGTACATATATATGCTTTCTCCTTACAACAAATTATTTCCTATTATCTAAATTTAAGTGACTCTGAATCAATTAAGATATATTCGAAGAGAATACCTCATAATTTCCTTGCAACTTATCCTACCCCCTACGTCCGACAAAGGATGTAATAAACATTAATTAAGCTTGTGTTCTTCACCATTTGTTTTATTTAGCTTCAGTTTAGCTTTTTGTTAAATTCCCTTTCTTTTATGATTGGTCTCTACATATGAAGTAGATACCTATGTGTGTACAAGTTCCTTTTATAGTGACTAAGTGTTGTGTCTTCTACACTTACCGCCTACTCGTAATAGATTTTCAGACATGGTTAATATAGCGAAATCGTTTACCAGTGTGAAGTCAGGGAATACGCGCCAAAGTTCGCCTCTAATATAATCGTTTTCTACTATGTTTGTAATTTTGTGTAAGTTCAACCTATCGGTTTTCTTTTGTAAAATCTTCCAAAACGTATTATCATCTTCCTACATAAGAGCATGTCTAACAGGCCCCGTATTTTTCTGCCCCGTATAACGTGAGTATTTCGCCCCGTATCGAAAAATTGCTCACGGAAGAACCATTATGTCTAGCAGACCCCGTATTTTGCCCCGTATTTTTAAAAATTTAAACCCCGGAAAATTTATCGATAGTTCATCTTCATTGATCATACTACGGATCATACATACATTGCGAGATCCTACATCTATTCGTCAAGGATGACGAATGGGATGAACGCGATGGCCGCCGCCCCTCCTGTGCCTCCCGCGCCTCGAATTCCCGGACGGCGGCGATGGCCGCCGCCTCCTCCTCTGCCTCCGCCCGAGCCTTCTCGGCGGCATCCTTCTCGGATGCGGCCACCGCCTACAGGAACGCCGCGTCCTCCTCTGCCTCCTCCGCTTCCTCCTCGCCGGCTCGCGGATCTCCTCCGCTTCCTCCGCCGCTTGTGCTGCCGATGAGCGCCGCCCACGCCGCCTTCGACGCGCGGTCACGCTCCCACTCGGCGCGCCACTTCTCGAAGTCGCTGCCGCTCATCGGCTTGAGCGACGGATCTTCTTTGTACCACCGCCCGCCCGCGGCGAACTCACGGAGCGACAGCGACACGTAAAGCGCGCCGGCGTACCGGCACGCCGCACGGCGACTCCCCGCGGCGGAGCGCTTGCATTGGCGCCGCCACGCCTCCTCGACGGTGTCCGGCGAGCGGGATCGCTTCGATCTGCTAGCGGACGACGCAGAACTGGACCGACGAGAAGACATGGGCTGCGGCGGGGGAAATGCGGAGGCGAGCTTTGCGAGATTGCTCGCCGGAGCTAAGCGGGGACGCGGCGGCGCACGGCGGAGCTAGGGTTGCGAGTGAGGGGTTAACCCCTCACTCGCAGCTTCGCCCAATATAAGTAGAGGGCGGCGGTGCAGATTCCCTGGACCCCGTATTCCGTCGAAATGGGCCGGCCCGAATACGGGGCCTGCTAGACGGCCCGAACCGCGCTCACCCCGTATCCCGCCGGAATTTTGCGGGGTGCACGGGTTTTAAGGGGCCTGTTAGACATGATCTAAGTTCGGCATGAAGGCGCGCCCCTACTACCTCCGTGGATGATGATATTGGTGTTCCTTCGTTCAACAACTGTTAGTTCCTATAATATATTTTCATCCTGATTTTCTGGTTGTATATAAATGTTTATATTTCTGTTTATAATTTATGGTGTAACTACATTTTTAAAAACATCCCTAACAAGATTCATTATCACTTTACCACCTACACAAGAATCTCACGGGATCGTGCGCCAAGGCGCACATCTAAATCTAGTACTTGTGATTATACCCCTTGCAAGCATCCGCAAATACAAGAAAGTAATTAAGATAAATCTAACGACAGCCTTAAACTCTGAGATCCTGCTATCCCTCCTGCATCGATATACCAACGGGGGTTCAGGTTGCTATCACTCCGGCAACCCCACAATTAGCAAACGAATACAAGATGTATTCCCCTAGGCCCATAAAGGTGAAGTATCATATAGTCGACGTTCACATGACACCACTAGAAGAATAACACCACAACTTAAATATCAAACCATTGAATATTACTCAACATAGTTCACTACTAACATTTATACTTCACCCATGTCCTCAAGAACTAAACGAACTACTCACAAGACATGATATGGAACATGATCAGAGGTGATATGATGATGAATAACAATCTGAACATAAACCTTGGTTCAATAGTTTCACTCAATAGCATCAATAACAAGGAGTAATCAATACCGGGAGAGTTTCCCCTACCAAACAATCAAGATTCAACCCTAGATGTTACAGCGGTGACGAGGTGCAGCGGTGGAGATGTTGGTGACGGTGGTGGAGATGATGGTGATGATGATCCCAATGAAGTCCAGCTCGATGGCGGTGACGATGGCGTCGATTTCCCCCTCCGGGAGGGAATTTCCCCGGCGGATTTCAGCCTGTCGGAGAGCTCTTTTCTCTCTGGTGTTTTCAGCCCCGCAGAGGCGGTTGTGTCTCCTCGCGATTATTCTCCGGAACTTAGGTTTTCGGGGCGAAGAAGTACGCGAAAGAGAGGCGGCCGAAGGGGGCTGTGGGCCCCCTCCCCACAAGGCGGCGCGGCCAGGCCAGGGCCCTCGTCGGCCTATGGGGGGGCCCATGGCGGCCCCCTCGGCTCCTCCTTTTGGCTAGCTCCATCTTCTGGAAAAATAAGATCTTCGGTGTAATTTCCGTCAATTGTTGATCTCCAGAAATATTGCATTCTGACGGTGCTTTTTCTAGCAGAATCCTGACTCCGGTGGACGATCCTCCAATAATCATGAAACATGCAAAATAGATGTAATAACATAAGTATCACCTCTAAATATGAAATATATCAATGAATAACAGTAAATTATGATATAGAATAGTGATGCAAAATGGACGTATCACCGGGGTTCATAAGTTTTCTTCTTAGCGGGTACCCATTTCAACAACTTTCCATACTGCGCTTCTTCTCCTTCAGCAATTTGATAGAGCACTCTTTGTCAATGTGTCCAATAATCCCACAAATAAAACAGAAATCAGGTAGGAATTCATACTCGAAAGGGCACCATTTGAACTTTCCTTCCTCTCCTACCTCCACCATTGTAGCTCTCATCAAAGGTTTAGAGATATCAAGTGTCACCTTGATTCGGAGATATTTCCCATCGCTAGACCTCCTTCCACTCCATCTATTCCCACATAATTTCCAATCTGGTCACCAATATCCTCACCCGTTTTTCTGTTCATCATACCAAGTGGTAATTTGAAGATCCGAACCCAAATTGGTACTCTATTGAACTCATACTCATCCGCACTCTTACTTGCATCTAACTCCTCCATAACTAACATTTTTTTATCAAACGTCCACGGACCCTCATCCAACGCTTTCTTCTTTCCCGAAACTTGGTGAAAAGTGAGAACAAAGATGTTCTCACCGAGATCCTTACACTTGATACCCTTCATTGGGCACCAAATTGGCCCCAGGGCATCCTCTATGGCTTCAGCAATGGCCGGTTTGTCAGACATCAACTTCCCTATTGCCTGCACCTCCACGATCCCATCCTTTCCAGATCCCATCTGACATATTTTCACTCATTTCTTCTCTGCATCCGAGAGCTTCAGGCTGCGCATCAGGCCTTCAACACGATCCATCCTTCCACCCCGAAACAGGCCGGCGAAAGGAAAACACGATCTAGGTTTTTGGTGTATTACGACCGAGTGCCCTAGACAAACACCCAGAAGGCTATTTTGTGTCTATGTACTGGGAAATTGAAACAGCGAGATCCCGTACTAGCGATAAGGCCAACACGAGAGAAGGGTTTTGGGGGTGGTCACGAAAGCACAGCGACAGAGATCACCGGAGACAGAGGATGACCGGAGATTGACGAATAGAGGACATGCAATCGTCAGACCAGTCGTCCGATAATCACAGAGACCAACCGTCACATGAGGGATGGACCTTAAGTTTTTGGTTTGGGTACACTTTTTTTTGTGATCATCTAACATGCCCTTTAACTTTCGCTTCTCGTGTGCATCAGCGATGGCCCGACGAAGATCATCATCAACGGGCTCATCTGATGCCTCTTCATCTTCACCTCCTCCTGCCTCTTCATCTTCATCATGCCCCATTGCAGTATCACCGTAGTTAGGGTACATATCATCATCTTCTTCTTCTTCTTCGTTGTCTTTCTTCATGCTTGGTCCAACAATTATAGCTGGGCATGAAACCTTTCCAAAGCAGGTGGGAGTGAATGACTTACCAGTCAGGGTATTGCGTTAAGTTCCGGCAACTAACACATGGAGAACATATAAAACCATCCGCCTGTGGATTTTCCGTAGCCACACGGATAAAATTATCCCAGTCCGAAGTAAACTCGGGTAGACGTTAGTCAACGTACATCCATTGCCGCCGGTTCATCTACATCAAATAATTAAGTTGATCAAAAAACCATTACAAAACATCATAATATATATAAATAGTGGAAATTAGCACCGTACAAATCAAAGGGTAAAGTTGCTTAACCTTGATCGAGGAGGAAAGAAAGAGGAGAAAACTTAAGTGTCGCTCCAGCACCTCATATCATTTTTGTTTTGTGTAAAATCAAGCGGCATCATTCTCTCAGACATTCCATCGAGCACCTCATGTGCATGTCAAAGAAAAGCAAGCAAACACTCAAGACATACACCTTCCTCCAAGAAAAAATGAAGTGAGTGGGCTGCTGGTTGGGGTTGAGCTGAATATATAGCAAAGGGAGCTTTAGCACCGGTTTGTGTTACGAACCGGTGCTAATGAGCAGAACCTTTAGCACCGGTTCGTGTTACGAACCGGTGCTAAAGATACGGCACGAACCGGTGCAAATGCTCCTGCGGATCCCCTGGACGTTCAGACAGCACAAACCGGTGCAAATGACCCCCTTTAGCACCGGTTCGTGCCAAATCCGGTACAAAATCTCTTGGGAGCAAAGAACCAAAGCCCTTGTTTCTACTAGTGATGTTTGAACGTGGTTTGTCTGATTTAGTATGAATTCGCCTATATTTATTCATATTTTTACATCCATCCTGGACTCGTCGTTGGGAATATGGACCTCCCCGGACCAAATTTTACATCATCCGACGCTAAATAGCGCCGGATTTCGGCATGGGGAGTCCCAATAGCTGGAGATGCTCTTACACTATACGTTGCATCCACCGTACTAGTTTGGAGAAAGGAAAAGCGGTAAGAAATTGAGGTTACGCGTCTTTCTAATTTCTCTGATGGATACAGGACAGCTGCTCGACGAGCCAATGTAGGTGTGCCACTTCTTGTTCCTTTTCGAACTCATTGGCCTCTTTATCTTTCTATCTGCTCTGGATCGAGGAGATGTCACATGCAGCCAAAGTCCAATACACTAAAACTCAACATGCTTTAGCAACCAGTGGCAGTGGGAATCCATACACCGGTACCGAAGGAGCCCTGAGGTCTCGGCTCATCGATCGACCTTTGCCGGTTGTGGCTGGAGCGCTGGAATTGGAGCCATGGCCGTGGCGGAGCCGTCGCCGCTACCTCACAGCTGCTTCCTGCTCGTCTTCACGATCCTCCTCACAGCATCCGGTGAGCGCCGTGCTACCTGTAACCTTGTCACATAACTGTCGTTGTTGGTAATTAAAGAGGGTTTTTTTGCCGAGAGTACTGAGGATTAATTAAACTAGAAACTCAGGTGCCTTGTTTATCGAGTACACTGCTCGCATCAAGCTCCAACAATCTGAGAGTGATCCTAGTTGTCTCACTCAACTGAGAAAAAAATGAGACGAACAGGGGAGAAACCACCGTGGTATTCAATTAAGAGAGTGCTGAGGCTCGAAGCCTCGTGTGCTGCCTAGCGCACCACCTCATGTGCTAAACCGTAAAACCCCAAGTCTTTCTCACTCAGTTGTAATTGCATGCAGCAGATGAAACGATAACAGCTGGAGTGTCGATCGGAGTCAACTATGGGCAGATCGCCGACAACCTCCCTTCTCCATCCCGGGTTTCATGGCTGGTCCGGTCGATGCAGGTGAGCAAGGTGAAGCTGTACGACGCGGATCAGAACGTCTTGAATGCATTTCTCGACACGGGCGTGGAGTTCGTCATCGGCATCGGGAACGAGAACGTGTCGGCGATGGTTGACCCAGCGACCGCGCAGGCGTGGATCAAGAACCACGTCCAGCCGTACCTCTCTAGTACGGGCACACAGATCACCTGCATCACTGTCGGGAACGAGGTGTTCAAGGGCAACGACGCTGCACTCAAGGACAACCTCCTGCCGGCCATCAAGTCCATCTACGGGGCCCTCGCAGTGCTAGGGCTGCAGCGACAGGTGAACGTCACCACGGCGCACTCCCTGGACATCATGGGCAGTTCCTACCCTCCCTCGGCCGGCACGTTCCGGGTTGACGTCGTGCCGTACATTGCCCCGCTCGTCGACTTCCTGTCGATGGCGAGGTCGCCGTTCCTCATCAATTGCTACCCCTACTTCGCCTACAAGGATGATCCCAACAGTGTGCCACTGGAGTACGTGCTCTTCCAGCCCAACGCTGGAGGGACCGACACCACCACAGGGTTGCACTACGACAACATGTTGTACGCCCAGGTGGACTCGGTGTATGCCGCGATCCAGGCCCTAGGCCACACCGATGTCGATGTGAAGATCTCCGAGACCGGGTGGCCGTCAAAGGGCGACCCTGACGAGGCGGGCGCCACGCCACAGTACGCCAGGATCTACATGGGGAACCTGCTACGGAGGATCGAGATGAAGCAGGGGACACCGTTGCGGCCTGTTGTGCCAATAGACGTCTATGTGTTCGCGTTGTTCAATGAGAACCTGAAGCCCGGGCCGGCTTCCGAGCGGAACTATGGGCTGTTCAACCCTGACGGCACTCCGGTCTACGATGTCGGGCTTCGCGGGTACCTGCCGCCGATAGACAAATCGGATGGCACGCGAACGGTAAGGATCTTAAGTCTACAGTCTTCATGTTCTCACATCCTGCAAATTTGTTGAAACTATCTGAATATCGATCATAAGTAGTAGAATAGTAGAAAGGTAAAGCTATAGACCAAATCAACGAATCATGAGATACAAAGGCAAACCAAAAGAAAAGCCAGTGGTGACAACATGATAGCAAACAAACAAGAAGAGAAAATAAATACCATCAGAATCATGAACAATTGGCTGTTTCTCGAACTGAATATCCCACTCCCAGCACCCATATATCAGCTGAAGCAATCAATCAAAGAGGAGCCAACAGCAGGAGGAATAGCCGATGGAAAGAAAGGATTAGCACCTGCAGGAGCCGCATCATTTTTTTTTTTTGCAGGGAAGGAGCCGCAACATGTGGAACATGCAGCGTGGCATCTGCATCTCCCAAGGGCAGCGCCGACGCGAAGACGGAGGCAGCGAGAAAGGGGAATGCGCACTGCGCCAGCATCCACAACCACCAAGCACGACCCCGAAGGGAGAGGTGGTGGCGAGGAAGAGGGTGAGGAGGTCGCCACCAGCTGCATGGGATAGAGGAGGGAAGGTGAGGCCCATAACTACCTCGGTATGCATGGTGGCTAGAGGGGTGAGAAGAAGCCGGCCCTAGAGAGAGGTAGTCGATGGTAATGTGAAGAGAGAGAACCATGGGAATCGCGCCCATCTTCCGCTTTGACTGGATCATTGAGATCTAGGCCAAAGCCATATCACCAACAAACCGGAAAACCGGGAACCGCCGAGGCAAAAAGTAAGGAGCTGAGCCACCAGTTGCGAAATAAGAAACCACCGGCAATGAGAGGTCGTAGGGAGTTTACAGTGCTAAAGGAAAGAAATCAGTTTTACAAAAGGAAATGTCTAGTGCATAACTGCAGGATTTGCACGTGTACAGTATCTAAAGGCGGACGTGGTATGGCTATGGTTTCAGCAGAACAGTTCAGCTTTAATATAAGTAGCTATGCAATGTCTTAAAATCTTTGCGAGACAACGTTGTCGTATTTTACGTTTCAGCTTTGTATGATACCTGAATCTGACATGCAGCAAAATGGTTCTCGTCTTTTGCAGGTGGTTCACTTGTTTGCCATCATCGCCATTGCATCTATCACTGTCATGTTATCCTGATAGTATATACTCTTGACCACTACACGCTGTAAAGCGGATGAAGATGTTGAGCCAGAGGATCGCTTGCAGCTAGGGATTCCACTTCGAGATATTCCTTTTTCGAAACAGGAGGAAAGGCGTTGTGTGTTCGAGAATTGGTTGGAAGAGGATGCATCATCAAAATATCCAATGCAGATAGTCATCAATTTATTGATGGAGTATCGTATTGGTATAGGCACAGATTATTGGTATTGGATGTATAGTTAGGTTGTGCTAGTAAAATCAGCTCCGCTGATTATTCCCATGGCAGAAGGGAGATACCCTTTCTTTAGCAAATGATGAATATGAAGTCCGGGTGTACTGTTGATCGATATTTATTACCTTTCTCTAAGATGTCTGTGAACTGTGGTCGTCAGAAATACACAGCTAACCATTACTGTGAAGTTAGCTCCATACTAACGAGATGAGTTAGAACTAGCTGCATGGACATAAATAGGATTCCTCATGATTCATTCTGGAGATATCTTCTCTTTGAAACTGTATAGTACTCCGTAGTTGAATACGACTGTAACAAACTACCGAAGATAAATCCAGGCAGACCAAGGCTGCCAATTGTCACATGCATTGTTCTTCCCATCATTCATGCTTTACTGTACTAGATGACCCGGTGCGCCCCGGCGCACAGGCAAATGCAAGACAGTACTGTAACCGTATGTTTTATGCTGCTGACGGTTGTTTAGTTGTCCAAGAATCCATTAGGTCTTTGAGAGCTGCTGCATAGGCGATCTTTTTCAAAGAAAATAAAACATAAGTTTTACTTGGCTGATGTCTGTATAGTTTTCCAAGAATTCAATATGTCTTTGAGAGCTCTTAAGCTTTTATAAACAATCCTTTTAAAAGACAATAAAAATTTCCAAGCAACTGTCTAACACATGTACAATACAGGAGCAACATTTGCTGCATCCAACCATTTGTTCATAGCAAAGAAAAATAAATGTGTATAAATATACTTTTTTTGGTGCCATCAACACATACAATAAGTACAACTGAAATAGTATAATTTCCTTCAATAAGAATACACCATCATCCTCACCAAGAATCAAAGAACAAATGCGCACAGGCCACACCAAGTGGTACTTATCATACTTGCATATACCAAGATCACCATACATCATCATGCCATATCTATTAAAATATATAGATTCTTCGATATATATGTCAAATACAAACTGGAGTAATTTATATTTTCCAATGAATGTTGATAGCTAGTGAAACATGCTGCTATGTGTCTGCTTTGAACTGCCTGCATATTTACATACATGCATCCTTAATTTGGTGGCACTTTGTCTCATCTGATTTATCTAATGCATCAAAAGTTGCAGTAACCTCACTGAAATCTTTTAGGATTTGCTAGCACATCTAAGAAGGATCACATGATTCGAGATAACAAAAAATACGGTAGTTCCGATTTCTTGGCAATATGGCCAATTACATTACTTACATGTATATTGTGCTGCTATATTTGGATGCAGACAAAAAGACCACAACATTCGATCACTCACAGTGCCATATGTAACAGAAAAAGACCAGCATGAATCGATTTAGCTAGAGGAAGCTTCAAATCCTATCGAAAAAGAAGGAGCAAAGACCGGGACAGGAGCGATGCCTTGTCTTATCACAAGGCTTCATAATGGCAGTTGAAAATGCAACTTTCCAATCTTCCTTACCTGATCACAAACAGAGTAAATATCAATGTGGGCATAGTACTATGTAGCAAAAGAATAATCAGACAATGAAAATTATATATACCAGATGAAACAAAAAAGTTCAGATGGACACAAAAATATTCAGCTAATTCGGTACAAACATGTGTAAAAGGAAGTATAAAATCAATTGGAAACAGCGGTATTTACCTGTTGGGCAAGTAAAGAGGGATGACAAACAACCTTCTTGCATTTAGCAGTTTCAGCGTCTGATGTAACACCATACACTGGCATGCATGATTATCACATAAGGGATAAGAACTACCTGACACTCTGGCTTATTTATCATATAGGTACCACCATAAACAATCCTTAGACCTGGGGCTCAAGGGAACATGCTGATAGGCGCTAAAGGCAATAGATCAGAATGCAGCAAGGCACATAGCCGCTGACGATAACAGTGCCATGCTCAAAGACTCCCTTGTCATGCTACTTGCTCGGCTACTTTAGTACAATATCCGGTCTAGAAACCAGCACGAGTTTGTTTCCTGAAGCAAATAAAAGTAATCAGATATTGTGCTAAAATATTGTGGTTATAACATAAGAGAGGCGAGGATTAGGACAGAAACATGAGCTCAAGGACACTAAACCTACATCAATGTGATTGTGGTTTCAGAATTAGTATGATCTCCTAGATGCATATAAAAATCAAAAAGATAGATATACTGCAAAAATCTGGCAAGGTAGAAGTTTCGAGCTTGAATATGCATTGCCCAATCCTAGTTCTAGAAATTTACATCTTACATTCACTAAATCCTGCAATTAAGTAAAAGGCTACATATAACTTGATTTTACATGAGGCAATAATGAAAGTATCAATACTTAACAGCAGAAAAACAGTAGCATAAAAATCAGAGACGGTACCTGTTCTTAGAAAAAAGAGGTGCGCTAGATTTATGCCTATTCTGGAAGATCCAAACAAAGCATATCTTTTCTCACGCTTGTTAACCACTGTGTAGAAATGACAAATGAAATAAATAATCTACCATTTAAAACCACCCTACCTTTCAAACACCTCAAATACCTCTACATGATTGTCATGGTGGCTATGTCTGAGAGTACCGATGATTGCTAAAAGGAAAAAATTAGCAGCAAATGCTAGTATCATTCTCGAGCAGATCACCTTCTTCCAATCCAGCGCTGTTTGACTACTCTGACCACAGGAAACTCTGCCAATTGCTATTGCTCTGTTCTCAGTTCAGTGTGCTCCTATGTGTCTGTTACAAAGGGAAACACAAAACTGAACCTTCTGAAAGATTCATTTAGACAATGAAAAAGATGGTAGAATCGGAGGTAGTCTCTGTTTTAAAAATGCCCTTACTTAAGTAATCATTAGACATTAAAATGGTGATAATTAAGACAGCTATGCCACACAGATTTGAGTAACAAATATATCTAAAACCAAAGATGTCATCTTTTCTGTCTTGTTTTCTCCCCATAAGAAACTTGTCAAATTCTGTAGAGCATGCTATCTTCTTATGTACACTATCTCGTTTGGTTACCTCGTATGCTTTTTAGCTACCTCGTTTAGTCGTTTACTTCATTTCTACATAACCAAACGTCAGAGCAACAACCATATATGCATGAGATAGTCTCTGTTTCAAAAATTAAATTACTGAAGTAACCCTCCCATGCCACAAGTCACAGATGATAGTAACAAACACAACTAACTCCATTGTTCACAACTTATTAGCTAGTAAATAGTAACCCGCATCATAGATGAAGTGAAATATATTGAACCAGAACAGGAAGTAATTTTAACGGCACAAAGGAAGCTAGCATTGCAAGGCCAAACTAATCACAGTTTGCTATGCCAAAACCCATTGATATTTACTAAAAGCTACATAGTACAAAATCTTAATTCAATACGTGTACAATGCTACAATAATCTACACACAACCATGGATAGAACATTTCAGTTGAAAGCCACATCTACGTTTTATACCTCATCTAGTACAGGAGTGTATGTAGTAATCAGGGGATGCCAAATTAGCTTCTTCCTTTTGAAGTAGCCAACTGCTTTCATCTGCAGGAAAAGTACAGTAGATCGCTAGTAACAATTTTTCATTCTTTTCTCCCAGCTACATGTTGCACAACACAACAAAGTATGTTTACCTCGAAACTTCTTGATGCATCACAATCTTTCTTGATCACCTTCACTGCATCATGGACGACCTTCTTTGACATCTGCCCAAAAGCTGCAGATCTGCAGCCCCCTTGTACCAAACTACCAAGTCCTAGCTTAATGACATTTTCAGCCGGGTTCTAAGCAAAGCTCGTCCGTGGTCTTAACAGCCATTCCTACCGCATGTCCAGTCTACTGCATCGTCCGCTCTGGTCACACATGCTCGTCGCCGCCCCGTATCGCTTGAGCCACCGCTCGCTGATTCCAATCATGGGCGGTGCATGAGAAAAATCAACATTAACCAACTCGAGAGACCTACCAAGGAGAAGAGGACATTAAATTTCCGCAAGTTACATATATTAAACATGTCAAATACATATATAGATGAACAAATCACATATGGGGAAAACCACATGGAGTATCCTCCTTCCAATAGTAAAAGCCAATGCATCACAAAACTATAAATCTTCTAGTTGGGCTTTCCCCATTTGGAAAATCAGAACTATAGCTTTTCTGTTGAGAACCGATGAGGAAGCAGCCCTAAAGGACTACAAGTTTTGTGTTGATACCCAATAAAAAACATTGTGCACGTAAGCATGACATTGACACGAGTTAATTGTACATTATCAAGCACCAATAACACATATCTGAATAGCAGAATAACATCCACAATGAGTTGGACCGGCGCATATATTATTGCAAGCTAAATGCACTGATGTAGGAAATCATAGTTATTAGCAAAGCAAGTTAAATGTTCAGAGGATGGCGGGAGCAATGGATCAATGAAATAATTACATAGAGAATGAATGTTAGTGAATGGGAGATGAATCTTCACGTGAGATAGAAGAAATAAAATAGGATGAGCTCACATTTGATCTAAAATAGCACATTTAGGAATAACCAATTTCTTCCTCAATATGCAAGTACCCAGAACAAAAACACTTTCAGATCATTGGTGCAAACCCTGATGCTTTTCAAATAGGGAAGCACACAACTACTATGGAAATGATACAAAAGAGCAGACTTGCAACTTAAAAAAATTATACACCAGTGCACCTACAGATGTTCATTTATATTCAGAAGAAGAAGAAAACAAAGCTTGTGTTGAGATAGCGTTAACTAAAAGAACCAAAAAACATAGCTAAGAGAATACTCACATGTTTGGCTTCCAGTAAATCTATATTTTCATTCTGCAGGAGTATTCCGAAAATTAGTAAATTTGCATCTGTCAATGCAGCTTCCTAGAAAGTCATCTAGCAATGCTTGAGCGCAAAATCAATTTAGCCTCCAAACTGGCCTCGAAAAAAGAGTTGGCAGAAAAGAGAGAGGATACACATATTAGTATCAGTACACAATATTGTATAGAAAGAAGTTCAAATGCAGGTGCAACATCCAAATTATCTGGCGAGAAGTACATGAAGAAACATACTTATGATGGTTGTTTAGCCCATATTCACCTAATAGATGACCCATTGCGCCCTGGCGCAAAGGCATAAGCGATAAACTATTAACTATAGGTTTTGCCCATGCGGTTATACATGACCCTAGTGCTAAGGAAGCATGTGTTTGCAGACAACCTATTCTCTTCGATTCATATTAAGTGTTGATTATTTTGTACAAAGCTGTGGTGATTCAGCAATACCTATTATGGATCATAAGGAGTATTTCATGCAAAGTACATTTCATTATTTACAGGAATGTCGAAGAAATATCCAGAGTAATAGCACCAGAAAAAAAAGTTGGTGCCAAAATTTGAACTACGAGCCAAACTACATAACAAACTGCAAAACCATTAACCGAATGGAAGACCGAAAATAAATCAAGTGAATTTGCAGAAAAGTTTTAAAGCTATGATACAAATGCAGTAGGGTAGAGTAAACCGAAGAAAGGTAAATGCTTGACTCTCTAGAACTCTGTAAAATTGGTTTACATTGTTTGGCCACAAAACGAACATGCTAAGCCTTCTACTGAGTACGACAACCCAACCTTTGGCAGATTAAACATCTTCAGGACACCTTATATAAGCAACAAGATCCATGTAGGCATAGAAATCAAACGTGTGCTCAATCAAAGCAGCGAGCAAAGCCAGTTGGAAGTACCAATGCCACAAAATAACCAACTATGAAAGCATAGTCATGTAAAAACCTAGTGTCAATGACAGGCTAGTCATATAAACAAATTTGAGCTAGGTGAAATTATATATTAAGATCAATAGCATATATATGCATAAGACATAATTTAACAGAAAGAAAGATCAGGAAAAGCCATTGGCAGCGAATAAAATAACTGCACTGAAAATGGCCAACATACACAGAAAAGAAAGTGATTTCTGGTGGTCTATAGCCAAGTTTCAACAGGTCAGGCGTTAGTTAAGGGCTTATGACCGATAACTGGTCATAACCTGGAATGTCCTTCCTAGCTGAAAAAAAATATAGAGTTGTATTTTTAAGAACATGAATGGACGCCAAAGAGAAAATCTGGAGCGTTAAGCGCTAGCTTTACCTATCTTAAATTCATACCCCTGTATAACCTTCTCAGCAAAAAGACACATTAACACCAACGGTGTGATAAAATATATGAACATTCGATCAATCTCGTATACTTGAAAATTTAAAAAGGTCATCACGAGCAAGCACGTGATTGCTGTCCCTCCCCATCCATGAGCAAGCCTATGACTGTTGTCTTCCCCATCCACGAGCAAGCCTGTGACTGCTGTCCTCCCCGTCCATGAGTAAGACATCATTTAACTATGCTCAAGTGGCAGGATGTCATCATCAACTGCCCCCGTTAATAAAAAATCAATGTGGTTAAGGGGATACCTGGAGGCTGGATCGTCTTGGCCGAGAGCCGGAGGCATCAGACAAGCATGTTAATGGAGCGGAGAGACGCCCGCATGCAGACCATGTCGTGACGAGTGCAGGCGGTAGGGTTGGCCTGCAACCTTCATAGCGCCGCCTCCAACTCCCGCCCATCGCGAACACCGGAAGCCGGGAAACTGACAGACGAGGATCCTTGGGCTGCAGAATAAAGCGTAATCTAGATACTATTATAGATATATTAGCTATCAGTATACCGGTCAACTATTTCAAGAGAAGAACCTAACAGCAAGAAAGCTTTATACTACAACCGATTAGCAACCAACAGAAACTAAGAGAATTCTGAGATACATTGAAGAAATACGATAAGCAACAGAAACATTCTAGGCATCTTAGATTTAAATGAAAATATTAACACGAAGTGTGCATCAGACAAGTAAGAGACGGTAGCAACAATACATATAAAACAACCGCAAGTTAAATCACACAAAATGCGAGAAATCTTTACCTGCAAAATTCGACCATAGGAGAGACTACCACAAATCCACAACTTTGGCAAAATGTAGTTGTAACTGAAACAAGCATGTTTAATTCTAATCATCGTGTACCCTTTCTGTGAACATGTGACACTATATCTTGCAGGTCTATGTAGAGTCAGTCTCATCCTGCAACATCATAACCATGAATTAGGCACCTAGCACCTACATCACGTACGAATCAGCAGCAGCAGCTCACCTAGGATGTACATCACGTACGAATCAGCAGCAACAGCTCATGCTTGCAGGTCCGCCTCAGTTTGGCGGGCGAATTAAGTCAAGCCGTTGTAATATCCCAGGTATTGGGGTTACAAAAATAGAGGAAACAGATGTGTGCATTGCATTCATGCATAGAAAATCTGGGGAATTTTCGCGCTTTAAAGTAAAACGATCACGATGAATCGAAGTTTCACTTGACCTTGGTGGAATTGAAGTAGCTCATCAAGTCAAGTGCTATAAACCTCAATGTGACTTTACTAAAACCTTGTTTTGGGTAGAGATGATTTGATCTAAGGGGTTAGATCAAATGGAATTAAAACCAACACAAGAACATATGAATCAAGGAACAATTACTGGATCTTATTAAAGATCATAACATTGAATTCCTTGCCATAACCTATGAACATAAATCTATTTGGAAATTAAGTAACAATAACTGGAGAAACTATTCTTCACTTATCTTCTCCATGTCTTAAACTCATCCATGCTCTATTCATAAACCCTATGATATCCATTCTACTTTAACCGTGGAAACAAGACAAGGAGATTCAACTTAAGAAATATATATTCTTCCCTATTCCGAATAGTTTTACATCAAACCTAGAGAGGTGAGAGTTCTATTATAATTATTAGAGAAGCAATAACAAACCTTGAGTTAAACCTTGGATATACATCCAAGTATTCAGATCATCATCTCTAAGAGAAACCCTAGGATATCATCCAAGAGAATTCCTAGAGAGATAAACCAACTAAGTTAGACAATTGAATCTTTAGCTTGGCTACCTAAATAAACATTAGGAGTACACCATAAACCCTAGAATAACTGTTCTTAAATGAGAGAGCGCAACCTATGGTGTTATACTCAAGCTAGTTGAGGCAACACCTGAATTTGAGGGAGAGAACTATCCCTATACCAGATGATTATATCATTATTCCCTGGAAAGCACCCTAAGTTAAAATATCAGACATTCTCCTGGGATATAAACTAATGAGGCAACCATAGTAGTCTCATTTAAAGATGTAAATTAGAAGTACTATACCTTAGTTGATCAAGACAATGCTTGATCATGGAAGAGAGAAACCTATTTAGTGAGAGATACCTTAGGAATCCAAACCTTGATCATTATAAATTGAGTGATGATCATAAACCCTAAGAACTTGAGGTAGAGATATTAAGAACAAGTGGATCATGCTTAATCCATGACCATGCTTTTGAGAAATAGGAGAATAATCCAAATGCTAACACTTATATGACTAGTAGATCTTATTCACCACATGGAATCATAGGGGGATCACTAGTAAGCAAACCTAGACTTATATCCCAACCTTTACTTGTGAACCATTTGGTGATCATAAGTAGAATCCTACCATATCTATATTTCATAAAAGAAAGAACCTAAGAAAACCTTAGAGTAAAACTCCATAATTAATATGGTGAGAAACCATCTATCTATATGACCAAAGTTAACTATAAAAAGAACTATAACAACTTCAGTTACTTTAATGATAAATTGAGGATATCAATAGAAGTTAATTGGGAGAAGACAACACTAAAGGAGCACATGAAATATTAAGCAAGTAACCATTTTATCATATCATCGGGGAGAGTAAACCTAACCAATGCAATATGGTGGCATTGTATCTCCATAACCAGAATTGCATCCTCATTAATATCTTATGCTGCAATCCTTGAACATAAGAAATTCTTGTGCTATATTCTATAATTAAAATCCATAAGTGGTGATCAACCACTTATCTTTATGATTAGAACCAAACGATAATGAGAGTAGTATCTACTTTAGGTATTTCAAGGTGTTAGTGCTAGATCTGAGAAAGGAGTTACAAACGAACTTACAAGACCTTAAATATTAATGAGACATCTTATCAAGCCTAACAAAATATTCTTAGAGCCAAGAGAGGAATAAATTGAATTATCATAATTAAGAACATTACTTAACAAGTTAACCATATTCAAATGCAAGTGTACAAACAATATGGTTAAACACATAATCAAGATTCACTCAAAATTCTATCATGAAAAAGAAAGCAAGTTAGAATTAATTCTACAAGAAAAAGGGGATTAAAGTGAGCACCTAAAATCATATGTAATTAAAAATTACAATAAAGTTCACATATTTTAAATGATTATTCGAAAACAATACAGTAACACCATGACTCTTGTATTAGTCTTCATGAAAGCCAAATTAATAAACATCTGCAAAACAAACAAGAATTCAAATGTGAATTAAAACAGATTAGAAAATAGAAAATGAAAACAGAAAATAAAACAGAAAAAAAGAGGAGAAAAGGACTCACCTGGCTTACCTGACGGGCCACCGCAGTCCAGCCCGAGCCCAGCAGCAGCCCAATTACCGACCCACGTACCTCTTCGTCAAAAAGAACGAGGGAGGGGTCGTCCTCATCTTCTTCCTCGCGTGGCGGACAGCAAGACGTCGTTCCTCCTTTCTCCTCGGCGCTGGCAGCTTCTCCTCGCCCGGCGTGGTGACGAGGCAACCTCCTGGCACCATATAAAGCCCCCACGACGAACCCTCGCCCCAGTTCTTTTCCCTCTGCTCCAAAATTTCTCCCAGACGGAAACCCTAGCCACCGGTCGATTCTCACCGGCGACGAATGGAGCATCCCCAGGCCCCGCCGTGAGCGCCACTGTGACCGTCGTCCTCGACTTGGTCACCGTACGCCTGGAATCGAGCCAACACGCCTTCAATCGACCACGCCTGGCCATCTTCTCCGACGCCGGTAATGGCTCAATCCGGCGATTTGGGCCAGCTCCGACCTCGCCGTCAAGCCATACGTGCTTCTGGTGAGCTCCTCAATCTCCCAGTGTGCTCGCTTTGCTCGATTGTGATCCGTAGCCTCGCCACACCGTGAGCCTGCGAGCACCGCCGTTTCACCTCGCCGCCGGCCACTCTCCGATGACCAATAATTAGCGGCGAGACCACCGTTAGGTTCCCCGAGTCACGCTGATTCGAATGAGCATGCGCGCCACACCGCGGAAGTCCTCTAGCGTCGACATCGACTTCGATTGGCCGCCGGAGATGAGCTCCGTTGCCACGTTTTGATTTTGACCAGTCAACTGCCAACGTGGCAGCTGACTTGGCCAAGGCCCACTAGTCAGTGAGCGAGGGTAAGTTAGCCCGGGTGTAATTAGCCTTTCCAGTTTAAATTTAAATTTCCTAAATTGCTGAAACTTCACTTGAATTTGTAAAATTCATTTTAGCTCAGAAAAATATAAATGAGATATCAAAATGTTCCTGAAAATAAGATCTATCCAATAAAAATATAATATGAAATTTTTATTTTTAATAAAAATTTAATTATTTAATACCTAATAATGAAGCCTTTTCTTTTATTTTTTATTGAATTACAATTCAATAATTAGGAAAATTCTCCAATATTAAATAAAGCTAGTAAATAAATAAAGAAAACACTAAAATTAATTTTCTTTATTTATTTTATTAAATCCTTATTAGAAGGATTTAAACCCTAATTAATAATTACCTTAATTATTAATCCTTTACAAAAATAATAAAAAGCCAAATTCAATATTATTTTTATTTCTAAGTTATTAATAACTTCAACTTTATAATGAAGTTACTAATCCAAGAATTATAGGGTAATTAGGAAACCCTAGTTCCACTATAAACAAAGTAATAACCTCATAATTTCATGTGTAATCCTCAAACCCTAATTCCACTAGAAACCCTAGCTCCACTATTTTATGTGAACCCTAAAATTGTTTCCAAACCTAACCCCAAATAACATGTGATCATATTACTTCATTAGTAATCATAGACTCATATTTAGCAACTCAATGCTTGCTCAAATCCACATAAAATATGGGAACCATATCACTACTAATTAGCATCCCATGTGTTCATCTCCATCAGACCAAGTTGATCAAATAGGATCAACCAAGTATAAACCCTAGCTCTTATCCTTAGAATTGTCAATCTTATTTACCCATGCTTAGCATCACACCATTGTGATGAACTCCAAAAGCAATCATGTCAATATTATACATCCTATTCCATACCCACTAAAACCTACTAGTGTGGAATACTTATCAACAATCCTATTTAGGAGCCAATTATTCCTTACTTAATAGAACTAACAGTAAAACCTAGACCACCTCAACCCTAATTGATATACATCTTATTATTTAAGAAGTATGTTCTTCAAAAGTTATTCTTTTGAAGAAAATAAGGAATCATCATCAACCCTACCTATCAGGACCTATAAATTCTAGCCAGCTATCCCCAACAAGATGAACCAACAATTAATAGCAACCATGTATAAATAATTGCTTAGGAAGCCTAGGCCTAACTCAACCTTACAAGCCCTAGGTGTTGAGGAATCCAACTTTGTTGGGATTTATCTACTACTTACTCCAGAAGCAGTGGAAACCAAAGTAAACCATAGAACCCCACAACCCTAATTATCGTACTTGTTCTTTATTAAAGAACATGTTCTTCAAAAGTTATTCTTTTGAAGTATATGGTAATTAATCATTAACCATACCATGTAGTGTTAAAACCAACCACTATTAATTACATGAAGATGATACCAAATGTTATAGTTGTGTGCTATTAAGCTCCTTGTTATTATATATTGCAGACACTCGTTCATGATACCATGTAACCACACCTGAATAAGAACCTTGTTTGTGAATCACCCTAAAAGTGCAACACATCCTAAACAAATCATTTCAATTCACTAATCCTAAATTATCGGGGTTAGGTCACGCTTAGAGCGATTGCATCTCATACTTATGCATTATTGCATCCTTGCCAATCTTTTAAACATCGCCCTTATCGGACGATGATGCTATTTCAGAATTTGGAGTTATTGCGCACCGAAGACCTTGCCTGCATAATCTTGCAGTCAAGAAAGGCAAGTTCATCACTTGCTCATGTCATTTGAGTATTTCTATCAAATTACTTGCAAAGTACTATGATTATCACTATTGCATAAAAACCAAAACCACTACTTTCATAACTATGAATATGACTATGTGGTGGGCAATGGAACCATGGATTGTGTTGATATGGTGGAGGTTCCATTGCAAGGGTTTATATCCATCTAGGATTAAACAACAAATGTCGCCGAGTGATTCTTGTGCCGTAATACCCGTGTTAACCATAAGATCCGGAGTGGGACGGAGTAGTCAAAAGTGTTTCCACCTCTCGTTCATCAACGGATGCGCTTACCGTAGCAGCTTGTATCCGGCGGAACAACCGGAGGGTGGGGATCCCATTCTAATTCCCCACGGTAATGCAATGCTTACCGTAGCAGTTGTGTCTTGCGGAACAACCGGAGGGTGGGGATCCCATTCTAATTCCCCACGGTAATGCGGTCTATGATGGGTTGCAGCTACCGGCATAGGAGTGTATGGTAGAGCCCAACACCTGTCGTCGTGGTCGGGGTCCACCCCGAAATCTACTCGGAATAATGGGACCGGCGTGGACCCAGGGTCGGGGCATGCAACAAAGGGTGGGTGTTCGAGGTAGCGGAGGAACATGATTGGCTAGACCTTATACCGGGCCTCACACCAAAGGAAGTGTGGACGGGGAGTACGCCCGGTTGGCACCAAGGTTAAGATCTCTTATGGGTAAAGCAACACACCTCTGCGAGTGTAAAGAACCGTGACCTGTCACTCCCTCGTTCCGGGATATGGAACTGCGAACGCGGCCGGAAAGGATCTCCATGAAGTTCTAGTAAACCGGTGAAGGCTGACGGACATAGTTCTTCTGAATAAAAGCAACCTTTTGAAGAAATGGTTATGAAAACTTGCATTGGTATTAGACTTTCTGGTCTAATGTTGTAGCTAGTGCATTAAACACCTCTTTCCTATAATGAACTTGTTGAGTACGCTCGTACTCATCCCACTCTTAAATCCCCTGCTTAGATATGGAGGCATCGAAGGAGGATCTAAAGTGCGACTTGAAGGCCGAGGAGTCAACAACTACTCCAAGAAACAGGACCCCGTCAGAGGAGTCAGATGCCACATCCAACAAGGAGAAAAACCTAGTTTAGCCATAGAACGGAACTAGCTTCCTAAACCTAGCTCCTATTTAGCTAGAATCTATTCATAGCCCCTATAGCTAGTCAAATACTCTACAAATAGAGTTCGTGATAGGATTAGACTACGAGTCGTTTTTCTGGAGTTAATTTGCAGATTTACCTCATTGTAAAGTAGGAGGTTGTGCTGATCTTATGTAACAGAGTCAATGTTGTAATTCTATAGACATGCCTTGTACCCGCATATGTTTCTGTTGTACCACTCTGAGCGATATAATACTAGTAGAACGGTGTTTCATTGGTGTTATATCAGACTTGCATACTACACCATGCAGTGGTATGCCGGGTCACCACAGCCGTCCTCACCATCGACATCCTATGAGCAAGGAAAAAGAAGATGGAGGCGGCTCTGCTCCTCCTTTCTCGCTGTTGATCTCCACAGCCAACGCCAGAGCTCGAAGCCGTGCAGCAGAGGCGGTGGCCTCTCTCCCCCATCGGTGTTAGAAGCTACAGGCCGGACCCCAAACCTTATATAGGAAAAGGGAGAGAAACCAAATCGGAGTAAGGAATCGAAGAAGAAACTCACCCGAGAAGATGCGGGAGGAAGGAGATGGCGGTCTCGCTCCGATTCGGCCACCCATCCTCATCAAGCCCCGCCGTCTCTGGAAGAGCTCCTCAAGGCGGCGCTCGCGTCGCCACCACTCTCCGCGCTGCCACCCACCTTCATGCGCTCTCCTGCATCTCCTCTTCCGGCCTGCCACCATGGAAAATGGAAACCAACTGAGCTGATGATAGTACAATGTTACAACTAATTTCAGAGTTAATAACTCAAACATAATTCAATACACTCGCCATCAGAAGATTAATTTTTTCAGACCTAGCTTGCAACAACTTTAAGCTGATAAGATACAGTTATACCTACAGGAAAAGATGTACTGTTAAAAAGAAAGTTGGATTGCCTTTATTTTGTAATAACCAAAACTATACAGATGCAACAAAAGGATTATCCAATTAACAAGCATATTAATAGTCCATTAATTTCTGTTTAGCCAAAATATCATTAAACCCACTATGTATACGTAGTCAGAAAAAATCTAGAGCAACTGCAGTTACATGTTTTCCGAAAAGCATATAATTTAGAGCGAGAGATAGACAAGTAGAACCTGCACCACACGATGTGGTGAAAGCAACAGCTTAGATGAATACAATACGATATCACTACAAAAATATATACTCTCTTCGTTCCTAGATATAAAGTGTATAGTTTTTTGAGAAAAGTCTCCAAAATATAAGGTATATTGTATTGGAAAACCTGTGTGGATACTTTTTAAGAGATTTGCTTGTGTGTTCTTATCTTTTGAAAACCCCTCTATTTTATGATGTCAATTATCCAGGATCAATCCCGCCCAAACCTTCTGTAGTTTTCTCTCCATGTGTGTTTCTTAATTTCCGTGCCAAAAACTATACACCTTATATCTAGGAACGGAGGGAGTATTCATTAGGCAATAGCTTGTCAACATCGTAAAAGAGGGGCAAAGAGGTAAACAATTTTAAAAATAGTCGGTAAATTGCATAATACGAACTCTAAAAATCGAAGTAGGGATACTACCTGCGAGGAGTATTGCTTGGATACATCAAAATCCAATCTTCTTCAGTATAGAGGGATACCAACTACTGCCAAAGATATGGATTCATCAGAACTCTAAATATTCATATATGGAAAATATTACCATAAAAATAAATTAAAAATCCAATACACATCCAAATATATATGTAGATCTAGAGAACATGAGCGAGACCTGGCTCTAATCTCTGTGCAAGTCCAAGAATGAGAAATAGCCATCACAGAGCATGCAAGATAACGAATTGGGGAGAAGTAGAAGTGTATAACGGACACAGGGGGTCGCAATGTAGGTAAAGGGCCGTACCTCACCGACCGTGACCGACACCGACCGTGACCGACGCTTCCCTCCTCTGTTCGCCGCCTGCAACATCTGTCTCCGAGCCACTGCACATCCCCGCACCAGAAGAAGTACCGCCGTAATTGGATCTCACGAGGCAGCACCATCACGCAGACCGCGCCCCGCTGTCTCATGTGGGTCCCGATCTGTGCACAGAAAGAGAAAGTGAGAGAGGGACTGCACGCTGCCCATGACGATGAGGAGCACGAGCCTGCAGAGCTCAAACCTAAAAATGGCGCAGAGCTCCACAGCCTTGGGCAACAACCGAAAGCAAGAAAAGGCAGTCTCTACATGGCCAAATATACCTCAGTCACCAATAATTCAGAAGTTGCATAATATTGCACTACTATCAGGCTCACTTTTCATCACAAAACAAGAAGCAAGCCTATGTGCTTGCCAGATCCAGTGTGTTAAAGTAGCACATAAGAAATTGCACAAATAAATCTAAAATATATAGGATTGGGAGCAGGGAGGGAGGAAGGAGAGCTGGGACCGAGCGTCCCATGGATGTATCTCATCCTCTAGGCCAGCGCCGCCCCAAGCGCGCCCTCCACCCATCGCCGCCCCCGGCCAGCCCAGAGAAGTGCTACACTGGCTAGCATGTGCTCATCCATCCAATCGCTACTTTCTCATCAGAAAGTCAATACCTAAGACCTTCTGTAGTTCTGTTAAAAATGTAACTAAATATATGAGTCAAGTGACAACAGCTTGATTATCAAAGGGTTTTCCTAGTATTTAATAGTCTCAGAACATCTGAGAAATCAATCAAGAGAAATATCCAACCTAGAATACATATGTATTATCATATTCCCCTAGTGTACACTTATTAGCATCGGTTGCCGGTGCGCATTGATGCTTAGCGAGAAAAGTCCAGCACACGGAAACGAAAGTATGCATGTAAGTCGTGTTACTTACCGGAAGTGGATGATTACATATAGAACCTACACTCATATAATGCCTGGAGGAGAAGTTTCACTGAAGAGTACATACCAGTAAGACATTTAATCGAACAGCAGCTCCACAACCTTGACACGACCAACTGCATATTGAAAGCAAAAGCCCATATGACCAAAAATATTGTAGAAATTTGAAAGACTATAATAGATATGTGATTTTGATGTAGTATTCCAGAAATAGGTAAGGCTACTTATCATAAATCCAGGAATAAATTCATGTATTGACCATAAGGATTCACAAATGGTCTGATATTCTATCCAATTTATCAAATCACTAAGCAGGGTTCAAGAACGGAGAAACACACACATTGATGCAAAGAGTCATAGGCTCTGGAACTTGTGGAGAGAACCATTGTCACTGCTACAGCCTCGACTCTGCACACGAAAGGACCTGCAGAAGGCAAAAGTAGCGGAGATGAACATGTCTGCACTCCACTAATGTTTTTTAAAGAATTAAATATAAACAAGCTCTTAGTTATATGCACTCGAATAGTTGTTCAAGAATTAAATACATATTGGAAAAATGCAACAGCTACAGATTTCCAGTGGCAGAAAAAATAACTGCTTAAGTACATATATTCCTCAGGTCTGATTATTTTCCAAAAACAACTTAAGATATGTATGTGTCAATAATATTCCAAAAACAACTTAAGATATGTATGTGTCAATAATATTCTAAAGGGGCACCTGGGCTCATCTGTTGTTATATACTTATAATGCAAAATCAAATTATTCTGTAACAAAGAAATATTAGCAGGCATACTCACTGAATCAAATGAATACTCATAGGTGCAAATAGATAGGTGTGTTTTTCAGACATGTCATACATTTTATAGTGACATGGGGACTAAGCAAACAGGGAAGAATAGAAAGAAATCCCACTCTAATTAAATTTTATGTCAGCACTAATTACATTCTGTAAAATGCATGGAACTAAGAAGTGCGATGAACTAACATGTGCAGTGTGGTGTGGCTATCAAGAAAAAGAAGTATTGAATGGATCGAGAAGCAAGCTGGCGAGTTGCAGCCCGCCGCACGTCCACCACGCCCAAACACGCGGGCGCTTGCCGCACTCCGTGATGTCACCACCGGCCAGTGCACAAGAGAGAGAGGAGAGAGAGGGGATGGACTTGCCTGGTACCGTCACATCGTCCACCGCCGGCTTTCCACTGTTGAGCGGTCCACCACCGTCGACCGCCCGCTCAGCCTGGAGCTCACACCGATGGCTGGATCCGAGGTGGAGGAAGGAGTTGGAGAAGTGCACTCTCCTATGGCAGCTCCTCCGGCCACGACCGCGGCCATCTCCGTCCGGCGGCGCGCCGCTGGCTTCCTCCACCTGGTGAGAGGGAGAGACCCAAATACGTGAGAGGAGAAGAAAAGCGAAGTGGGAGGAAGGTGACGAGAGAAGTAGCTCCGCGGATCCACCCCGCGCGAGCCCGTCGCCTCCGGTCGTCGCCGGAGCAGATCCACCCCGCGCCGGCCCGTCTCCGGCCGTGCCCGGCGCCTCCAGTCGCCGCCGTGGATCCGCCCCGCGCGATCCCGTCGCCGGCCGCTCCCGCCTCACCTCCACCCGCTGGTCGCCGCCTCCATCGGAGCTCACTGCAGGAGGTGGCGGCGGCTCCCGCGCTCCCTCCTGGCTCACATCGACTGCGTCGTGCAGCCTCCACTGATCCCTTCTGCGGCGCCTTGGAGAGGAGGAGAGGAGGCAGCAAAAATCGGGGAGCGGGACAGCAGCCGGTCTGGAGGCAGACGTGGACGAGCGCGGGGCAGTTGGGGACGACGACGGAGAGGACGTTGCGCGGGGCAGTTGGGGACGACGGCGGCCGGAGAATGGAGGCGGGATTGGGGGAGGAGAGCAGGCAACCCGCAGCCGATTGGGCTGGGGGAGTGTTTGACTGATCTAGGGTTTCACCGCGCCTCACGCGCGTGGGAAAAGAGTGGCCAAGAAAGGTGACCCAAGCGATCTGCTGTCGCTGCCTCTGTCTAGCGGTCCCGCATGAGTCTGGTCCCAGCCGTCATGGACCAATTCAGGGAAACTACAGGTGCAAAAGAAAACTACTACATCCAACGGCTGCAATAGAAAGCGGGACCAAAGTTTTAGTGTACACGGTAGAATCAACGAGCCAGATTGTTTGCCCCCCTCAGGTGGCCTGGATGGCCGGGTACTCTAGCATCATTTATAGGAGAAATTACCTTCATCGAGGAAAATGGCTTATTTATTTTTTCAAGCCTCTGGCAACCTCGTCATGACTGGTGACCGACACGGTGGTCAGTACAACTAACGTCATTGATCAAGAAAGAAGCGTAACACAAGTCAGTACCATATTTTTGAAACTAAGCAAGACCTGCCATTTTCAATACTCCGTAATAAGGAAGGAGACGTACGGCTGATTAATTAGAGAGAAACTGGCCAAAAACAGTTACAAGTGAACCAAAATCTTCATGAAACTACCAAATTAGACACAAATAATCATATATGGACCTTCATTTAACTTCTTTTTTTCAATATTTTCCAAATTTAAGAGTTTCTTCTATTTCGGAGTGTCTGAATAAATTCGGAGGTTCCTATTCATTTTTCGTATTCACTTCAGTTTTTCGTTGCCCTCATGTTTTGCACACATTCTAAATGCATGCATGCATATTTATGTTTTGTAGAAATTTCGTTGGCCCGTGCACCGTTATGTTTTGTACAAATTTTCTATCCGAAGTGTTCGAATTTAGAGCCGGAGGGTCCGTATTTGTCATGAAACGGTTTGCTTTTACATCCGACTCCCATGAATTGAGCTGTGGCGGCAATAAGTTCAGACAAAATAGGGGGAGGAGGGAATTTTTTTTTCATCATTCGCACGGTCCATCCGTCCAAACCCTTGCCGCTGTGCGCCGTCTCCTCCTCGCCGCCCTATCCGTCGGCATTGACATAGCTCTGCATTGGTCTGTGCTGCCCCACCACTCGACGGACTCCTCCATTTAAGTTACTAGCGTATATGTTAGATTAACATGTTAATGTATGTTTTAGATAATTGTTGTGATTTCTTGTGTAGGATTGTGTATTTTAACTAATTAATAACTTGTGATTTCTTGTGTAGTATATGGCACCTTGCCAATGCTGCATGACTCACTGCAAAGAAAGACTATTCTCAACTGGCTCGCTATTCACTGTTTCTATTTTCGTGCCCTCGGTTTCTTAGTTGTGCTCAGTTTTCCCCAGCTCCTTAGTTTTTCCTGAGCTTTCCCCAAGACCTTGTCTGAAACCATCACAGATGCTGTAACGGCCGGTTGCCCGACGGTTGACCATTATCTTCTCACTAGTGGGGCCACGTAGAGCCCGCAAAGACACGTCAGACCATCCATCTTTGTTTGACCATAAGCATTGATGTATCCCTGACCAAAACGCGGACGAGTGGGGCTTCGGTATATCGAATGACAAGTGGGCCATGGCGCTGATACAAGGGGCAATACACGGGTAGGAATAGATTTTTAAACGGAGCTCTACATCGATGGCACAGAGGAGGTGGCCTGCGGGGTGCCGAGATGAGATCGACGTCCACAAAGAACTGCATGAGGCGAGACCAGACGCATTAGATAGATATGAACTAGACGCGTTTAACCATGCAAAGAAGAGAAGAAATGGTCGACGACATCGACGAATACCTCAAAACTTTGATTGACCGTGTCCGACACGAACGCGAGCAATGTAGAGAAAACTAGTGTCTCTCCTTTCTGGCGTCTATAGATGGGTGCTAGAAGAGTGTGGTGGCGAAGGGAAAGACCTCGCGGTGGTCTGTGGTGTCCAGCATAGCGGGGCGGCGTGGCCGTGCCCATATCGGCGTGGATGCATGTTCGGCATTGGCATCAGCATGTATGTTCGGCATTGGCCTCGGCGGTATCTCTGGTGTGTCAGTGATCGAATGAGGGGACGGGATTGAGGGTGCATCCCGACGGTGACCTAGCAGTGGCGGCGAGCATAGCCGTTCTGACCATGCCGATATCGGCATCGGCAAAGTTTGTAGGCTATGGTGCTCGAATCAAGGAGGGATTTGTTTCTTGTACGCCAAAAGTGATTTGAAACAAGTTTCGTGTTGAAGGTTAGGTAACGAAAGTTTGCAACTAAGCCCAAAATTATACTAGCACCATGGTGAGGTTCTTTTTGATAGAGCTATACGGTTGGACAAACTTTTTTTGACACTTTTTAGATAGGGTTCCTTGTTGTTACACGTATGGCATCATGTATGGCAAATTTGGGGTCATTTGGAGATGTTCGAAAAAATCACTTTGCTTAAACGCATGCCGTTTCGTCTCATTGAAACCAGCTTTTCTAACAAGGTGATTTATTCTACCTTCTCTAAATGACCTCAAATTTCATACAGCTGATCTTCTATACATAGATAGATAGATTGTTTCGTTTTTATATTTTTCGAACTTTTTATTTCCCTTTATAACAACCAATTGATTTTCAGGTCAAAACCTCGAAAAACAGCATCATGTATGGCATCATTTTCGCCATAAATTTCAAATTTTGTGAAACTTTCCCTTTTATATATTCCTTGTTGTTATATATATGGCATAATGTATGCCAAATTTGGTTAGGTCTCACTGAAACCAGCTTTTGTAACAAGTTAGGTTTTTTCGACCTTTGTACCTTCTCTAAATGACCTCAAAAATCATACGGACGATCTTCTATACAAAGATACGTAGATTGTTTCGTTTTTACATTTTTTTGAACTTTTATTTCCCTTTATAATACCCATTTGTTTTCAGGTCAAAACCTCGAAAGTTAACATAACTAGATGGTGAACCCTTCCAAACTTCAAATACAGAGATAGATAGATTGGTTCGTTTATCATTTTTACCGTGAATAGTAATGGCTACAAGAAATCGGTGATGGTTTATCATTTTTTGCATGAAAAGCAATGGATACAACAAATCGGTGATGGTTTATCATTTTTTTCGTGAAAATTAATGGCTACAACAAATCGGTGATGGTTTATCATTTTTTGCGTGAAAATTAATGGCTACAACAAATCGGTGATGGTTTATCATTTTTTTCGTGAAAATTAATGGCTACAACAAATCGGTGATGGTTTATCATTTTTTGCGTGAAAATTAATGGCTACAACAAATCGGTGATGTTTTATCATTTTTTGCGTGAAAAGTAATGCCTAAAAGAGTTTATAATTTTTTGCGCGTGAAAATGAATACAGAAAACCGCCCTTTAGCATAGTTAGAGAGTGGAAGGTAACCGCCGACAGAGAGAGAGAGAGGGGTTATCCTGCCTGTTAGATCATACGATCAACGGTCGGCGGGCACGATCCGCGTGACATGGGCTAGACCAATCAGGGCAATGTTGCACGTGTGAGAGAATTTGTGGAGGGAGAGGGCAAAACTGAGTAGTATCAAGAAACCAAGGGCACCTATGTAATAAACAGACTAAGAGATTCAAATATGAGATTTAAAAAATGGAAAATGCGTGTTTTGTACAATGAAACCCATCTTGGCCTATCTCAAACTATTTGCAATACAAATATACATGAGTGTGAGAATTGTGGCCTCATTTAGACAAAGTATGTTTTGGGGAAAGCTGTTTTGGGAAGGGCTTATTGTGGAAAACCATGCACCTTCATATCTACTAGGTGATTTGAGAAGGCCTTTGAGAAGTGGCAATTTGTGGTAAAACTTGATTTATCTATGACTTATCTATGTTTTGAGAACTGGCAATTTGTGGTAAAGACTCCATGAGTATGTGCCACTATTTTTCGGAATTGTTTGCACATTAAATGACTCATTTAACTAGTTAATCCCATTTGTTGACTGTCTGTTGACCAGCTACTTGAGGGTAAAACTGAGCATATTGCACTAGCCAGTATTAATACTCAAGGGGAAAACTGAGCACACAAAAAATGCTAGTATAATACTCGAGGTTATACCTGAGTATATCTAAATTTCCAGGGTTAGACTCGAGGACGCGTGTTGCAGTGCAGAAATGGAAGACGTGCAATTGTTGACGCGTAGACGTCGGTCACGGTGCAGAAGTCGAAGACGTGCAATCGTGGACGCGTGTCACATTGCAGAAGTCCAAGACGTGCAGATGTGCAGCGGTGGACGCGTAGGACGCGGGTCGCATTAACCACCCCTTGCCTTTATAGACGCCTCCTCCCACTATCTCTGTCACTCTCACTCTCCTACGCAACGCCGCCTCTCTCACGTCCCATCATCTTCTCCAAAGAAAAAAACCCTCTCCCTCTCCCTCTCCTCTGCCGGCGAGATGGACAAGGAGAATGCCAATCCCATCGTCCACGGCGCCGTCGGCTCCAAGCGCGACGCCTCCCTCATCGACGCCGTCCACTCAACGGATGTCGCCGCCGTCCCCTCAACGGACGTCGCCGCCTCCTCCGCCGGTGCATCGGAGGCTGCTGCCGCTGGTGGCGCTCAGATCCCGCCGGGATGGGACCCCTACGAGGTGGTGCCGTACGTCCCGCCCCCGAACCCCTACGACACCTCCATGGAGGACCCATGGAACGAGGTAACTACGGTTTGCTTCCTTTTTTGTTGCCCATTCCTTTTTGAACCCTAATTTTACTGGTGTAGATGGATCTGTGGATGGATGAGTATTGGGCTAATATTTGCGCCGATTTTATTCCATTTTGCTTTGATCCCTCCTTGATTTCGTTTAAGATTTGGGGTTCGGCCGTTCGGTTAATTTATGCAAGTAATAATGGGATCTCAATCAGTTAATTTATGCAAGTAATCATAGGATCTCAATCAGTTATTTTATGCACGAATCAAAAGATATCAACCGTTTAATTTTGCAAATAATCCGGAATGTGTTCAAGTTCAGATCCGGAATCTGTTTCTTTGCCTATGATGAATCGGTGGGCACAGATTTTTACAGGGAGGGTTCAGCGAACCATTTCTGTGTACAAATCTGTTGTGCATGAGCTTTGGTTCGCTTACACCGTCCCTGTAGACATATAATCGTGTCCACTCTAACTGAAGCTGCCTCTGTTTTTCATAACTTTGTTATCATGCACATTAGTCATCGTTGCAACTCATTGTTATCACCAGAATTTAGCCAGAGCAGGAGATGGGCCGTGATTGAGATGGGCTTAGAGGACATGCATATAAAGTGTCTCTGAATCGGCCTTGTGCGAGAGTTTGGGCTAGATTGCCCGTGTATCTGTATATTATGGTAGATTACGTTTTATGTTTAGAATTAAGAGATAGAGTTTAGTCGTACACAGCTAGGTTTATTCCTAAGATAGAAAGTCTACGGGCTATAAATATGTACCTAGGGTTATTGAGAAAGGAGGACGATCATGTTCACAACAAACCAATCTAGGCGCATCGCCACCCCTTGTTTCGAGGGTTTCTTCCGGGTAAGCAACATGCTGCCTATATCGCATCTTGCGATCTAGGCAGTATCAGTTTATTCGTTGTTGGTGTTGCTCGTACTGAAGCCTTTTTGATGGTGAGCAACACCCTTATCGTGGATGTTTTGGGGCTGACGTCGATACTTTTATGATATGCTTGCTTAGCTATGCTGCCCCTCAATATCTAGCTGCCTTTGCACCTATCTTGGGTGTAAGGGCAGCATCTTGCTTAATCTCTATTTAGTAGATCTGATCTGTTATAGTTGTTCCTTGTTCTCCAAGGATTGGTTTGATATCCGCATGGTTAGGCCTTGCAAACGGGTTGAATGATCCAGTAGTGCGTAATGGTATGGTTTGCTGATCCTAGAGGGATTGTTCCGGGAATCGACTTCATGTTGGTCTTTAGGCCTCTTTAGGACTAGTTTTCCATTATCTTTCGTATCTGCCAGGCTCAACTACGCGTAGGATGTTCCGGTTATGCGGTGAAAACCCTAGACTGTCGTAGATTGATTTAACTTTATATTGATAAAGCAGGACCCCCATGTTATCGTAAATCCAACGTGAACCATGGGGTAATCGGCTCTTTGAGCCGATTCACGATGGTAACCCGAGAGCCGATCGGGCTCGTATTTAATGTTTACGTGTCTCGCCATGCGAGAAACTAACCGAAGCAATCCATCACCTTCCCGACCAGGTATAGGTCAGGTGGCACGCCCTTGCATTAGCCAGGACGTGTGCCGGAGCTTTGCGGGCTGTCGCCCGAGGGACCAGGGCCCTCCAGCAGTCCTGGGAGCCTCCCGGCTCTCCGTGTTGCTCGTCGGTGCTCGCCGGTGGGTTTTGGCAGGCAACACATTCTGGCACGCCCGGTGGGACATTCTACAACAACTATGTCAAAATCTGCAGCTGAGATGGCGGACGAACCAGTCACGTACGAAGATCTGTCTGAAGCGCACAAGAAGAAATATGATGAGATTAAAGCCGTCTTCGAATCCGATCTCATCGGCTCTTTTGCGAAGACCCGTTCACGTGGCATTAGGTGGAAAGGGTTCTCACCCGAAGGCGCTCTCGACGAAGTAGATCTGTCACTAGTAGGAAAACCCTTATAGGCGAAGCTTAGTTCTGTGGCGCACCGTTTAAAATGCGCCACAGAAAGTTATTTTGTGGCGCACCAGACACGGTGCGCCACAGAAATAGCTTAATTTTGTGGCGCACCAGGGATCCATGCGCCACAGAAATTTGGTGGGGCCAACCCCAATCATTGGTTTCACTATTCATGTGGCGCACAGTATCACGTGCGCCACAGAAATAAGACATCCTGTGGCGCACTGGTCCGGTGCGCCACCGAAATAAGACTTCTACGTGGCGCACTCGGTCCCGGTGCGCCACCGAATTAAGACTTTTTGTGGCGCACGTGAGATGGTGCGCCACGAAAGCCTTATTTCTGTGGCGCACATGAGTTCCATGCAACTCCACCCCCCCCCCGGATCGCCTTTTTAACCTCTGTAAAAAATAAAAAAAATAGATAAAAATTTCAAAAAATAAATTCCTTCAAGATGCCTATGTATTATGTCATCTTTTACCACTGAGAATTAACAAACAATAATTTCGACTTTTTTTGCAAAATTACGTGGGAAAATCATCAAACTGGATTTACGGTTGCATACGAACTCGAAAAAAAACGCATAATATATCAAAATGTTCCCACGAAAAATCTACATCCGAATTCACCCGGGCTTGCCCGGTTGGACAATTTTTAGAATCTCAAAATTCGAAAAGAGTAAAAAGTTACGGCCAGTTAAAGATTTTTTGCTGCAAAATACAAAAAAAAAGAAAAAAAAATTCTGTGGCGCACCAAGTGCCCATGCGCCACAGAAATAACGTTCGAAATTTGAAATTTCTGCCGCCCACTTCTCCTTCTCTCCTCCATGTAACACCCCAACTTTTGCAACTCTGTTTATTTGTCCTTAGTGCAAAAATTAGGGGGAACAAAAACTTTTTCTTAAGACTAATTGGATGAATTATCTTGATTTGATTGTTGATTTTTTTGTCTTGAGCTACCTCAAAGAACAACACCTCTAGTGGTGTGACAAGAAACTCACCTATTAAAACAAATGTGTGGTTTAGGAAAAATTGTTTTCCTTCTTTCTACATCAAACCCTTCCAATTATGGCAACATGAGTGTGCCTACTTAGAATTTCTCTTTGTGGTATAATCTAGCTCAAACCATCCTTGATTCAAAACTTGGGATCATCTACCCCTTAATACATCCTTTTCTTATACCCTAGTCAAAACCCCTCCAACATCACAATTTTTGGCTAAGTCCTAAAGCTGTTATCGGGATCAGTTTTGGAACCTCCGGATTAAGCTACCCCTTGCTATCTAAGGCAATGCACTAGGCCCTAGACCTACGTTGTCATGAGAACTTCCCAACCATGTCCTTGCTTTGAACCGGATCACTCATACACCGACTTATTCTTGATGATTTTGAAGCCAAGTCAATAAGATGTTTTGGCGAGGCTTAAAATGTGCAAACTTTGGCGGTTGTTTCTTAAGCACCCTCAACTCGTTATTAGCGACCTCAATGCATGGATCTCATCTATGCAACACCCTCTACAACTTCCACGTCTTGCATGTCCCAATCTACCCCCACACTTCTTTTTATCACTTGATCTTGCACCCTATCCACTATTTCAGCACTAGATCACTTCATCCTATTTTGTCTCTTGTTTTTCTTATATCCAAGTTTAATCTTCACAAAAACCAAGAGTGGAATGATGGGTACTTTATTTATCCAACCTCTACCCTTGAGATCACTTCTCCAAAAATATTTTATTTACCAAAAATTCTATTTAAGACTCTTCTCTATTTTCACTACAAAACTAATCCTAGTTTTATCAAAGCCTTTCAATTTTAAATTTCTCAATCAAAATAAGTAATGTGGATGGTGTCTTGTATCATCTCATTTCCTTCAACCCAAAAATACTTTCTATTAGAGTATTTAATCTATTCTTTCTATTTAACCAAATGCATGATACATACATACACCATTTCTTGCACCTTCTTATTACCATATAGCTTGGAGAAAACTCTACTATGCTTTGTATGCAAGTAGACCAAACTTGTTTTAAAATTTATTCTTGTCTCTTTCAAAAATTTCAAAAGGCAAGATCAAAGTAAACACCTTTCAAAATTTGATCAACTCTCACATAGTGAGAGATGCCCACTCCTTTTTCATTCAAAAATTTAAATAGCAACTTATGTTCTTCAACCACCTCTCACTCATATATTTTTCACCATCATCACCTTGACCTCAAGGCCGGGTTGATAATTTGTGTCACCCTCTACATCCTTGATATTATGCCTCACTCACTATCTCACTAAAACCTTTCCCAACCATCATCTAAACCTCAACCAACACCAGCTCTTGGACAACCTGCGGCATCATTTGATCTCACTTGTGATCAAGTTCTACTTAGCAAGGAATGGGGCCGGCCATGTTGCTTGTATGGCACTCATACTCCATGTTCCTCTCTCCCTCTCTCCTCACTTAGTCAAACCTTGGGACGCCACTCACCTGCATCCCTACCCCTCCAACCTGCAACCCTAGATGAGCCTATACCCCTCCACCATCATTGCTCTTCTCCTCCTTCCCAATGCCATTGAATGGCATAGGACTTGACCCAAACGCCCTAGACCTGCACCCCTGCGTCCCTAGCCTTGTCTAGCATCTCTCCCATGATTCCTGGACGTCACTAGTACCCTCCCCTCGTGCCCAATGCAGCCCTACACTCCTGCCCGAGCTCGCCATGGACGCTGGTCACCACACTGGTGGCATGCCGATACGTTCCCAGTTAACCAATGCACCTTTGGTCGTACCAGCCACAGGAACAGTAAGGCATCGAACCAGGACCACGAAGCAACGTCAACAGGCCACCCTTCTTCACCCACGACTGAGAGAACTCCATCAAACACCTCTATGCACGCCTAGACCCCGTCTGTTCCCAAGCACGTCAGCACGCGTATCCCCTCGTTTTCTGTGGCACTAGATCCACCTCTGGATGCCCTACTCAATGGCATGCTTGCCCGTCCAACCGCGCTCATCCTAGGCGTGGCATTACCGCGTGCACCACGTCCATCATACGCCGGCATTCGACTATAAAAGCCACCCAAGTCCTCCGCTCACCCATCCCACTCTCCACTCCCTCACACCTCTCCTCTCCCTCCCCAGAGCACTCAGAAAGAGCGTCGAAGCGCGTCCCTGGCTGCTGCTTGCCGGAGAGAGAGCAGCACCACCGTGACCACCGTGAGGGTGGCGAACAAATGGAGCTCGCCCCCGACGCCCTCTTCTCTCCCTCTCTGTTACCCCCAGTGCGCCTCTCTCTGTGCACCCTAACCCGCTCCCTCATGCTGCCCAGGACCCCATGTAGCCGCCGCCACCGTCGTCCGCCCGGGAACACCTGCGGAAAGGACGCCGCCGAGGGCAGCCGTTGCTGATGGGGAAGGACCTGCCGAGCGCGCCCCTGGACCTCCCCGAGTCGCCGACACCCGCCCAGAGCCCCGCCGTCGACCTCCGTCACCGCCAGGTAAACGTCCGGCCGTCCCTGCCCTTCTTTCCCGTCCGCATGCGTGCGAGGTCGCGAGGAGAACGACGCGGATCCTCCCGATCCGATCGCGCCTGCATGGCCACTTGGCCACGTCGGCCACAGGCCTGGCCCGCCCGGGGCCCTCTCCCCTTTTCTTTTTTTTTTCTTTCTTTCTCTATTTCTTCACCCCCCCGGAGAACCCACCTGGGCCGGCCCAAAACGCGACCCCCGGACAGCCCAGTGATCTCCCGCCCTCTTCTCGTTCATTTGAATTTTTAAAAAATTGCTGTTAAAATTTGATAGAAACCAGAGAGCTTAAAATGTGAATATCTCGAGATCTACCAACCCAAATCCAGTGAAACCAACTGCATTAGCTCAGAAATTTCAATACCTTTCCTTTGCCTCTAACCTCATATTTTTAGGATTTTTGTACGATTTTTAGTACATTAAACAAGATCACTGCATCATGTTTAGTGTTCATAATTTTAAAAATTGTAGGATCAATATTTTTGGATGAATCCAATTGTGTTAGTCTTGTTTTAGTACTGGCCATCTAGGAAAAATATTGTTAGCCCCTTTTCATGCTATTTTGTTACTGTTTGTGTTAATTGTGTATCACATGGTTTGTTGAACCAAAAACCTTTTTATTTATTAAACCCTTTAACCACCACGTTTACTTAAAAATAGCCATCTTATGTTTTAATCTTGCAAAACAAGTACCCCTGCATGCTTATACTTGTAGAAATTGAAACCTTGCTTGCAAAGTTGAAATATGGTGTTGATTGTGTGTTGCGTGTTCTTTTATTTTGCGACGCTAGATTCGAGCGATGTTGGAATTGAAGAGGAAGGATTTGGAGAAATGGAAGAAGTCCATGGACAAATAAGCCAACCAAGGCAAGCCATCTTTTGATCTCTTGCTATTTATCCTTCTTGTTGTGCTCATTGCTCCATTATATACTTGGTTCCTTGTATCATGTGTGATTTTTGGTCCTCTACTCTATGCATACTTATTCCCAAAGTATGTTGAACCCCTTATTGATGCTTTGCATACTTGCTCCCAAGTATGTGAACCCCCTTGTTGATGTTATGCATGCTTACCCTAAGCATGTATGCCCCCTTGACCATATCCATGTTGTCATCTTCTTAGTGGTATGATGATTAACATCATGACCCCTATTTGAATCATTGTAATTATGTTGTCCCTATACATGCTTATCCTAAGTATGTATGATCCCCTTAACACCTCAATTATCATCCCCTTAGTGGTATGATGGCTAGCATCATGTCATTGTGACTCTTAGTTTCTTCATAAAACTATAGGTTGGGAACCCCCTTGGAAAAATACCTTGATGAAAAGAATTTTTGAAAACCTTGGGTGAGTTGGACTTACCCAAGCATGTGTTTATGAAAGGAAAGGATCTTGGCAAAGATGGTTGAAAAGAAAATCTTGTTTTCGAAAACTTTGGCGCCTAAGTATTCACCCGTGACAATTAACCCGCGCAACCACATTACCCTGGAGTGGGACGGGGCTTAGCTCGTAGTTTGTTCTTCTTAACATGGGACACCGCACAACTATATAAGGGTAAGGTTACCCCTGAATCCGGATTGTCGTTGGTGGAGACAATAGTATAACGGGAGGCCTTCGGGGCTGACCCGTCCGGAAGACACTATGGGTCTCCTGGCTTGGCGGTGGAGCCACGCTCAAAGTGAGGTAAGCTGCCACGGTGCCGGGGAGGTACATACTCCATAGGGTAGGATCCCGTGCTAAGACGAATAGGCGAAAGGCTATGTCCGAGTTTTTGTCATGGCATAGTTGATATGCGGGGATGATGCCCACATGATGAACTCGCGGATCTTGTGGGGAAAGTGTGCAAACTCTGCAGAGTCAAATCTATTCGAATAGCCGTGTCCGCGGTCATGGACGGTTGGAATGGCTGTTGCTTAGCCTGATGAGTTTTGTTTTACAAAATTGTTTGACAAAGGAAAGGAAAGAACTTGTTTTGAAGTACCGGAAGGGTACGGGAATGGTTTGGTTGACCATATGGAGATGGTCGGAAAGGAAACAAAATTGGGTTACCCCCTCCCTAGTGTTTTATGTTGTAGAACTCTTTTGAAGCATCTTCTTCAATAGAGATATGGAGATGTCTTAGATAAATTCTTGAAGTGTCCCCCTTCAATCGAGAAGTTGGGATGCTATCTCCACCAAAAACATCTCTTCTCTTCTACATGCTATATCCACAAGAGAAACTTTTCTTCCTCTCTTGTCTTCTTTAGTTAGAATTGTTATCACCTTCTTGATGGTTTGCGAGTACAATTCAAATGTACTCACGGCTTTGTCCCTGGCTATTTACTTGGCCAGACTTGGAGGAACACGACGGATGAAGAAGGTGTTGGCGACGTCTATGCGAGCTAGGAACGTCTTCCCAGTCAGTTGCCTGTAGGGTTATGGCAGATGGCTTGGGTACTACGCTGCTGAAGTGATGTTGCTACTCTGATGTTTAGTTAGGCCCATCGAGGCTATTATGTAAGTAATGGTCATGTGACCTCATTGTAATTTTCTTATTCCGCCTTGTAATGGATGGTGTAATTTGATATCAGTTCGGTTATGTGTTCACGACGCACCGATCATGGGATCGTGAACTGTATACATAACAGGGATTTTGGACAGCTAGTCCGGGGTCCCCACAGAGCTGGTATCAGAGCCATCCTGACTGTAGGAGACCTTAGTTAGCATGGACGTTAGATAGGATACAAGTACTTGGGAAAAACTATTTACGAAAACAAATTCTTTCTTTAGTCGGAAGCATAGCTTCTACTCCTCTTATTTCTTCAAATCTTCTAAATTCTTATCTCTCCATTTTATAGAAATGTTTGAAAATTCTTACTCTATTGTCTCATCCACTTCGAACCTACATATTGGACGATGTCCCCAACTCAGACCGGAGACTCGACCTCAAAGATGGAACAATTCCTCAGGAAGACTCATGTATCTCCAACGACAACTATTGACGATTGGATGCCGATTTAGATGTATACATAACAGGGATTTTGGACAGCTAGTCCGGGGTCCCCACAGCACCGTGTTTACCTATTGAAGCCGTGGTCTACATGTCTCCCTGAAGATGCTTCAACTCAAGATGAGAGATTGATGACTCCTTCGAAGGCACCGACAAGACCCGTGGCTGAAGCTCTAAGTTTTCAGGAAACCCATCTGAACAATTTTAAGGGTGGAAGACTTCATCTTCCACTAAAATTTAAAGCTAACTCTAAAAAGTTTTCAACCCTGCTAAAGCACCGCTCGAGTGCACTAACTTTTCCGAAAATCGTGGACTCCGCTAGGATCGTTAAGAAGCTTCTAGATCTAACATCTGCATAGGGTAGTCAAACTCTTCATGAAGCTCGCCGTCGGCGGGAATCCATCATGTCTCCCAGAAAATGAAGCAACAACCTTCTCGACAACGGCACATCTACAGAAGAATGGAGTCTAACTTTAGTGAAACTTTACAACCCCTCTTGTTCTACGCTTAGTAATCTCGGGACGAGATTATTTTAAGGGTGGAAGAACTGTAACACCCCAACTTTTGCAACTCTGTTTATTTGTCCTTAGTGCAAAAATTAGGGGGAACAAAAACTTTTTCTTAAGACTAATTGGATGAATTATCTTGATTTGATTGTTGATTTTTTTGTCTTGAGCTACCTCAAAGAACAACACCTCTAGTGGTGTGACAAGAAACTCACCTATTAAAACAAATGTGTGGTTTAGGAAAAATTGTTTTCCTTCTTTCTACATCAAACCCTTCCAATTATGGCAACATGAGTGTGCCTACTTAGAATTTCTCTTTGTGGTATAATCTAGCTCAAACCATCCTTGATTCAAAACTTGGGATCATCTACCCCTTAATACATCCTTTTCTTATACCCTAGTCAAAACCCCTCCAACATCACAATTTTTGGCTAAGTCCTAAAACTGTTATCAGGATCAGTTTTGGAACCTCTGGATTAAGCTACCCCTTGCTATCTAAGGCAATGCACTAGGCCCTAGACCTACGTTGTCATGAGAACTTCCCAACCATGTCCTTGCTTTGAACCAGATCACTCATACACCGACTTATTCTTGATGATTTTGAAGCCAAGTCAATAAGATGTTTTGGCAGGCTTAAAATGTGCAAACTTTGGCAGTTGTTTCTTAAGCACCCTCAACTGTTATTAGCGACCTCAATGCATGGATCTCATCTATGCAACACCCTCTACAACTTCCACGTCTTGCATGTCCCAATCTACCCCCACACTTCTTTTTATCACTTGATCTTGCACCCTATCCACTATTTCAGCACTAGATCACTTCATCCTATTTTGTCTCTTGTTTTTCTTATATCCAAGTTTAATCTTCACAAAAACCAAGAGTGGAATGATGGGTACTTTATTTATCCAACCTCTACCCTTGAGATCACTTCTCCAAAAATATTTTATTTACCAAAAATTCTATTTAAGACTCTTCTCTATTTTCACTACAAAACTAATCCTAGTTTTATCAAAGCCTTTCAATTTTAAATTTCTCAATCAAAATAAGTAATGTGGATGGTGTCTTGTATCATCTCATTTCCTTCAACCCAAAAATACTTTCTATTAGAGTATTTAATCTATTCTTTCTATTTAACCAAATGCATGATACATACATACACCATTTCTTGCACCTTTTTCTTACCATATAGCTTGGAGAAAACTCTACTATGCTTTGTATGCAAGTAGACCAAACTTGTTTTAAAATTTATTCTTGTCTCTTTCAAAAAATTTCGAAAGGCAAGATCAAAGTAAACACCTTTCAAATTTTGATCAACTCTCACATAGTGAGAGATGCCCACTCCTTTTTCATTCAAAAATTTAAATAGCAACTTATGTTCTTCAACCACCTCTCACTCATATATTCTTCACCATCATCACCTTGACCTCAAGGCCGGGTTGATAATTTGTGTCACCCTCTACATCCTTGATATTATGCCTCACTCACTATCTCACTAAAACCTTTCCCAACCATCATCTAAACCTCAACCAACACCAGCTCTTGGACAACCTGCGGCGTCATTTGATCTCACTTGTGATCAAGTTCCACTTAATTAGCAAGGAAGGGGGCCGGCCATGTTGCTTGTATGGCACTCATACACCATGTTCCTCTCTCCCTCTCTCCTCACCTAGTCAAACCTTGGGAAGCCACTCACCTGCATCCCTACCTCTCCAACCTGAACCCTAGATAAGCCTATACCCCTCCACCATCATTGCTCTTCTCCTCCTTCCCAATGCCATTGAATGGCATAGGACTTGACCCAAACGCCCTAGACCTGCACCCCTGCGTCCCTAGCCTTGTCTAGCATCTCTCCCATGATTCCTGGACGTCACTAGTACCCTCCCCTCGTGCCCAATGCAGCCCTACACTCCTGCCCGAGCTCGCCATGGACGCTGGTCACCACACTGGTGGCATGCCGATACGTTCCCAGTTAACCAATGCACCTTTGGTCGTACCAGCCACAGGAACAGTAAGGCATCGAACCAGGACCACGAAGCAACGTCGACACGCCACCCTTATTCACTCACGACTGAGAGCACCCCATCAAACACCTCTATGCACGCCTAGACCCCGTCTGTTCCCAAGCACATCAGCACGCGTATCCCCTCGGTTTCTGTGGCACTAGATCCACCTCTGGATGCCCTACTCAATGGCACGCTTGCCCGACCAACCGCGCTCATCCTAGGCGTGGCATTACCGCGTGCACCACGTCCATCATTCGCCGGCATTCGACTATAAAAGCCACCCGAGTCCCCCGCTCACCCATCCCACTCTCAACTCCCTCGCACCTCTCCTCTCCCTCCCCAGAACACTCACAAAGAGCGCCGAAGTGCGTCCCTGGCAGCTGCTTGCCGGAGAGAGCAGCACCACCGTGACCACCGTGAGGGTGGCGAACAAATGGAGCTCGCCCCCGACGCCCTCTTCTCTCCCTCTCTGTTACCCCCAGTGCGCCTCTCTCTGTGCACCCTAACCCGCTCCCTCATGCTGCCCGGGACCCCATGTAGCCGCCGCCACCGTCGTCCGCCCGGGAACACCTGCGGAAAGGACGCCGCCGAGGGCAGCCGTTGCTGATGGGGAAGGACCCGCCGAGCGCGCCCCTGGACCTCCCCGAGTCGCCGACACCCGCCCGGAGCCCCGCCGTCGACCTCCGTCACCGCCGGAGTAAACGTCCGGCCGTCCCTGCCCTTCTTTCCCGTCCGCATGCGTGCGAGGTCGCGAGGAGAACGACGCGGATCCTCCCGATCCGATCGCGCCTGCATGGCCACTTGGCCACGTCGGCCACAGGCCTGGCCCGCCCGGGGCCCTCTCCCCTTTTCTTTTTTTTTTCTTTCTTTCTCTATTTCTTCACCCCCCCTGGAGAACCCACCTGGGCCGGCCCAAAACGCGACCCCCGGACAGCCCAGTGATCTCCCGCCCTCTTCTGTTCATTTGAATTTTTAAAAAATTGCTGTTAAAATTTGATAGAAACCAGAGAGCTTAAAATGTGAATATCTCGAGATCTACCAACCCAAATCCAGTGAAACCAACTGCATTAGCTCAGAAATTTCAATACCTTTCCTTTGCCTCTAACCTCATATTTTTAGGATTTTTGTACGATTTTTAGTACATTAAACAAGATCACTGCATCATGTTTAGTGTTCATAATTTTAAAAATTGTAGGATCAATATTTTTGGATGAATCCAATTGTGTTAGTCTTGTTTTAGTACTGGCCATCTAGGAAAAATATTGTTAGCCCCTTTTCATGCTATTTTGTTACTGTTTGTGTTAATTGTGTATCACATGGTTTGTTGAACCAAAAACCTTTTTATTTATTAAACCCTTTAACCACCACGTTTACTTAAAAATAGCCATCTTATGTTTTAATCTTGCAAAACAAGTACCCCTGCATGCTTATACTTGTAGAAATTGAAACCTTGCTTGCAAAGTTGAAATATGGTGTTGATTGTGTGTTGCGTGTTCTTTTATTTTGCGACGCTAGATTCGAGCGATGTTGGAATTGAAGAGGAAGGATTTGGAGAAATGGAAGAAGTCCATGGACAAATAAGCCAACCAAGGCAAGCCATCTTTTGATCTCTTGCTATTTATCCTTCTTGTTGTGCTCATTGCTCCATTATATACTTGGTTCCTTGTATCATGTGTGATTTTTGGTCCTCTACTCTATGCATACTTATTCCCAAAGTATGTTGAACCCCTTATTGATGCTTTGCATACTTGCTCCCAAGTATGTGAACCCCCTTGTTGATGTTATGCATGCTTACCCTAAGCATGTATGCCCCCTTGACCATATCCATGTTGTCATCTTCTTAGTGGTATGATGAATAACATCATGACCCCTATTTGAATCATTGTAATTATGTTGTCCCTATACATGCTTATCCTAAGTATGTATGATCCCCTTAACACCTCAATTATCATCCCCTTAGTGGTATGATGGCTAGCATCATGTCATTGTGACTCTTAGTTTCTTCATAAAACTATAGGTTGGGAACCCCCTTGGAAAAATACCTTGATGAAAAGAATTTTTGAAAACCTTGGGTGAGTTGGACTTACCCAAGCATGTGTTTATGAAAGGAAAGGATCTTGGCAAAGATGGTTGAAAAGAAAATCTTGTTTTCGAAAACTTTGGCGCCTAAGTATTCACCCGTGACAATTAACCCGCGCAACCACATTACCCCGGAGTGGGACGGGGCTTAGCTCGTAGTTTGTTCTTCTTAACATGGGACACCGCACAACTATATAAGGGTAAGGTTACCCCTGAATCCGGATTGTCGTTGGTGGAGACAATAGTATAACGGGAGGCCTTCGGGGCTGACCCGTCCGGAAGACACTATGGGTCTCCCGGCTTGGCGGTGGAGCCACGCTCAAAGTGAGGTAAGCTGCCACGGTGCCGGGGAGGTACATACTCCATAGGGTAGGATCCCGTGCTAAGACGAATAGGCGAAAGGCTATGTCCGAGTTTTTGTCATGGCATAGTTGATATGCGGGGATGATGCCCACATGATGAACTCGCGGATCTTGTGGGGAAAGTGTGCAAACTCTGCAGAGTCAAATCTATTCGAATAGCCGTGTCCGCGGTCATGGACGGTTGGAATGGCTGTTGCTTAGCCTGATGAGTTTTGTTTTACAAAATTGTTTGACAAAGGAAAGGAAAGAACTTGTTTTGAAGTACCGGAAGGGTACGGGAATGGTTTGGTTGACCATATGGAGATGGTCGGAGAGGAAACAAAATTGGGTTACCCCTCCCTAGTGTTTTATGTTGTAGAACTCTTTTGAAGCATCTTCTTCAATAGAGATATGGAGATGTCTTAGATAAATTCTTGAAGTGTCCCCCTTCAATCGAGAAGTTGGGATGCTATCTCCACCAAAAACATCTCTTCTCTTCTACATGCTATATCCACAAGAGAAACTTTTCTTCCTCTCTTGTCTTCTTTAGTTAGAATTGTTATCACCTTCTTGATGGTTTGCGAGTACAATTCAAATGTACTCACGGCTTTGTCCCCGGCTATTTACTTGGCCAGACTTGGAGGAACACGACGGATGAAGAAGGTGTTGGCGACGTCTATGCGAGCTAGGAACGTCTTCCCAGTCAGTTGCCCTGTAGGGTTATGGCAGATGGCTTGGGTACTACGCTGCTGAAGTGATGTTGCTACTCTGATGTTTAGTTAGGCCCATCGAGGCTATTATGTAAGTAATGGTCATGTGACCTCATTGTAATTTTCTTATTCCGCCTTGTAATGGATGGTGTAATTTGATATCAGTTCGGTTATGTGTTCACGACGCACTGATCATGGGATCGTGAACTGTATACATAACAGGGATTTTGGACAGCTAGTCCGGGGTCCCCACACTCCATTTCTCCACTTCTCCCCTTCTCCTCCTCTCCTCTTCTCTTCCTCTCCTCCACTTCTCCACTTCTCCCCTTCTCCTCCTCTCCTCTTCTCTTCCTCTCCTCCACTTCTCCACTTCTCCTCTCTCCTCTCCTACACCGGCGACCAACTCCGGCGACCAACAACTCCGGCGACCAACTCCGGCGACCTACTACGACGACCACGACCAACACCTCCTCCGGCGACCACCTCCTCCACAACAACCACCTTCTCCTCCTCCTCCTCCGGCGACAACAACAACCACCACCACCACCTCCTCCTCTACCACCACCACCTCCTCCTCTACCACCACCACCACCTCCTCCTCTACCACCACCACCACCACCACCACCACCTCCACCTCCACCTCCTCCTATTCCACCACCACCACCTCCTCCGGCCGGCCTCATCCTCCACCCACCCACCCACCCCACCCACCTCCGGCGACCTTCCAGGAAAAATTAAAAAAAATTCGGCGGCCCCAGATCTAGATCTAGATCTAGATCCGGCCGCCACTTTTTTTGAAATTTTAAAAAAAATTCTGTGGCGCACCGGCGGTGGTGCGCCACAGAAATAAGATTTCTGTTTCGTGGCGCACCACCGTCCGTGCGCCACGTAAATAAGCTTCGTGGCGCATTGGCTGGTGCGCCACGTAATCCTTATTTTTGTGGCGAGAATTCTGTGGCGCACCACCCATGCGCCACAGAATGTGTTTTTGGTGCGCCACTGATGAGGCTTTTCCTACTAGTGTGTCTACCCCTTCAGAGGAACGCACTAGAGCTCTGCGCCAGGAAGTCAATTACATGGTGGCTCATTCGATACACCGTCATTCTGAGAGCCTGGTGAACTCTTTCGAGCGCATTGCGGTTCGCGTGGTTCGGGAAATCATGAAGCATCAGTACTCTCCGTCAGGGCATGCCCTGGGGACGCACCAGGGAGAAATACCGTTCCAGACCAGACCGCCGCTGCCATTCGCGTTTGCAGCTTCAGAGCCGCAGGGTTCACCGGCCTACGTCGTCTACAAGGTTGGAGGCGATCCTGGCGATTGCCAATTCCTGTATGAGCCACCTAAAGAAATCCCACATGGATACGTGTGCACATACGTGCCAGACTGCAACAACTTGGCACGCACGAACCAGATTGCAGCAGGAGGGATTTCTGGAGCGGACGCCGATAAACAGGCGTTTCTAGCTAAATATGCCACCGGAACTAGTCATGAAAGCTCAGCCCCTGCAGCTCATACCATGGAACAAATCAGTACCATCTTGAGAGACCAGTTCGGCATCCTGCCGAAGAGGAAAACAATCGGCTATTCCAAGCCGTACCCCGACGAGTATGATTTGATCCCGCTGCCACCCAAGTATCGGCTCCCTGAATTCTCAAAATTCAATGGGTCAGAAGGGTCTAGCTCAATTGAGCATGTGAGCCGATATTTGGCACACTTGGGCATGATTTCAGCATCAGACCCGTTACGTGTAAGGTTCTTTGCGCAATCTCTCACGGGATCGGCTTTTGGGTGGTACACCTCGTTGCCACCAAACTCAGTCCGGACGTGGAAGCAACTGGAAGAGCAGTTTCATGTTCAATATCACTCGAAGCTACCGAGGCCGGCATTGCCGATCTAGCACAGAGTGCGGCGAAGCGGGAGAAACGGTGTCGAGTACATTCAGCGTTTCAGGACTGTCAGGAACCGATGTTATTCGGCTCGTTTAACTGAGAAAGAAGCAGTCGATCTGGCAGCATTGAGCCTCGCAGCACCGATCAAGGATCTGGCTTTCCAGGTAGATTACAGTTCACTGGCGCACATGGTCCATAAATTAACATTGTATGAGAAGCGCCACCCAGAACTGTACCAAGACAAGTTCAAGCGTCCGATAGGCCTAGTCGAGACAGAAGAAGTTGAGGATTCTCCAGGAGACCAGGAAGTGGCCGTGGCTGAATGGACTCGGGGGGCAGTTCCCGTGTCCTGCAAATGGGTGAAACCACAAGGGCCTCCAAAGGGGTTTGACTTCGATGTAAGCAAGGCTGAGCAGATATTCGATTTATTGCTTAAGGAAAACAGCTGAAGTTACCCGAAGGCCATAAAATCCCTACGGCGCAAGAAATGAACGGGAGGCCGTACTGCAAGTGGCATCATTCGTTCACCCATATCACCAATGACTGCAAAGAGTTGCGTCGGCAGATCCAAACGGCGATAGAACAAGGCCGTTTGATCCTCGGCCAGTTTGCCATGAAAGTGGACGCACACCCGTTTCCTGGCGTCAACATGGTGGAGCTCAATCACTCCGTGAGGCGTTGGCTAGATTCCTCGTTCGATGTTAACATGGCAGGGCCTGTATACCATCATGGCAAGGATAAAGAAGAAAGCGGTCACTCCCGTGGCAAGGAAAAGGAGGAGGCCAGCCCACGCGACCGGCCCCGATATGACAACAGACGGTACCTCACCGAGGAACAAGTGAAAAGCGTGCGATATCAACGACCACTCTCCGCGCATCTCCTTAACAAGTATGAGCGTCAGTATGACCGACGTCGGCGGTACGACGGAGAAGACGAAAGATATCGTCGGTCTGACGTAGACAATGGAAGATATCGTCGGTATGATAGAGACGACGAAGGATATGAGCACCGCGCTAAAGGGAAATCAAGAGAGCAGGAGGACATGGATAGACACCGGGACCTGTCCTTTCTTTAAGCACTGCTGGGATTCAGGAATGAGCCGATTGCCTACAATCGACAACTGCCCGGAGTGTAGACAGCAGAAGAAGGACGCAGGAGAAGTTTCAGTTTTCAAGCGTCTAGGGCCTCTCCCACCTCAGAACAGACGAGCTGAGTCATCTCAAGAGGAAGACTTTGAGGGGTCAGAAGATGAAGAAGAGGATAGATACCACCGGCCAAGGTGGTGTCCTGATGGACTCAGCCACTCCCAAAAGCGTAGGGTTCAGCGGCTACGTAGCTTAGAGCAAGCCGAGGCGCGATACCTGCACACATTGAGGAAAGCGCGGCCCGATCTGGCCGTGAAAATTCAGCAAACTTTGGACGAGGAGAGTCGTCCACAGAAGAAAGAATGGCTCCCCAAGCAAGTAAAAGCCGATGCGAGTACAACGGCTGGCACAAATATGGTGTTCATACTTCCGTCGGAGTTTCGTGCTCCAGGAACCGAAGAAGTGCCGATAGCACAGTTTGACTGCGGTCCACGCCCAGTTATATTTGAAAAGCCACGAGAGAAGAGCTACAAACATTTGAAGGCCCTGTACCTAAAAGGTTATATCAATGGGCAGCCTGTCGGCAAGATGTTGGTTGACACGGGAGCAGCAGTCAATATAATGCCATACTCCATGCTACGGCGTTTGGGACGCTCTAGCGCAGATCTGATCAAAACCAACGTCACACCAAACGACTTCAACGGCCAAGCATCAGAGACGCAAGGTGCATCGTCGACAGCAAAAGCACATACGCTGTCCTGCTAGGGAGGGATTGGATTCACGCCAACTGTTGCATTCCATCTACAATGCACCAGTGCCTGATATAATGGGATGGAGATGAAGTGGAGGTCGTTCATGCAGACGACTTGATCGAGGTCTCAATAGCCGGCATGAATATTTGGGACGCGGAAGACCAAGAGCCGCTCTCCGGAGTCAGTTTGGACGGCTATGAGCGCATCGAAGTTACAAAAAACAGGGTGAGGCTGGTCTTATCCACCGGCCTGACAGAGTAGCAAGGGCAACATCAATCGACGTACGTGGCAAGGCCGATCCCTGCGATCGGCCCCAAAAAATAAAAAGCGACGATCTCACCTCAGGCATGTCACGTAGTCGTAGTAGGGAGACTCCCTCCCGTAGGGGAGCACAAATAAGTTGTAAACCTTCATTGAGAAATACAATCAAAAAGGAGGCCGATTCCAGCAATCGGCCAAAATTATCCTCGCCATACGTTCGCCTCGTGTTCGAGCATCGATCTAGCGAGGCGACGGAAAGCTAGGATATGGGTTCACATCGGCCGATGAGCTAGAAGAGATTGACATTGGTCCTGGGGATAAGCCACGACCAACATTTATCAGCAAAAAGTTAGATCCGCATCTGAGGGGCCTGATGATAGCCTTGTTGAAAGAATACCCAGATTGTTTTGCCTGGGATTACACAGAAATGCCCGGGTTAGATAGGAGCATCATTGAGCATCGGCTCCCTCTTAAGAAAGGATTTCGGCCGTTCCAGCAGCGAGCACGACAGATGAAGGCCGAAATTTTAGAAGAAGTCAAGAAAGAGATCGAGAAGATGTTGAGCGCCGGGTTCATCAGGCCATGCAGATATGCTCGAGTGGATCTCTAGTATCGTACCTGTAGAGAAAAAGGACGGCCGATGGCGCGTTGCCATAGATTTTCGGGATCTCAACAGAGCCACTCCAAAGGATGAGTACCCAATGCCGGTAGCAGAGACATTGATCAATGCAGCCGCTGGTCATAAGGTTTTAAGTTTCATGGATGGCAATGCCGGTTACAACCAAATTTTTATGGCTCCAGAAGATATACACAAGACTCGCATTCAGAGTACCAGGTGCGGTGGGCTTGTTTGAATATGTAGTCATGACATTTGGACTGAAAAATGCCGGCGCAACATACCAAAGAGCCATGAATTACATCTTTCATGATTTGATCGGCAAGTTGGTGGAGATTTACATTGATGACGTGGTAGTCAAGTCTGTCTCAGTAGAAGGACACCTGGAGGATTTGCGACGCATCTTGGACCGAACTAGAAAATTCGGGCTAAGAATGAATCCAAAGAAGTGTGCTTTTGGTGTGACGGCCGGTCAATTCTTGGGCTTCTTGGTTCATGAACGAGGAATTGAGATCGGCCTGAAAAGTCAGGAGGCAGTACGAACAATGAAGCCACCTACCACGAAGAAGGAACTCCAGTGTCTCATCGGCAAAATCAACTTCGTCAGAAGGTTCATCTCTAATCTGTCAGGGCGAATCGAGCCGTTCATGGGATTAGTAAAAATTAAACCTGATGAGGAGTTTCACTGGGGGCAGAGCAACAGCGAGCGTTTGACGAGATTAAAGAATATCTAACGAAGCCACCCGTGTTGGTTCCGCCCCAGCAAGACAGACCATTCTATATTTACCTGTCAGTAGCTGACACTTCCATCGCCTCAGTGGTGGTGCAAGTCTATGATGGTCTGGAAAGAGTCGCTTTCTACCTCAGCAGAAGGATGTTGGATGCAGAGACTAGGTACCCTGAGATCGAGAAGTTGTGCCTCTGCCTATTTTTTACCTGCACCAAGCTTCATCACATCTTTTTGACAGCAGATATTGTCATCATATGCAAATCAGATGTCATCAAACACATGATGTCGGCTCCTGTGTTGAAAGGCCGACCCGGTAAGTGGATGTTTGCATTATCGGAATTTGATCTCCGGTATCAACCTGCGAAAGCAGTCAAGGGACAGGCGTTGGCCGATCTTATTGCTGAACGAATCAACACTGATATAGCAGCACTGTCTGTACGTGCATGGGCCATGTTTTTCGATGGATCGGCTTGTGATGAGGGTTGCGATATCGGCATTCTACTCGTGTCGCCCCGGGGGGGGCAACCTATTCCTTCTCCATCAGGCTATCTACCCCTTGCACCTACAATGTCGCTGAGTATGAAGCAATACACAAGGGGATGGAGTTGCTTATCGAAGCCGGGGCAGAAGCAGTGGAACTTTTTGGAGACTCAAAGTTGGTGATTTCCCAGCTCACAGAAGAATACAAATGTGAGAGCGAGTCGCTCTTCCCATTATGGATTCAATGCCGTGAGCTGATGGCACAATTTAGGTACATAAACTTCAACTGGATCCCGAGGTCGCAGAATACCGAGGCGAACGATCTCGCACGGATGGCGTCGAGCTACAAGGACGTAGCGAGGTGGAGCCGATGTCCGGGTACGAGTTCATGGAACCGGATGAATGGAGAGCCGATATCTTCAATTACTTGAAAGATTCGGCTCGGGGGCACCTAAACGGATAAGGTACAAGGCCATGAAGTATGTCCTTATTGGAGATGACATGTTCTACAGGACTTTGGAAGGGTTACTTCTCAGATGTATGGGACCAGCCGAGTCAAATCGGCTCTTACACGAGGTACACGAAGGCGCTTGTGGAACTCATCAATCGGCTCATAAGATGAAATGGTTGATCAGGCGATCGGGGTTTTATTGGCCCACCATGCTTGAGGATTGTTTTAATTACTATAAAGGGTGTCAAGCATGTCAGAAGTTTGGGAAAATTCAGATGGTACCCGCATCAGCAATGAACCCCATCATCAAGCCTTGGCCATTTCGAGGTTGGGGCATGGATATGATCGGCAAAATCAATCCTCCATGGAGCAAAGGCCATGTGTGGATTTTGGCCATCACAGATTATTTTACTAAATGGGTGGAGGCCGTCCCTATGAAGTCAGTAGCATCGGCCGATGTTATCAATTTTGTGAAAGAACATGTCATTCACAGATTCGGGATTCCTCAGACTATCACGACCGATGGAGGTTCGGTTTTCATTTCTCGCGAGTTTAGAGAGTTCTGCGAGGACATGGGAATTAAGTTGATCCGATCGTCTCCATACTATGCTCAGGCAAATGGGCAAGCTGAAGCGTCCAACCAGAGCCTTATCAAGCTAATTAAAAGGAAAGTCGACGAGCACCCTAGACGTTGGCATGAGGTATTATCAGAGGCTTTGTGGGCTTATCGCATGTCATGTCATGGAGCGATAAAAACCTCGCCATACCATCTGGTCTATGGACAAGAAGCCGTGTTGCCCTGGGAAATCACGGCTGGGTCGAGACACGTTACGTTTCAGAATGACTTAACAACTGAAGAATATGCAGCCCTGATGAGTGATAGCATTGAGGATCTAACGGAACTTAGACTTTGGTCGCTTGAGAAAATTAAAGAGAACAAAGCCAAGGTAGCTCGCGCATATAATAAGAAGGTGAGACCAAAGGAGTTCCACGTTGGTGATCTGGTATGGGAAGCTGTATTGCCATTAGGGACTAAGGATAAAGTGTATGGTAAATGGTCTCCAAATTGGCATGGGCCGTACAGGGTCGACCAAGTTTTAAAGGGTAACGCATACATGCTCGAGGAGCTGAGCGGTGCGAAATTCCCAGTGGCTGTCAATGGTCAGCATCTCAAGAAATATTTCCCAAGTATGTGGGACGACGGACAGTGAAATATGGGGGCCAATGCATGAAATCGGCCAGTAATTTTTTTTTAAGAATATGCAAAGCACAGCCGATGCACTGACATCGACTTTAGAACTAAAAAGCCGATGCGCAGCCATCGACTCTAGAGGCACAACTGTCACAAGCAGGCATCAGGTCACCGTTTGAATTTGGGGGCTGGCGTTTTTGGTAAAAGGCCGATGCGTTGCCATCGGCTCTATGAGCATTGATCTATTTTCATAATCGGAAAAATCAAACATGGAATCCTTCTTCATTGATTAAAAGGGGATTTTTACAAGAAGAGCCGATTGCTCACAAAAGGAGGATTTGCTGCCTAATGCACTACTACTAGTAGTCCTATTCTAGTAGTCCCTAATCTAGGGGCCGTCGCTGCCCTCGTCATCGCCGTCGTAGCTTTCGTCGGCGCTGCTGCCGGCTAAGTCCTCGTTGCTGCTGCCGAAGCCATCGGCGAGTGATACGTCTCCAACGTATCTATAATTTCTGATGTTCCATGCTTGTTTTATGACAATACCAACATGTTTTGTTCACACTTTATATCATTTTTATGCGTTTTTCGGAACTAAACTATTGACGAGATGCCGAAAGGCCGCTTGCTCGTTTTCTGCTGTTTTTGGTTTCAGAAATCCTAGTAAAGAAATATTTTCGGAATCGGACGAAATCAAGACCGAAGGCCTTATAATTCCCGGAAGCTTCCGGAGCACCGGAGAAAAGTCAGAGGGGTGCCAGGGGGGCCCCACCCCACAGGGCGGCGCAGCCCAAGGGGGGGCGCGCCCCCCTATGGTGGCGTCACCCCGTGGCCCCTCCGACTCCGACTCTCGGCCTATATAATCGTCCCTGACCTAAAAACATCGATGAAGAAGACGAAAACAGAGAAAACCATCCAGAGCCGCCGCCATCGCGAAAGTCCAATTCGGGGGACAGAACTCTCTGTTCCGGCACCCTGCCGGGGCGGGGAATTGCCCCCGGAGCCATATCCACCGCCGTCTCCACCGCCATCTTCACCTCCATCGCTGTCTCCATGATGAGGAGGGAGTAATTCACCCCTGGGGCTGAGGGCTCTACCGTAGCTATGTGGTTAATCTCTCTCTCTGTACTCCAATACAATGATCTCGTGAATTGCTTTGCATGATTGAGATCCATATGATGAGCTTTGTATCGCTACTAGTTTATGCGCTACTCATGTGATGTTATTAAAGTAGTCTATTCCTCCTGCATGGTGTAAAGGTGACTAGTGTGTGCACCGTGTGGTTCTTGTCGTAGGCTATGATCATGATCTCTTGTAGATTATGGAGTTAATTATCATTATGATAGTATTGATGTGATCTATTCCTCCTTCATAGTGTAATGTGGACAGTGTGTGCACTATGTTAGTTCTTGGTTTATTTTGCAATGATCTATTATGCTCTAAGGTTATTTAAATATGAACATTGAATTGTGGAGCTTGTTAACTACGGCATTGAGGGTTCGTGTAATCCTACGCAATGTGTTCATCATCCAACAAAAGAGTGTATGTAGCACATAAGAGAAAGGATTATTTATTATGCGATCAATGTTGAGAGTGTCCACTAGTGAAAGTATGATCCCTAGGCCTTGTTTCCAAACATCGAATCTCCGTTTATTTACCGTTCGTTGCATGTTTACTCGCTGCCATATTTTATTCAGATTGCTATTACCACTCATATACATCCATACTACTTGTATTTCACTATCTCTTCACCGAACTAGTGCACCTATACATCTGACAAGTGTACTAGGTGTGTTGGGGACACAAGAGACTCCTTGTATTGTGATTGCAGGGTTGCTTGAGAGGGATATCTTTGACCTCTTCCTCCCTGAGTTCGATAAACCTTGGGTGATTCACTTAAGGGAAACTTGCTGCTGTTCTACAAACCTCTGCTCTTGGAGGCCCAACACTGTCTACAAGAATAGAAGCTCCCGTAGACATCAAGCTATTTTCTGGTGCCGTTGCCGGGGAGGAAAGGTAAAAGGTACTCACACTCCGGATCTCGGCTACTAAGCTATTTTCGCCGTTGTAAGTACTCGAAGCTATTTCCTTTAGATCCCGCAATTGCATCTTTTTGTTTCTTGTTTACACTAGTTTGGCATAATGGACAACAAAAAATTTGGTGAGCTTTTTAATCTTTTTCCTAATTTAGAATTGTTTGATGCGAAAATTAAAAAACCTATGGAACCTTATTTTCATGATAGTAGCAATGTTATTAGTATGAATGCAATTACTGCTAATGCTATGGAAAAGTCTAAGCTTGGGGAAGCTAGTTTTTGTGATATTTTTAGCTTCCCATCTTTAGGGGAGAAAATTTGCTCTGATAATACCTTATCTCCCATATGCGATAACTCTAATGATGCTTGTGATATTTTAAATGCACCTACTGAAAGTATTCCATATAAAATACCTATGAAAATTATTGAACGTGTTATGGATAACCGCTATGAAGGGGATGGAACTGTCCATCCTGGAGATCATTTACTGTTTTTGCATGAATTATGCGGGTTATTCAAGTGTTCAGGTATCTCTATGGATGAAGTGAAGAAGAAATTATTCTCTATGTCGTTGTCTGGTAAAGCGGCGCATTGGCATAAACTCGTCGAAGGATGAGCATTCTCTTGATTGGAAGGATATTGTGCCTCTATTTTATTCTAAATTCTATCCTCCAAGTGAAATTCACAAAGACCGAAACCGAATATATAATTTATGGCCTCATGATGGAGAGAGTATTGCCCAAGCATGGGAGAGATTGAAGTCTTCAATGCTCAAATGCCCCAATCATGAGCTTCCAGGTAATATCATCATTGATAATTTCTATGCAAGACTTTCTTTTCAAGATAAGACCTTGCTGGATACTACTTGTTCTGGATCATTCACGCGCAACAAAGAAGAGTTTAAAAGGGACCTTCTTGATCGGATTAAGGAGAACGCTGAAGATTGGGAGAACGACAAAGGTAAAGAGTCAGGTATAAATTATGATTATGAATGCATTGAAACTTATATGGATACCGATAAATTTCGAAATATGAGTGCTACTTATGGTCTTGACTCTCAAGTTGATGCAAATCTTTATAAAGCCTTTGCTTCTCATTTTGAATTGCCTAAAAAGAATTTTGATAAGTATCATGAACCTTTTAAAGAGGCTTGCATGAAGAATGAAATTGTTGTTAATTATTGCAATAAGCATGCTCAAACTCCTAAGAATGCTATTTCCTATAAGCATGTTAATTTTTGTGGAATACATAGACCTTGTGGAATTAATCAAATCAAAGATGAATATTGTATCCATCATGCTAATGAAAAAACTAGAAAGTGGTTTAGGGCTCTAGATGATCTTGGTAAAAAAGTTTGTGCCCTCTATCCTTTTATTTGTGAAGTTTGCCATGAAGTGGGTCATTTTAATTTTCAATGCCCCTCCAATGATAATTTGAACCCAATGAGTGCTGCAAATTTGTATTGTGATGATGAAATTACTCCTAATCAGCATGATGAACTTACTTTATTTTTGGGGTGTGAAGAACTGTCGAGAAAAATCTCTTTGTTACATATGAGTGATCTTGATATTGATGATGTCCTGCATGGGTGTTTTTCTTATTGCATTGATAATAGCCATACAAATACTTACATACAAAATATTTTAGAAGATGACACCTTGCCAAAATATGATAGGACCGCTGTGTGTTTTCAACTAATTAATGAAAAGGAGGGATCCTCCCAAGTTTCTTCTATTGTTTCTGAAAGTAAATCAGGTTATGCGGACAAGCCACCCTTCAAGCCTCTTCCTCCTAAAGAAGGGAACGAGGAGAAGGAAGAGAAGAAGAAGAAGAAGGGAACGAAGAAGAAGAAGAAGAAGAAGGAGAATAAAAAGAAAGAGGTAACGGCGTATCCCCGCGTGAATGAGATAACGCTAGGTAACCGTAAGTATGTTGCTCCTAATGATTATTGTGATAATGAATCTGAATACGATGATCTTCCTATGCCCTTTACATACATTAGTGATCATGATTTGAATGAGCACACTACTTTTGATATTGCAAATCTCTCGGGAAACTAATTCTGAAAATGATGATGATAATAATTGCCATAGTGTCGGTGCTATCCATGCTTCCTCCCATAATGATATAGAAAGCTCTAAGCTTGGGGAAGAGGTGTTTGAAAATCCTTTTGCTACTGATCATTATGTGTTTGATACATCTCCTTCTAATAACAATGATGGTATGGTCTTAGATAAACCGACTTGTGAAAGATAATTATTCTATTTCTTATGATGACACCGTGCCTCCGATCTTTGATGATTATTATAAAGAATGCTATGATATAGGTTATAACTATCCTTATGAAACTTGTCATAGTCATGATTGGATTACCAAAAACAATTCCCTTAATATGCAACTTGTTTACCATGTTCAAATTCTTGATAATAATCTTGCTCCAATTACTATTAATGAGAATAACTTTTCTTATGCCAAATTTAATGATACTTCTATGCATATGAACCATGATAAGAATGTTTTAAGTGATGGGTATATTGTGGATTTCATCAATGATGCTACTGAAAGTTATTATGAGAGAGGGAAATATGGTTATATGCATCTTAATAATATTAAGTTTCCCCTCTTTATGTCGAGAATCTTGAAGTTACTCGTGTTTTATCCTCTTATGCTTGTCACTTTGTTCTTCATGAATTCATTTGTGTACAAGATTCCTCTTCATAGGAAGCATGTTAGACTTAAATTTGTTTTGAATTTGCCTCTTGAAGCTCTCTTTTGCTTCGAATACTATTTCTGCGAGTGCATCATTAAAACTGCTGAGCCCATCTTAATGGCTATAAAGAAAGAACTTCTTGGGAGATAACCCATGTGTTATTTTGCTACAGTACTTTGTTTTATATTTGTGTCTTGGAAGTTGTTTACTACTGTAGCAACCTCTCCTTATCTTAGTTTAGTATTTTGTTGTGCCAAGTAAAGTCGTTGATAGAAAAGTTCATACTAGATTTGGATTACTGCGCAGAAACAGATTTCTTTGCTGTCACGAATCTGGGCAAATTCCCTGTAGGTAACTCAGAAAATTATTCCAATTTACGTGAGTGATCCTCAGATATGTACGCAACTTTCATTCAATTTGAGCATTTTCATTTGAGCAAGTCTGGTGCCCTTTTAAAATTCGTCTTTACGGATCGTTCGTTTTGACAGATTCTGCCTTTTATTTCGCATTGCTTCTTTTGCTATGTGGGATGGATTTCTTTGTTCCATTGACTTCCAGTAGCTTTGGGCAATGTCCAGAAGTGTTAAGAATGATTGTGTCACCTCTGAACATGTGAGTTTTTGATTATGCGATAACCCTCTAATGAGTTTGTTGCGAGTTTGGTGTGAAGGAAATTTTCAAGGGTCAAGGAGGAGGATGATATACTATGATCAAGAAGAGTGAAGAGTCTAAGCTTGGGGATGCCCCGGTGGTTCAGCCCTCCATATTTCAAGAAGACTCAAGCATCTAAGCTTGGGGATGCCCAAGGCATCCCCTTCTTCATCGACAAATTATCAGGTTCCTTCTCTTGAAACTATATTTTTATTCGGTCACATCTTATGTACTTTACTTGGAGCGTCTGTATGTTTCTTGTTTTCGTTTTTGTTTGAATAAATGCTTGTGTGGGAGAGAGACACGCTCTGCTGGTTCGTATGAACATATGTGTTCTTAGCTTTTAATTTTCATGGCGAAGGATGAAACTGCTTCGTTAATTGTTATATGGTTGGAAACGGAAAATGCTACATGTAGTAACTGGTATGATGTCTTGAATAACTTGATACTTGGAAATTGTTGTGCTCATGTTTAAGCTCTTGCATCATATACTTTTCACCTATTAGTGAAGAAATACATAGAGCTTGTTAAAATTTGGTTTGCATGAGTGGTTTCTCTAGAGTCTAGATATTTTCTAGTGAGGTGTTTGAACAACAGGGAAGACAATGTATAGTCTTATAATGCTTGTAATATGTCTTTTATGTAAGTTTTGATGTACTAGTTTATGCTTGTGTTTGCTTCAAACAACCTTGCTATCCTAAGCCTTGTATCGAGAGGGAATACTTCTCATGCATCCAAAATCCTTGAGCCAACCACTATGCCATTTGTGTCCACCATACCTACCTACTACATGGTATTTCTCCGCCATTCCAAAGTAAATTGCTTGAGTGCTACCTTTAAAATTTCCATCATTCGCCTTTGCAATATATAGCTCATGGGACAAATAGCTTAAAAATTATTGTGGTATTGAATATGTACTTATGCACTTTATCTCTTATTAAGTTGCTTGTTGTGCGATAACCATGTTTCCGGGGACGCCATCAACTACCCTTTGTTGAATATCATGTGAGTTGCTATGCATGTCCGTCTTGTCCGAAGTAAGAGAGATCTACCACCTTAATGGTTGGAGCATGCATATTGTTAGAGAAGAACATTGGGCCGCTAACTAAAGCCATGATTCATGGTGGAAGTTTCAGTTTTGGACATATATCATCAATCTCATATGAGAATAATAATTGTTGCCACATGCTTATGCATTAAAGAGGAGTCCATTATCTCGTTGTCCATGTTGTCCCGGTATGGATGTCTAAGTTGAGAATAATCAAAAGCGAGAAATCCAAAATGCGAGCTTTCTCCTTAGACCTTTGTACGAGCGGCATGGAGGTACCCCATTGTGACACTTGGTTAAAACATGTGTATTGCGATGATCCGGTAGTCCAAGCTAATTAGGACAAGGTGCGGGCACTATTAGTATACTATGCATGAGGCTTGCAACTTGTAAGATATAATTTACATGATACATGTGCTTTATTACTACCGTTGACAAAATTGTTTCATGTTCTCAAAATAAAAGCTCTAGCACAAATATAGCAATCGATGCTTTCCTCTGTGAAGGACCATTCTTTTACCTTTTATGTTGAGTCAGTTCACCTATCTCTCTCGACCTCAAGAAGCAAACACTTGTGTTAACTGTGCATTGATTCTTACATACTTGCTTATTGCACTTGTTATATTGCTTTGCATTGACAACTATCCATGAGATATACATGTTACAAGTTGAAAGCAACTGCTGAAACTTTATCTTCCATTGTGTTGCTTCAATGTCTTTACTTTGAATTTATTGCTTTATGAGTAACTCTTATGCAAGACTTATTGATGCTTGTCTTGAAAGTACTATTCATGAAAAGTCTTTGCTATATGATTCAATTGTTTACTCATTGCGTTAACATTGTTTTGAATCGCTGCATTCATCTCATATGCTTTACAATAGTATGATTAAGATTATGTTGGTAGCATGTCACATCAGAAATTATCTTTTATCGTTTACCTACTCGAGGACGAGTAGGAACTAAGCTTGGGGATGCTGATACGTCTCCAACGTATCTATAATTTCCGATGTTCCATGCTTGTTTTATGACAATACCAACATGTTTTGTTCACACTTTATATCATTTTTATGCGTTTTCGGAACTAACCTATTGACGAGATGCCGAAAGGCCGGTTGGCTGTTTTCTGCTGTTTTTGGTTTCAGAAATCCTAGTAAAGAAATATTTTCGGAATCGGACGAAATCAAGACCGAAGGCCTTATAATTCCCGGAAGCTTCCGGAGCACCGGAGAAAAGTCAGAGGGGTGCCAGGGGGGCCCCACCCCACAGGGCGGCGCGGCCCAAGGGGGGGGCGCGCCCCCCTATGGTGGCGTCACCCCGTGGCCCCTCCGACTCCGACTCTCGGCCTATATAATCGTCCCTGACCTAAAAACATCGACCAAGAAGACGAAAACAGAGAAAACCATCCAGAGCCGCCGCCATCGCGAAAGTCCAATTCGGGGACGAACTCTCGTTCCGGCACCTGCCGGGGCGGGGAATTGCCCCGGAGCCATCTCCACCGCCATCTCCACCGCCATCTTCACCGCCATCGCTGTCTCCGTGATGAGGAGGGAGTAATTCACCCACAGGGCTGAGGGCTCTACCGTAGCTATGTGGTTAATCTCTCTCTCTGTACTCCAATACAATGATCTCGTGAATTGCTTTGCATGATTGGGATCCATATGATGAGCTTTGTATCGCTACTAGTTTATGCGCTACTCATGTGATATTATTAAAGTAGTCTATTCCTCCTGCATGGTGTAAAGGTGACTAGTGTGTGCACCGTGTGGTTCTTGTCGTAGGCTATGATCATGATCTCTTGTAGATTGTGGAGTTAATTATCATTATGATAGTATTGATGTGATCTATTCCTCCTTCATAGTGTAATGTGGACAGTGTGTGCACTATGTTAGTTCTTGGTTTATTTTGCAATGATCTATTATGCTCTAAGGTTATTTAAATATGAACATTGAATTGTGGAGCTTGTTAACTCCGGCATTGAGGTTTCGTGTAATCCTACGCAATGTGTTCATCATCCAACAAAAGAGTGTATGTAGCACATAAGAGAAAGAGTTATTTATTATGCGATCAATGTTGAGAGTGTCCACTAGTGAAAGTATGATCCCTAGGCCTTGTTTCCAAACATCGAATCTCCGTTTATTTACTCGTTACATTTGCATGTTTACTCGCTGCCATATTTTATTCAGATTGCTATTACCACTCATATACATCCATACTACTTGTATTTCACTATCTCTTCGCCGAACTAGTGCACCTATACATCTGACAAGTGTATTAGGTGTGTTGGGGACACAAGAGACTCCTTGTATCGTGATTGCAGGGTTGCTTGAGAGGGATATCTTTGACCTCTTCCTCCCTGAGTTCGATAAACCTTGGGTGATTCACTTAAGGGAAACTTGCTGCTGTTCTACAAACCTCTGCTCTTGGAGGCCCAACACTGTCTACAAGAATAGAAGCTCCCGTAGACATCAGCAGGCGCTCCGTATTTTTCGTCGTCATCGTCGTCGTCCGACCCGGCGCGAAAGCGCTTCACCGGCGGGTACTCGTCGGAGGAGGAGTCATCCTCCGCTTCCTCCTCCTCGTCGGAAGAGGAGAAGTCATCCCAGGAGAAGGCGTCATCGTCGCTCTCTTCCTCCAGCTCCCCGTCCACGAGGAACTGGAGGTTGTCCTCCCCGTCGGTCAAGGATTCATCATCCTCTGACCAGACGGAGAAGTCCCAATCCCTCTCATCCCACCACTCTGGAGCGCGGGCCTCGTACGCCCTTATCGGGTCGTACTCCGGCGCCGGCTCGCTGGAGGAGGAGGACTGGAAGGAGAGGCCCGAAGAGGCAGAGGAGGAGGAATCCATGGTTGCGGAGGAGGGTTTTTTGCTGATGGCTAAATGCGGAACAGGGGGATGACGAGGCGAACTGCTCGGGTGAGATTAAATAAAGGGGATATAGTGGGAGATGATTCAATGCTTGGGCAGTTTTCGAGGACGCGGTGCCAAAAATGTCAATTGTGCAGTCCGGAGGAGTTGAGAAGACGGGGCATCATGATGGAAAGACACTGAAGCGGTTCTGCTCTGCAACGCGTAACCCGATGAAGAAAAAATAGAGTGGTTTTGGAATTATTATTGCCAAAACCAGGGGGCATGTGTTATCACCAGAATTTAGCCAGAGCAGGAGATGGGCCGTGATTGAGATGGGCTTAGAGGACATGCATATAAAGTGTCTCTGAATCGGCCTTGTGCGAGAGTTTGGGCTAGATTGCCCGTGTATCTGTATATTATGGTAGATTACGTTTTATGTTTAGAATTAAGAGATAGAGTTTAGTCGTACACAGCTAGGTTTATTACTAAGATAGAAAGTCTACGTACTATAAATATGTACCTAGGGTTATTGAGAAAGGAGGACGATCACGTTCACAACAAACCAATCTAGGCGCATCGCCACCCCTTGTTTCGAGGGTTTCTTCCGGGTAAGCAACATGCTGCCTAGATCGCATCTTGCGATCTAGACAGTATCAGTTTATTCGTTGTTGGTGTTGCTCGTACTGAACCCTTTTTGATGGCGAGCAACACCCTTATCGTGGATGTTTTGGGGCTGACGTCGATACTTTTATGATATGCTTGCTTAGCTATGCTACCCCTCAATATCTAGCTGCCTTTGCACCTATCTTGGGTGTAAGGGCAGCATCTTGCTTAATCTCTATTTAGTAGATCCGATCTCGTTAGAGTTGTTCCTTGTTCTCCAAGGATTGGTTTGATATCCGCATGGTTAGGCCTTGCAAACGGGTTGAATGATCCAGTAGTGCGTAATGGTATGGTTTGCTGATCCTAGAGGGATTGTTCCGGGAATCGACTTCGTGTTGGTTTTTAGGCCTCTTTAGGACTAGTTTTCCATTATCTTTCGTATCTGCCGGGCTCAACTACGCGTAGGATGTTCCGGTTATGCGGTGAAAACCCTAGACTGTCGTAGATTGATTTAACTTTATATTGATAAAGCAGGACCCCCATGTTATCGTAAATCCAACGTGAACCATGGGGTAATCGGCTCTTTGAGCCGATTCACAGGGTAACCTGAGAGCCGATCGGGCTCGTATTTAATGTTTACGTGTCTGCCATGCAGGAAACTAACCGAAGCAATCCATCACCTTCCTGACCAGGTATAGGTCAGGTGGCACGCCCTTGCATTAGCCAGGACGTGTGCCGGAGCTTTGCGGGCCGTCGCCCGAGGGACCAGGGCCCTCCAGCAGTCCTGGGAGCCTCCCGGCTCTCCGTGTTGCTCGTCAGTGCTCGCCGGTGGGTTTTGGCAGGCAACACTCATTCACTAATAGTTCCCGTTTGATATGGATCAGCTGTCTGGCAGCGACGTCGGCAGCGACGACGAGCACCATGACATCAAGACTCGCCAGGTGCTGCGGAGGCTGCAGGTCGGCTAGTACGTCTCCTACTTCGCCAAGGGTGTCTACAGGTGCCCCTTCTGCACTAGGAGGCTCGGCGGCACTGACTTCAACTGCGTCCTCACGCATGCCGAGAACATCGGCAACACCAACCCCAAGGTCGGCGCGTCGGTGAAACCCCACTCCTTCCGCGCCAAGCACATGGCGCTCGGCATGCACCTCCGCAGCATCCAGCGGGTGGAGATCTCCGCCGGGCGCATGCCTCCGCTCAAGCCCAAGGATCCCAAGGAGAGCAACAAGTGGAGGCAGAGGCAGATGGGGTAGGTGGAGTCCTGGACGTGTGCTGCTGCTGCCTCCTCCATTTTGTTGTTGGGATCCCTTTGTTGTTAGCTAGGGATCCCTCGTTGTTATGTTGTTAGTATGATGGTGCTGTGAAGAACCTCGAACCCTACTATGTTTGGCTGCTGAATGCAGCTTATTATCTAGGGAGGGATCCCTATTATCTATCTATATGACCTTGTGAATTTATCGTACATTCCCTGTAGATTTGCTTCTAGATTTAACTACATACATATGGACCAGATGGAGTACTAGATTGGGCTCCCTACTAGATTTGCTGCCATATTGGGCAAACAACGAGGGCCAAAAGGCACAAATAATAATTGAAGAAAGACAGAAATGCAAGCTTCTCTAGATTTGATACTAATTAGGTGAAAAAAGGCAGAGAGAAGGAGGCGGAAAAGGTATTCTTAAAAGGGAAAATGCCAATTTGGGCCGAGAGAGACAAAACCCAGCTCCTGCTCACGTGCAACCAAACGCTATCTCGTCCTGTCCCACGCGGTCCCTTTCTACCAGCCCCACGCGACGCGGGCCCACACGTCAGCACGGAACGGTCAACTAAACGGGAATCCTGCCGTCTGAGCTGCTTCTGCGCGTTTCAAACAAGGACTTGGGAAAAACTGAGGAAAAACTAAGGAGCTGGGGAAAACTGAGCACAACTAAGGACCCGAGGGCACGAAAATAGAAATCCCTATTTCTAAAATCTCGTGGTACTAAAATTTACACATATATTATACCTAGCTAGCTTCTATATAGTGTGCATTGCATGAAGTTAGCAATAATGATGTGTTCACAGATTATCCCATGTAACGCAAGGGTGCAATATAATGACCTCACAAGAGATATGCAATTACGGGCTTGTGGGTGGACATACGAGGATTAAGTGCAAAAAGGGCCAACTAGAACTCGCTTGGAGGTGAAATTTATATGGCACTAAGAACTGTGAAGAATATAAGAGAAATACATCAAGCTACTGCCACAAACCCGTAGTTCAGTGGGGGAGTACTCTCCCTTGATCATGGTGATGATGAAGACATTGGAGAAAGTGGAGTTCCCTCTGGCGGTGATCCCGACGCAGTTCCCCCCTCCAATCTTCTCTGCAGCAGCATCCGTTTTTGTGTTTTTGTGTTTGTGCGGCGCTCTCCTCCCGAGAACTCTTCGGGGCCATATATATAGTAATTTTTAGGTTAAAATACGTCAACGGGCGAAAGAATCAGGGCAATTGGATGATCGACGGCCGAAAGAGGGTGGGTAGCTTTCCCAGCAACGTAGGGCGCGCCACCTTTACACTTTTGGGCCTCAGGCCTCTCCAGGTGTGATTCCAGGCCCCAGGGTGCTTTTCCTGATGAAAAAATAACTTTCCAAAAATCCCAAGTCAATGACTCCATATAGGTCTCTGAAAGTGAAAAATACGCAAAACAGGATTTTCCTGTTCTGCAGAGTTATAAACCATATAAAAGGGATCACTGGTAAATCCCCATAAATCAATGTAAAACATGGTATTATCATCATATATGTTGCAAATATGTGAGAATTCCATATGATAAAGGACAAAACTCATGTATGCATTTTACATGCATCAATATAACGGTCCTCTCATTTTGAAAACAAAACTAGACACAAATAAAATAAGGACGCTTCAAGTTTTAGCGAAAATTCTATGTTGTTCAAAAAACATAGTTTAGAGGTGCTCAAACTAGGAGTTTTGAATGAGTTCAGTGGGGTTTCATGGGCATCCCCAAACTTATGATATTCATCGTACTTGAATCATCTGAGTGTGATATTCCTCCATTCCCTGTGAAAAACTTCAACACAAACTTTTCCGCCCATTCTTTTCTATGGGGTGACATTAGAGGTACAAATAAATCATGCTTGCTACTATTTTACTCAAGAATGAAATTATATCTTCACGAACCATAGAGCACATAATATTCTAATCATTCTAGTATATCAAAAGTTCCAAGTAAAAATATTTTGATACTCTGTCCAGAATTTTTGCTGCAACAAAACTTAATTTTTGGCACGACTTTCACTCCTCAAAAAATTTGGCCAATTTACTTACATATATAGGATATTTTATCAAGATTTTAGGAGTTACCAAAGAAATCAGAAAAAATTGTGCACTAAAAAGTGCATCGCCGAAATCAGCAACTCCATACTATGTTTGCAACTTTAAACATCGAAATGAGTAAAAACTTGATACTTTATTTAAAAACCATAGTGTAAACTAAAAGAAAACTAACATGATGCACCAAGAATGCAAAATAAAAGAAAATATAAAAACATCTCGGGTTGTCTCCCGTAAAGCACTTTCTTTATAGCCATATAGCTAGGCTTACTTAGTTGATTGTAGGAGCAATGATCTTGTAGGAGTGATGCTTCTTGATTCTCTCCTTCTCATTATTATAAATGGTATATGACAACAAGATACCAGGATCCCATGGTGTGATCATACCAATAAATATATTTAACACTTTTAAGCACGTTAGCACACAACATGAAATATGCAACAAGTAGCAACAAAGTCTAACTTTCTTCTTATCCATTGGGATTTTATATATGAATGATCTAGAGCCAATAAGAGGTACCAAAGCATATCTACAGTAGGCAATTGCATTTTATAATTATCATTAGTATATAGAAGGTGCTTATATCCTCCTCTTTTATAATAATTACACTTACTTGCAGGAAAATTTATAGTGTAACTATTTGAATCATGAATCTTAGAGAATTGTGGCATATAAAGAGGATCATTAAATTTGCTGAGGGATTCATGATCATGCTTTCCTCTTTCAAAATAATTATTAGCACCATTTCTAATAATTACATCATGGCTGCAAGAAAATTTATCATATGCATAAGATAGTTGCAAACCATACAAGTATTTCTCAACATAAGAATATTTCTCCTCTATTGTGTAAATAGAAGATTTTAATAATAACATGGGATTCTCATGTGTGAGAGCATTATCACAAACAACAATTTTATCATTTTTATCCTCATATAGCATAGTACTTTCTACGCATGGAGGATTCTCAAGCAAAAATAAGCGATCATCTAGAACATATCCAGTTTTAGACTTATTATCATATATGATGGTGAAGGTGTAATATCCCACTCTTCCCCAAGCTTTGATGGAACTATGGCTTCTTCAATTTCTTCTTTATTTAATAAGCTAGTGTCTTATTGAGTGATGTGGTTTCTCTTATTATATTCAAGAATCGTCTAAGCAATGATTTAGAATAATAGAGACCGCAAAATCACAATCATGAATCACACCACTAATTTCACAGATATCCTCAAGGAAAGTTTTTAATTCAAAGGATGCCATAAAGCTCACAAATTGTTCTACTTCTTCGATCCTATGAACATAAATATAAGTATGATAGGAGGCAATTGTATGTTGTTCATGAGATCTACATTGGAAGTCAAAGTGTTCACCGCAGTAGAAGTTACAAGACCTTTCATAGCGTACAAGCAACTTGGTAGCAACTTTATTTAGAAGTCTTAAGAAACTTTTTAATCGTTTCCTATCACATGATTCTCTATATTTCATAAATGTCATAGCATTTTTATATTCCTATTTCAAAGTGACATTTTTTATCTTGACTAGTAGCCATACCATGAGTATTTTGATATTTTCCATTTTCCATGTTTATGGGTTTTTGAATTTTTATGAAAAGGAACTAACAAGCATAAACTAAAAACAAGCAATCGAAGACTAAAAACAAGACAAATAAAATACGATTTAAAATCTAAAAGAGATAAAAGAGCTCACAATGGTGTTACCTCCCCAAGCTTTGGTGTAGGGAATAACTCTCACGCATCAACCTATGATGTAACTTCTTTCAGTTCCCTAGCAAAGGCGCTAGAAAATGCCTTGATAACGTTAGGACTCCAAGTGCAGAGTGTTGTGTCAGTAGAGTATTTTCCCCACAAGGGTGACTCAAGAGTTTATATCGAACTCTCGGAGAACTGGACAACGAGTATTCTCTTCTCCCTTCTTCTAGCAATCATGCAAGTAAAATAAAAGCCTTGTGTCCCTAACTCCACCGTGTGGTTGTCAAGCACAAGGAATCATGTAAGTAAATAAAAAACAAGTAAAAATAAAACGAGTAAAACTAGACTAAATAAAATAACTTAGTAAAAACTGTAAAGAGGTTGATTATTTTTGGTGTTTTGGATGCAAATAAGAAAAATAAATATTTTTGTATTTTCGGATTAAAATAGAGCAGCAAATAGAGAACAAGATAAAAGCAATATAAAGGTGTTTCTTATGATAAAAAGTGGACCGGGGTTCATGGATTCACTTGACTGTTCTCTCTTTTAAGTTGTAGTGGAAAAATAGTAATTCATCAATAAGATATGACAATGCAAAATAATAATTTGAGTAAGATAAGCATTCATATGAGAATCATGTCCTAAAATAGAGATGATGCAACATATCTCTCTTATACTCCACAAGAAAGGGGAAACTCCATGCCATCTTGTATTAAGAATTAACATAGCATATCAATAATTACTTTGACATGATGCATGTTTGAATATCAAATATGCTACCTTAAACCAATAAGATCATCACTATTTTCATGTGACAAACATAGCACATGCATTCACTTTATCCCTAGTGAGGTAGCAAAAGAATAGACAAATCCATAATAGATCAATTGTCACTATCCAATCACTAAAACCATGCTAGTCCATCTAATACACACATCACTCCACACACGCTTCTTTCATAGATGTTGGATTAGAACAGATACTTAAGAACCGGGTACATAATATACATCTATCAATACATCTTTCACATAATACGATCAGATCTCATAGTACAATATCATAGAATAAGGATCCACCACATAGGTATTACAAATATAGCCATAATCATGTGAGGTAGCTCATATAGCACTAAGAACTATGAAGAACATGAGAAAAATAGATCAAGATACTGCCACAAATCTGTAGTCTAGAGGTGGACTAATCTCTCTTGATCATGGTGATGATGATGAAGACGTTGGAGAAGGTGGAGATCCCTGCACCGGTGATCCCGGTGAAGTTTCCCCCTCCAATCTTCTCTGCCATAGCCTTCATTTTCGTGTTATTGTCTTCCTGCAGTGCTCTCCTCCCGAGAACTCTGCGGGGCCATATATATATAGTGATTTTTAGGTCAAAATACGTCGGTGGGAAAAAAGATCATGCGATTTGGACGATCGACGACCAAAAGAGTGCAGGTGGCGCGTCCTACATATTTCGGTGTGCCACCTGGTCTCTTTTGGGCCTCAGGCCCATCCAGGTGTGCTTCCAGGTCCCTGGGTGCTTCTACTGATGAAAAAATGACGCTCCAAAAATCTCGTGTCAAGTTGACTCCGTATAGATCTCTGAAAGTGAAAAATACAAAAATAGGGTTTTCCTGTTCAGAGGAGTTATAAACCAAATAAAGGGGATCATTGGTAAATCCCCATAAATCAATGTAAAATATGGTATTATCATCATATATGTTGCAAATATGTTAGAATTCAATATGATAAAGGAAAAGTTCATGTATACATTTTACATGCATCACTAAGAACATGGTTTGTCATCTTCATATCCCTCAAGACGGCTTGGTTGGACTATGCGTTGGAGCAAGTGGTGGCGTCACCGCCTTCGAGTACAAGACGGATTTGAATGACCGCATCTCCTTCATAGGTGAAGGGTGGAAGAATTTAATCCAAACCGAGCATCTATAGACTGATCAAATCATATTCATCACTCGAAGGACTACGTGCAGGCACCTGCAGATGATGTTCCTTATCGACGTCATCAATGATTTGGCGCCGTTGGGGTCAGAGTAGTACTCGGACTCGGAGGAGTGATACTCATAGGAGTATGTGTAGTGACTTCATAAACTTGTTGCTAGTTCGTGGACCAAAATGTTAGTTGTATTGTGCAGAGTAAACTAGTTATTCTCTCCCTCCATAAAATGACGACGTGGGCTTAGCCCAGTGGTTGGGGTCGCAGTGGTGCACCCCAACGACCGGAGTTCGATTCCTGTCAGGGACGAATTTCGGAATTGTCACGCCAAGTCCCGCTTCTACTATATCAAAAAGTGTCTAGTTCCTCCTAGACACGGTTTCATCTTTTTTTTCTCCCTCCATAAAAGGATGTCGACCTTTTAAACAGATAACATGTTTCTATAATTCAAACCAACAAACTTTCCTTAAAAAATATTAGCAATTAAATTTAAGTAGTAAATACACTATTAGAGACGGTTATAAATAATACCCATTTCAGGACCAAAGACGAGTGATAGGTTTTCAATCTTTTTTGGCCTTGTTAGAGACGGTTTAAATTATGACGCGTCTAAGACAAATACCTGGCAAAAATCCAAAATTGTTTGGATAAAATTGATGAGCGGTTCCACTTCTCCTTCATCCGTCGCCACATGTCCAAAATATCAGAGCCACCGACCCCCCCCCCACCCCACCCCACCGCTGGTCCCCTGTCACTCCTCTCGGCCGGTTTGTTGCCGGTCGTCTTTGCCGGTTTGTTGATGCTCCTCCTCGCCTCTCTCCACCCCTCCTGTCCAGGTCTATGAACGAACCCCAAAAACCATAATGCACGCAGTGCTTCCATATGGTTCCTAACTCAAGCAATCATACTAGCCAGGATATATAGAGAAGAGGCAAAATCCAAAAGTTAAATCTCAAATCTAGAAATATTGCTTGCATCTCAAATAATGCATCGTTTTAGCTTGCACATCATCTTTCAGTTAATTTGTTGATTAACTGCAAATCAGAGGTTCACCGAAACGATAAGGGCATATTCAAAGAACTGGCTGATTAACTAGTACCAATTTACATAGGTTTCTTTCCCATATAGAAGTTGCTAGAAATTGTGACTTCAAATCCACACATTATCTAGCAATTATCTAACAAGTATATGTGCTCAAATTGTTTATATGTATGGATATGATTAATGTAAGATAGCAAGAAATGTGTTTCTCTTTTCTAGTCTCTCTTGCTTCCTATATTAAGATTGCGTTTAACTTTAGATAATGATAAACAGTTTCTCTATCGATCTATTTAGCAGATGGGAACCTCCTATGATGATGCAATAACTCTCTCTAGCGAGGACAGTGAATTTTGAAGCTACAAGAATCATGATTCCATGTCATCACATGAAAAACCCGGTAATGTGAAGCTTTTGCTTAGAGGTACGAAGAACATGAAAATGTGAACTATTTTATATATATAGTATAATAATATGTAGTAGTATAAGATTATGTCTCCTTTTCGGTTTCCATGAAAGAGATCAAGGAAAGCTGCATCTTATGGGTTGAGACCCTTCCAGGCGATGATTAATGCAATGCTAAATGTTAGCTAGAGTACTAATTATTCTAGACGGCTAGTTTGATGCATTGCGGTATCTATGGATTTCCATAAAGTTTGAGGGAAAGCTGCATCTTATGTTGAGACCCTTCCAAGCGATGATTAATGCAATTCTAAGTGTTAGGTAGAGTACTAATTATGCTAGAGTGCTAGTTTGATGTATGCATTTCTAGTTTGATGTGTTTATGGATTTCCCCAACTATATTCATGGCTAGTATATTGTTAGCCATGGCTACTTCAGCTAATCAGTGTATAATTTTTTACGGTTATGACTGTGTTTAAATTATACTGATTCTTATTTAGTTACAATGTTTTAAAAGAATTTTGACGCGATCTGGAATAATATACGTCTCAGACGAAGAAAGTGCTCCAAGCGGTTTGGAATAATAGACGTATCAATTCAACAAAGTATTGCAGACGGTCTTGAATAATAGTTGTCTGAGGACAACATCATATTTGAGAGCGTTTGTTATTACTGCGCATCTGAGGATGATGTTGTTTGAGCCAGAACTAGAACCGTCTTAGGGTAGCACGCTGGTAGAGACCGACGCTTTGAGCCAGATACAAGAACCGTCTGGGGCCTATAGACGATAACCCCTCTAAGTAACCGTGAGAATCGGGTTGAGAGAGAGGTAAGAAGAAGAAATATTGGGTGAGAGACTGGATGAGGAAGAAGAGAGAGGCTTGTGAGAAAGGAAGGATGAGGAAGAAGAGAGAAACATGTGAGAGGATGTGTGCCTTGCTTCGATCAATATATAAGAATGCAGAATCAAGAGCACATTGATCTTGTGCTTCTTTATAGATGTTAGGAGCCATTGGATCGTACAATTGGATCTAGGGCTCCCCAGTATACCCGTGACACACCACTATTACGGTGTGCTAAGGTAAGTTTAGCCCATTTTGACTTTTTTCAGCGAAATCTAAAACCTCTGAAAACTCTATTTTTCCTTTAGAATTTGAGAAAAAATGGTAAAGATCCAAATGTAAGTTTTTTCTCTAGATGGTTTTTCATATTTTTTTCATCCAACATCGTATGCAAAATCTGCAACCATTTTACTGAAACATGGCCACTTTTTGCAAAATATGTCGAAATTCTTGTTTGTTATTTTTCCTAACAACTGACGTAACATAACCGCGTCTCAAAGGATTTCAAAATTTGATCTTTTATCATTTTCTTTTATTTTCGAAATCTGAAAAGGCTCTATGCTATGAGCTATTTCTTCTTAATTAAAATACCACAGGGTTCCTCAACTGGTACTCGTTTTAGAGACCTGAGTGTGTAACCAGCCTACTCGATCCGAGTCTTAAAGAGGGCCAAATTAAATAAGATGTTATCTGCGTATAAATTTACTGCTGGAGATGTCTCATCTATATAACAACATATAGTCAAGGGAGAAAATATTCCCCGTTGGACAACGCTCACCAAGAAAATGTAGAAGAGTCAAACTTGGTCTTATTTGGATTTGGCACTCGAACTAAGCATTGACCACCCGTGATAGAAAAACCTATCAGCTACCCAATTCAGCAACGAAATAAACCACACAAAGAACGAACCTTCAGATGACCTGCATATGCTGTTCACTCTCAACCTCTCGGGTTCAATACAAATTCAGATACTCACAAATTTGAATCACACAGATCCACCAATCCACAATTTAGATTCATCACACATAAAAAGGAATGGAGAAAATCATTGCTAGTATCACCTGCTCCGTCAACTTATTTCCGAAATTGAAGTCCGAGAAAGAATAGAACACATCAATCTTAAACTCGGAGACCTTCTTTCTTCAGTAGTTGGATTTGATCAATATACCTACCAAAGATGGCATGGCTCGGCACCACCGGGAGCACATCCACATGCTACGGCAACGAAGGCGTGCAGGGCCGGCTCTATATTTTGCGGGGCCCTAGGGCGACATGACGATATAGGCCCCTAAGACTAATATATATAAGCATGCATATCGATATATGTGTGTCCAGTTTTTCTTGCAAAATATGTTAAAATAACAACTAAAGAATTTCAGGCGCTGACATCAAATCATTAGGTAAGTTACTCGCAACACTTATAACTTGGAGAAAAAATCATCACGATCAACATCAGACAACTCTTTATTAGTAAAAGGTTTTGCAAAAATAGTGCAAGATTTTCTTTTATTTATTCCTCTTTGTTATACAGTAAGTTGCTTCGCTCGTTATTTTTCATTCGTTCTCGCAGTTTATGTTTCAGCATTGTCTCACCAAGAATTATAAAGAAATTAAATGAATCTTTCACAATGTTTATACAGGAACACACGAAATTTCCGATCACTAAACTAGTAAAAATAATTACAGATTACGGTACAGAAAAGGTGGAGAGTATTACCTGAGCAGCAGGAGAGCTCGTGGCAGCTGCCAACTACGTTCTGCCTCGGGAGAATTACGGCTAGAATCAGGCAGATTAGAGGAGACGAGGCAGATCTCCACTGCGTTATGCCGATTTGCTGTCTGATCTGTGGATCTCCACACCCATCTGGGACAGGGAGTCCAGGCGTCAAGCGACTAGGCGAGGCGAATAGGCAATTGAGACAGTATGGAAGAAGAGCAGGGAGACGAAGTCAATCGGTGCGTTCTGCGTCGGTTCCCCTCCTGATCACTAGGCAGGCCTGGCTGCTCGTTTCCTTCCATCGGCTGAGCCTTTTGCCCTTTTCAAGATTTTCTTTGGCCCGACAAGAAGAGAAGGTATAGAGGATAGATGCAGGGATGGGCCCCCTTAGGCGTGGGCCCCTGGGCGTTGCCCATGGTCGCCTAGGGCCAGAACCGCGTGGGCACTGATTATCGTGAAAGCAAGTAGAACGGAATGCCTGCTGGTGTGCAGAATATGATAATCTTCCTCCATCCCGCCTCTTTGTTCCCTACGGCGGCAGCGCAGAATCGTTCCCAATTTTGGTTCAGCGGTCCGATTCAAATGGTTCTGGGTTATCTGAAACAATTCGTATGTACAGGTCCCGCAGCCTCCAGCGGGGCCACCTAAACAGACTGACCCATCCGTCACGATCCATCGGCCTACCAAATTTAGGAACGCAAATTCTATTTCTCTGTCGACCTTGGTTATGGCTTACAGCAAGGTCGCGCCGCTCTCCGCTCGATGGACATCGGACGACCCGCGCGTGTCGAGGGCTCGAGGCTGATGCGAGTACGCGAAGGTCAGACGAGGACAGAGATAGCAGACGTCAGCCATTTCTCCCCCAAATCCGCCCATCTCCATCTTCGTCGCCAGAGATCCGGGACGCTCGCCGCCGCCATGCAGTCCATGGCGCTCACCTTTCCCTCCCTTCCCACCGCCACCCCAGCCCCTGCATCCGTCCGCCGCCTTGCCACACGCGTCTGCGCCGCAGCCGCCGACGAGCCCAAGCTCAACAAGTACATCGTGTGTATCACGGAGCCCATGTCACAAGAGGCATCACAGGGCGTGCTCTACAGCATCGGCCTCAACAACATCGACCTCCGCATCCGCAAGCCGCAGGTCGGGTCTCCTCCGTCTGGTACGAGTGGAATATCTGCTCCACCTCGCAGATGCCGTCCATGAAGGAGTTCGTGACGCCGGCATGGTTACCTTCCGGTTCAACAACTGGCCAGATCCTCGCGACGACGTCCACATTTCTAGCGTCACGGGTCACATCCACGCGACGCCGGTCACATCCACTCGTCGCCGGCCACATCCTCGGCGGTCGGCTGCTACATCCCTCTTGTAAGGTGTGTATGCTCTAACCCGAGTAACATCCTCGTCGGCTTTATGTGTTAGATCTGAACTGATACTAACAATTGTTCTTCATGGGATGTGTTTTGGCTGTGGAACATCTATGAAATACGAGGATGTTACAGGGTTGAAGCATACATACCTCACTAGTAAATTACTGACATCTAAACTAGTGACATCTAGATTACTGTAACATCTGGCTGGCTGTGTAACATCAGGTAAATTTCATCTAGATTAGGCTCGCTGTGTAACATCTGGCAAATTAGTGACATCTAGATTAGTGTCTTTATCGAAAAAAAAAATCTAGATTAGTGTAACCTCCAATATGCTCCTTTTAGGTCTTACAGACTCTCCAATATGTGTACACATCAGAGGCGTCCCATCGCTTGGAATTAGATAGATGCAACAAGCAACATGCTCTGAAAACTTCCATCTGGTGCTCGATCTGGTTCTCTAGAGTCTTAAACAATGGTCTGGTACTATTACCATTGTGGTCTATCTGAAATCTTAGAAGTGTTGGACGGTTGAGCTTAAATGGCCTCTGGTGCTCATGCTGTCATTGATGGGTGCTGCTCTGTATCAGATAGTCAGTACAATTTCCATTAAAAACAGGCAAATACAACACAATATGTGTCTTTTTTCACATCTAAATCTGGAGCATCCGGTAGCTGGGCGCCGAGTAGAGACACATCTCTGGAAACGAAGGCATGCATGCACCTCAATCCTGACCTCCAACCAGTTGCACCCGGGCTCCTTCCTCACACCGGTGTAGTCCATATGTCGCCTCACCACACCGACGTTGTGCCAATAACCGCGCTTCGCGTGGATGCCCAGGCCAACATCAGCACCACCATTTAAGTCTTTCTAGTCGCACGTTGCTTTCTACCACTTTGCACCCGTCAATAACCCTCGTGCTTCGCGTGAGGGTTTGAGATTGGGATGTGACAGCATAGAGACATATGAGTTTTTTTATGCTCAACAAAAAATTGACAGAGCACCAGGAATGAATCAAATACGGTCCTTGATGTAACTTATCAAAAACAGTGTGTAGATGTTACTGCGGAATATGTACCTGTGATGGACGGATGTTGTTCCCATAACTAGATCTTGGATGTTTTATACTTTCTGTTTTGAAGGATGTAAACTAATTATGGAAAAGAGCGAGCGGTGGGGGATTTCATGCCGATGGCTCCTTCCCGTGCGTGTATCGATGGCTCTGTCCCACATGCAACTAGCTATGGTCCCAACCACATCTATTTACGGAAAGATTCTCCATACGGTGAAGGGAAGTTTTTCTGACCTCACTGTAAGGTAAAAACAAGATCGACCTCGTTGTAGTCAGGCCCTAATCAATATGCTTAGTCGGCCAGCCGGAAAACAGTTGTTTTGTTTAAATCAAATAACATTGGCCACCATATTAGAAGCTATATGTGTGCTATAGATTTTGATTTTGGTCAGCGGTCAGTACTAATAGGCTACACTCCGGTACTGTCAAGAGACGTTTGAGTTGTTGTAATATGAATAACCAACTGAACTGAAGATTCTAGCTTAGAACATGCACCGGTTTCTGTTGCTGTACTAGATGGTACTTCATGCTATTTTTTCTAGGTGTAATCTTTTTAGATGGGAGTTATCTAGCTCGTAACTGTTAATTATTTAGGGCATTGGATGAGAGTTTTTCAGATGCAGCATGTAGTCTAGGTGTCATCTACTAGATGGTACTCATGCTAAAATTTCTAGATTTAATATTCTTTTAGATTGGAGTTTCTCTGGCAAGTAAATGTAACTGATGCAAATTTTACTTATGGACAACCATCTTAGCACCCCCAAGATAGAATTGAAATAGTGTGAGTTCCATCCAAAAAAATTTCAGATGGAATCTTTCTGTACATGTAACCTATTCTTTTTAGATTTTTCTTCATTTGTTGCCCTTTTGCTGATGAACAATCAACTAAGCATCCCCACGCTGGAACGGTAGTAGTTCAGCAGGTTCAAATTTCTCCAATGCATGCAATTTTGATAGAAGGCAACAAATTTTTGCTAGGTGGGACGATGCAACTTTAATAGACAGAAATTAGTTCCTGGTTGTACATGTAATAATTCAGATTTTTTTAGGGAGGCTGGGAGAGTCGCGTCTCGCCGCCGTGCTCAAGAAGCTATCACAACGGCTCTCCTGGACATCCGTCCTTTGCACCTTCGGCATCGGTGGGGATCCAGATCGGTGTGGTGCTCGTGTGGTGAGGGATCTCTAGCAGTTGCACGAGGTAACGCTGCACTGCACTCCTGTTGTCGAATTTTGTTTATTCTCATGTTTTACATCAGGTTGTGCTGGGCGTGGCTATATTGGCGTCTGGCTGACTGATTTTGTTTTATTCTTATGTAAGATTTTGGGACCAATTACCTCGTGCTGTTTGGGGTGGATGTATCGGGGATTCTGATCTCAAGGGTGACTAATTTTGTGCACGCATCAAATATAGGTTAGCACACCAAAGCTTCCACTTTAGACCCCCTGTCTAAATGTTGCGCATATGTGTCATGTGTCCCCCTTGTTTTCATTACATGTAATATAGGATTCTACATGAACTCACCAGGATGTTAGTTAAATTTCCGCGGCGTAACCCACCCTGGGCGGTAGTTAATTTTCATCACAACGTAATTAACCATGGATGTTAGTTAAACTACCGTGGCACAACTCACCCTGGGTGCTAGTTCGTTTTTATTGCAGCCTAACTAACCGAAGATGTTAGTTAAACTTCCGCGACGTAACTCGCCTGGGTGGCAGTTCCTTTTTATCGCGGCGTAACTAACTGGAGATGTTTGTTAAACTACCGTGTTGTAAAATCACCGGGATGGTAGTTCTTTTTTATTGTCGATGTAACTCAGCTGGGTGTTAGTTAAATTACCATGAGCGCTAACTTACCTAGGATGGTAGTTCATTTTCGACGTATATATCTTACAGGGAAATGAAAGGCATACACATGCATGCACCGCACACCGGGATGTAACAAAAAGAAGGGCATACATCAGGTGCATAGTTGCTGGGTTCGTTACATTCCAGGACTAAAGAACTTGGTATATGATGTCCAGTTTTTAAATTTCAAGTTTGGTACAAGGATGCATACACATACATGCACCTGGGATGTAACACAAAGAGTGGAATATTTGATTTTTCCTAAATATCCATGTAATTGCAATGCTCCCTGTCCCACTCAAGCCCCCCCACACAGACCGTGATGGAACTTCTGATGGCGGCGCATTGGGATGGCAACGAAGCACGGAGGAAGTTGTTGAGGCGGTGCGGATCAGAAGCCTGTAGATCAGGTTGGCCTGGAGCTAGTTGTCCAGCAACACCTCGCCACCGCATCTGGACGCCTTGGCCATGATGCCCTGGACGGTTGGGCGGCGCTAAGCCAATGTTGAAGAGCTCCAAGTCGCCCTCCGTTTCTGCAGCAGTAGAGAGCTTCTTATGGCAAAGTTTTTCTTTTTGGAGGATGACAATTAGAACACAAATCTGGATTTTTTTATACCAGTAACTGTTCATTTATATAATTTTTGCTGAACTGACTCTGTATTTTATCGAGAGGATGTAATTTTTAAGCTGGGATCTGCAGTGTTTAAGTTACATGTATTTTATTGTCTAAAAGGATCTGCAGCTATTTAAGTTACATGTAACATGTAATTTTTAAGCTGGGATCTGCAATGTTTAAGTTACATGTATTTTATTGTCTAAAAGGATCTGCAACTATTTAAGTTACATGTAATGTAACATGTAATTTTTAAGCTGGGATCTGCAGTGTTTAAGTTACATGTATTTTATTGTCTAAAAGGATCTGTAGCTATTTAAGTTAAATGTACTCCGTAATTTGATGTCCAAAATAACTTCTTTAGGATCCGATGTTGGGGCAATAGTGGTGGCTGCTTTTGGGGTCAACGTAATCATGCCAGCACGCACGACGCGCGAGCTGTACGCCTAATTTACGGAAAGTACTCTTACCAAAAGAGGAAAGAGCAACCTGGTCGGATTGACCTCGTTGTAAAGCTAGATCAAGGTCGACCTTGATGTAGCAAAGCCCCTTTAGGAAACCGATGCGTCGGCGTAGACAACCCGAGTGTTCAGCCACGTGTGACGCTGGCTCGCTTGTAAACGACCCGACAGCAGAAGGCTAACCGGTGGTAGGGTTTAGCCATCAAGGCCATTGCTGACCACTGCATCCACCGCCTCAACTCCTACACCGGCATTAATGGTCAGCGATACTTAAACCACCACAGTGCCCGCCTTTACTCCCCCACTCCCACGGCTGCCACCATTGACACTCATCCACGATCTCGCCACGATGAAGCTCCCAAAGTGGATGAAGAAACCGCCAACGACCATGAGGCTGGGTCCTCGTCTGGCCGCCGGCGCCGTCAGGATTCTCCGCCTCGGCGCAACCCTACGTGCGACCGTCTGCTTGCCCCACCCCTGCAGCCGGCGCAGTTTATCGGTCCACAGGTGGCGGCAGCGGCACCGGCTCCTCCTCCGCAGCAACCAGCGATACGTGTCGGTGCTGGAGGCGCAACGTTGGTGGGTGCAGGGCGACCCCTGCTACCACCGCAATGTCTCACTGCCACATGGGTTTCATCTGAACAGGGATGCTCCCTATTCCTCCTCCGCCCACGGGCCGGCGAGTGTTGCGCCGGTATGGGACCGCTGGCAACTAGGGTGCCATGGACCTATGGTTGCTGGGCCCATAGTGGCTACTCGGAAGCAATCACTCGGGGAGGCTAGTCCTGAGTGAGGCTCCACGAGGCGTAAAACCCTCATGGGGACACACGGCTGGAGCGGAAGATCGGCTCGGGGAGGAACTTCCTCGCGGTCCCCAGGCCACCAACCTCTCCGAGTCAGAGAGCCCCTTGGGAGACGATAAGAGTAACCAAGGGACCACCGGATGCCACCTTCGCGGGCCTCGCCAGCAAGGACGAGGAGCGGGATCCAAAAGCTACAAGACAAGCCGGACAGGCGTCGCGTACGTCATAGCTGAGCTCAAAAGCTCCCTCCCGAGGAGGCGAGATGCCTTTGTCACTTTGGTACTAAAGCGGGCTCGACAAGGACTGGAGCACCAAGACCCAGTCCTTGCCACTTTGGTGCAAGGCCGGGTGGACGGCACAAACGACCAGAAGAGACGTCATCAGCAACCTCAGCACCTGCCATGGACCGACGCTTGAATCGACCATGGACTAGGTCTATCCTGTAAAGTGCGAGGGCACTTCCCGCCCTCAATATAGATATGTGGAAACCCTTCCCCCTCAAGATATTTCGGTGGAAGAGGACCAGCTCCCCTATATAAGGGCTAGCCTTGCTAGCTAGGAGGGGACGATCCATAGTGATCGCAAACCCTAGATACATGTAAAGTCATCTTCTTCATCGAGACCTGCAATACATCCACCAAGGCAGGACGTAGGGTTTTACCTCTTCGAGGGCCCTGAACTTGGCTAATTACTGTGCCACTATCTGCAGTGTTACCGTCGGGACGGCGACGACGAGCTCTTGAGTGCCCTGTGTTCGAACCTCTCGGGTTCAGTGACACTTGTGTTCCTTCGAGGACACGAATCTTCGGCATTTGGCACGCCAGGTAGGGGACTTAGTCCATCATCGTTCTTCTCCGACAGCCTTCGGCTATGTCTTCATGGCCAACCCGGCGGAATCCGCTGCGCCGGCTGACCGTCACCGAGAGCTGGTCGTTGAGACTGCTCTAAGGCTGACGCAGGAGCTGCTCCAGCTCCACCCGGAAGGGACGAGCTCCGACCAGTGGCTGGCCATCATCTTCGAGCTCGCTCACACGATGGCCGAAGTTGCAACAGGCGTTGGGGGCTCGGCAGGTGCTACAACGAAAGGCACTCCAGCTGCGGAGCAGCCCTTCTTGCCCCTCGCCCGAGGGCGATTCAAGGTGAAGCATGGTGGCGTCGGGCACGCCAAGCACTCAGGCAGCAAAAGGAAAAACGTCTCCACCTCAACGGAACAACCAGAGCACACCTTGATGTCTACACACGCTTCTATTCATGTAGACAGTGTTGGGCCTCCAAGAGCAGAGGTTTGTAGAACAGCAGCAAGTTTCCCTTAAGTGAATCACCCAAGGTTTATCGAACTCAGGGAGGTAGAGGTCAAAGGTATCCCTCTCAAGCAACCCTGCAATTAAGATACAAGAAGTCTCTTGTGTCCCCAACACACCTAATACACTTGTCAGATGTATAGGTGCACTAGTTCGGCGAAGAGATAGTGAAATACAAGTAATATGGATGATTATAAGCAGTAATTTCAATCTGAAATAAAAATGGCAGCAAGCGAACATGTAGCAGAACTTGTTGGAAACGGTGTTTCAATGCTTAGAAACAAGGCCTAGGGATCATACTTTCACTAGTGGACACTCTCAACAATGATCACATAATTGAATAAATAAATGCTACTCTCAAACACTCTCTTGTTGGATAACAAACACCATTCATTGTGTAGGGCTGCAAAAGCACACCTCAAGCCGGAGTAAACAAGATCCACAACTTCATAAAGGAATCACACACGATGCACACACTGTTGCCATCACACCGTGGAGAGTGAATCCGGAGTTCATATTAAAGTAACCTCTAGAGTGCATAATAGACAAGAGTAACATCTACATATTCAACTAGATTACAAAGCTCATGATCACATAAAGATCACATCATGGGAGAGAGAGATGAACCACATAGATACCGGTAGAGCCCTCAGCCTCGGGGGAGAAGTACTCCCTCCTCATCATGGAAGTCAGCAGCGGCGATGAAGATGGCGGTGGTGTCGATGGAGATGACTCCGGGGGCAATTCCCCGTCCCGGAGGCGTGCCGGAACAGAGACTTCTGTCCCCCGAAACTTGTCTTCGCGATGGCGGCGGCTGATGTCTACGCACGCTTCTATTCCTGTAGACAGTGTTGGGCCTCCAAGAGCAGAGGTTTGTAGAACAGCAGCAAGTTTCCCTTAAGTGAATCACCCAAGGTTTATCGAACTCGGGGAGGAAGAGGTCAAAGATATCCCTCTCAAGCAACCCTGCAATCACGATACAAGAAGTCTCTTGTGTCCCCAACACACCTAATACACTTGTCAGATGTATAGGTGCACTAGTTCGGCGAAGAGATAGTAAAACACAGGTGGTTCAAAGCTTGTCAGATATATACATGTTGTCAGATATATACATGTTGAAGTTGAAAGCAACCGCTGAAACTTATATCTTCCTTTGTGTTGCTTCAAAGCTTTCTACTAAGAATTTATTGCTTTATGAGTAACTCTTATGCAAGTCTTATTGATGCTTGTCTTGAAAGTATTATTCATGAAAAGTCTTTGCTATATGATTCAGTTGTTTATTCATTGTCTTTACCATTGCTTCGAATCGCTGCATTCATCTCATATGCTCTACAATAGTATTGATCAAGATTATGATAGCATGTCACTTAAGAAATTATCTTTGTTATCGTTCACCTACTCGAGGGCGAGTAGGAACTAAGCTTGGGGATGCTTGATACGTCTCAAACGTATCTATAATTTCTTATGTTCCATGCTACTTTTATGATGATACTCACATGTTTTATACACATTATATGTCATTATTATGCGTTTTCCGGAACTAACCTATTAATGAGATGTCGAAGTGCCAGTTGTTGTTTTCTGCTGTTTTTGGTTTCAGAAATCCTAGAAAGGAAATATTCTCGGAATCGGACGAAATCAACGCCCAACATCTTATTTTTCCCGGAAGCTTCCGGAACACCGGAGAGGGACCAGAGGGGAGGCCCAGGGCCACCACACATGGTGGCGGCGCAGCCCAAGGGGGGGCACGCCCCCTAGTGTGTGGGTCCCCGTGGCCCCTCCGACTCCGCCTCTTCGCCTATAAGATGCCTCGTGACCTAAATCTTCGACACAGATTGACGAAACACCAGAAAACCTTCCAGAGCCGCCGCCATCGCGAAACTCCAATTCGAGGTGCAAAAGTCTCTGTTCCGGCACCCTGCCGGGACGGGGAATTGCCCCGGAAGGCATCTCCATCGACACCACCGCCATCTCCATCGACGCTGCTGTCTCCCATGATGAGGAGGGATTAGTTCTCCCCCGAGGCTGAGGGCTCTACCGTAGCTATGTGGTTCATCTCTCCCTTTGTGATCTAGTTGAATATCATCTATGTGCTACTCTAGTGATGTTATTAAAGTAGTCTATTCCTCCTCCATGATGTAATGTTGCCAGTGTGTGCATCATGAAGTACTTGGTATAAGCTATGATTGTGATCTCTTGTAGATTATGAAGTTAACTATTACTATGATAGTATTGATGTGATCTATTCCCCCTTTCATAGCTGATGTTGACGAGTGTGCATGCTATGTTAGTACTCGGTATAATTGCGTTGGTCTATCATGCACTCTAAGGTTATTTAAATATGAACATCGAATGTTGTGGAGCTTGTTAACTCCGGCATTGAGGTGCTCTTGTAGCCCTACACAATGAATGGTGTTTGTATTCCAACAAGAGAGTGTAGAGAAAGTAGTATTTGTTTATTCGGTTATGTGATCAATGTTGAGAGTGTCCACTAGTGAAAGTATGATCTCTAGGCCTTGTTTCTAAGCATCGAAACTCCGTTTATTTACTGTTCTATTGCATGTTTACTCGCTGCCATATTTTATTCAGATTGCTATTACCACTCATATACATCCATACTACTTGTATTTCACTATCTCTTCGCCGAACTAGTGCACCTATACATCCGACAAGTGTATTAGGTGTGTTGGGGACACAAGAGACTTCTTGTATCGTGATTGCGGGGTTGCTTGAGAGGGATATCTTTGACCTCTACCTCCCCGAGTTCGATAAACCTTGGGTGATTCACTTAAGGGAAACTTGTTGCTATTCTACAAACCTCTCGCTCTTGGAGGCCCAACACCTGTCTACAGGAATAGAAGCGTGCGTAGACATCAAGCTATTTTCACGGCGCCGTTGCCGGGGAGGTAAGGTAAAAGGTATTCACATCCTCCGACTACTAAGCTATCTCCTAGTCTTGTTGCCGGTGTGTGAGTGCTCGAAGCTATTTCCTTTAGATCCTGCAATTGCATCGTTTTGTTTCTTGTTAAACACTTGTAAGGCATAATGGAAAACAACTGTGAGCTTTTTAAACTATTTCCTGAGTTAAGACATGGATTGTTTGATGCGAAAATTAAAAAACCTATGGAACCGTATTTGCATGCTAGTAGTAATATTAGTATGAACGCTTTGAACACCATTGTTGATAATGATATAGAAAGTTGTAAGCTTGGGGAAGCTGGTTTTCATGAGCATGATATTTTTAGTCCCCCAAGCATTGAGGAGAAAATTTTCTTTGATGATACTTTGCCTCCTATTTATGATGATTATAATGATAGTGGTCTTCTGGTGCCGCCTACTATGGAGGATAAATTTAATTATGATTACAATATGCCTCCTTTATTTGATGATAGCTACTTTGTTGAATTTGCTCCCACTACAATTAATAAGAATGACTATGCTTACGTTGGGAGTAGTAATAATTTTATGCATGAGACTCATGATAAGAATGTTTCATTTGATAGTTATATTGTTGAGTTTGTTCATGATGCTACTGAAAATCATTATGAGAGAGGAAAATATGGTTGTAGAAGTTTTCATGTTACTAAAACACCTCTCTATATGCTGAAAATCTTGAAGTTGCGCTTGTCTAGTTTTCATATGCTTGTTGCATTATGCCTAGATGACTTGTTTATTTACAAGATTCCTTTTCATAGTAAGTGGGTTAGGCTTAAATTTGTTTTGAATTTGCTTCTTGATGCTCTCTTTTGCTTCAACTCTTATTTTTTGGGAGTGCATCATTAAAACTGCTGATCCCATCTTAATGGCTATAAAGAAAGCACTTCTTGGGAGATAACCCATGTTTTTATTTTACTACAGCAATTTTGTTTTATATTTGAGTCTTGGAAGTTGTTACTACTGTAGCAACCTCTCCTTATATTTATTTTATTGCATTGTTGTACCAAGTGAAGTCTTTGATAGTAAAGTCAATACTAGATTTGGATTACTGCGCAGAAACAGATTTCTTGCTGTCACGAATTTAAATAGGCCTCTCTGTAGGTAACTCAGAAAAATCTGCCAATTTACGTGCGTGATCCTCAGATATGTACGCAACTTTCATTAAATTTGGGCATTTTCATCTGAGCAAGTTAAGTGCCTCAAAAAAATTCGTCTTTACGGACTGTTCTGTTTTGACAGATTCTGCCTTTTATTTTGCATTGCCTCTTTTGTTGTGTTGGATGGATTTCTTTGTTCCATTAACTTTCAGTAGCTTTGTGCAATGTCCAGAAGTGTTAAGAATGATTATGTCACCTCTGAACATGTGAATTTTTGATTATGCACTAACCCTCTAATGAGTTTGTTTTGAGTTCGGTGTGGAGGAAGTTTTCAAGGGTCTAGAGAGGAGGATGATATAATGTGATCAAGGAGAGTGAAATCTCTAAGCTTGGGGATGCCCCCGTGGTTCATCCCTGGATATTTTAAGAAGACTCAAGCATCTAAGCTTGGGGATGCCCAAGGCATCCCTTCTTCATCGACAAATTATCAGGTCACCTCTAGTGAAACTATATTTTTATTCCGTCACATCTTATGTACTTTACTTGGAGCGTCTGTGTGCTTTTATTTTGTTATTTTCATTCTCTGAATAAATTCATGCTTGTGTGGGAGAGAGACACGCTCCGCTGTTGCATATGAACACATATGTTCTTAGCTTTATCCTTAATGTTCATGGCAAAGGGTGAACTACTTCATTCATTGTTATATGGTTGGAAACAGAAAATGCTGCATGTGGTAATTGGTATAATGTCTTGAATAATTTGATACTGGGCAATTTTTGTGCTCATATAGATCATGTTTAAGCTCTTGCATCATGTACTTTGCACCCATTAATGAAGAACTACATAGAGCTTGTTAAAATTTAGTTTGCATGATTGGTCTCTAGAGTCTAGATATTTTCTGGTTAAGGTGTTTGAACAACAAGGAGACGATGTAAAGTCTTATAATGCTTACAATATGTTCATATGTGAGCTTTGCTGCACCACTTTATACTTGAGTTTGCTTCAAACAACCTTGCTAGCCTAGCCTTGTATTGAGAGGAATTCTTCTCGTGCATCCAAAATCCTTGAGCCAAAAACTACGCCATTTGTGTCCACCATACCTACCTACTACATGGTATTTTTCTGCCATTCCAAAGTAAATTGCTTGAGTGCTACCTTTAAAATTTCATTCCTTGTCTTTGCAATATATAGCTCATGGGAAAAATAGCTTAAAAACTATTGTGGTGAAGAATATGTAGCTATGTATCTTATTTTTTATAAGTTGCTTGTTGAGCGGTAACCATGTTTCTGGGGACGCCATCAACTATTTTACCTTTGTTGAATATCATGTGAGTTTCTATGCATGTTCGTCTTGTCTGAAGTAAGGGCGATTTTCATGATCAAATGGTTTGAGTATGCATATTGTTAGAGAAGAACATTGGGCCGCTAACTAAAGCCATGATTCATGGTGGAAGTTTCAGTTTGGACAATTAATCCTCAATCTCTTATGAGAATATTATCTGTTGTTGAATGCTTACGCATTAAAGAGGAGTCCATTATCTGTTGTCTATGTTGTCCCGGTATGGATGTCTAAGTTGAGAATAATCAAAAGCGAGAAATCCAATGCGAACTTTCTCCTTAGACCTTTGTACAGGCGGCTTAGAGGTACCCCTTTGTGACACTTGGTTAAAACATATGCTATGCAATGATAATCCATGTTAATCCAAGCTAATTAGGACAAGGTGCGAGCACTATTGGTATACTATGCATGAGGCTTGCAACTTATAGGATGTCTTATACATAATACATATGATTTATTACTACCGTTGACAAAATTGTTTCTATGTTTTCAAAATAAAAGCTCTAGCACAAAAATAGTAATCCATGCTTCCCTCTGCGAAGGGTCATTCTTTTACTTTATTGTTGAGTCAGTTTACCTACTTATTTCTATCTTTGAAGAAAACACTTGTATCAACTGTGTGCATTGATTCTTACATGGTTACCTATTGCACTTGTTATATTACTTTGTGTTGACAATTATCCATGATATATACATGTTGAAGTTGAAAGCAACCGCTGAAACTTATATCTTCCTTTGTGTTGCTTCAAAGCTTTCTACTAAGAATTTATTGCTTTATGAGTAACTCTTATGCAAGTCTTATTGATGCTTGTCTTGAAAGTATTATTCATGAAAAGTCTTTGCTATATGATTCAGCTTGTTTATTCATTGTCTTTACCATTGCTTCGAATCGCTGCATTCATCTCATATGCTCTACAATAGTATTGATCAAGATTATGATAGCATGTCACTTAAAAAATTATCTTTGTTATCGTTCACCTACTCGAGGGCGAGTAGGAACTAAGCTTGGGGATGCTTGATACGTCTCAAACGTATCTATAATTTCTTATGTTCCATGCTACTTTTATGATGATACTCACATGTTTTATACACATTATATGTCATTATTATGCGTTTTCCGGAACTAACCTATTAATGAGATGTCGAAGTGCCGCTTGTTGTTTTCTCGCTGTTTTTGGTTTCAGAAATCCTAGAAAGGAAATATTCTCGGAATCGGACGAAATCAACGCCCAACATCTTATTTTTCCCGGAAGCTTCAGAACACCGGAGAGGGACCAGAGGGGAGGCCCAGGGCCACCACACATGGTGGCGGCGCAGCCCAAGGGGGGGCGCGCCCCCTAGTGTGTGGGTCCCCGTGGCCCCTCCGACTCCGCCTCTTCGCCTATAAGATGCCTCGTGACCTAAATCTTCGACACAGATTGACGAAACACCAGAAAACCTTCCAGAGCCGCCGCCATCGCGAAACTCCAATTCGGGGTGCAAAAGTCTCTGTTCCGGCACCCTGCCGGGACGGGGAATTGCCCCGGAAGGCATCTCCATCGACACCAGCGCCATCTCCATCGACGCTGCTGTCTCCCATGATGAGGAGGGATTAGTTCTCCCCCGAGGCTGAGGGCTCTACCGTAGCTATGTGGTTCATCTCTCCCTTTGTGATCTAGTTGAATATCATCTATGTGCTACTCTAGTGATGTTATTAAAGTAGTCTATTCCTCCTCCATGATGTAATGTTGCCAGTGTGTGCATCATGAAGTACTTGGTATAAGCTATGATTGTGATCTCTTGTAGATTATGAAGTTAACTATTACTATGATAGTATTGATGTGATCTATTCCCCCTTTCATAGCTGATGTTGACGGTGTGCATGCTATGTTAGTACTCAGTATAATTGCGTTGGTCTATCATGCACTCTAAGGTTATTTAAATATGAACATCGAATGTTGTGGAGCTTGTTAACTCCGGCATTGAGGTGCTCTCGTAGCCCTACACAATGAATGGTGTTTGTCATCCAACAAGAGAGTGTAGAGAAAGTAGTATTTGTTTATTCAGTTATGTGATCAATGTTGAGAGTGTCCACTAGTGAAAGTATGATCCCTAGGCCTTGTTTTAAAGCATCGAAAAAACTCCGTTTATTTACTGTTCTGTTGCATGTTTACTCGCTGCCATATTTTATTCAGATTGCTATTACCACTCATATACATCCATACTACGTGTATTTCACTATCTCTTCGCCGAACTAGTGCACCTATACATCTGACAAGTGTATTAGGTGTGTCGGGGACACAAGAGACTTCTTATATCGTGATTGCAGGGTTGCTTGAGAGGGATATCTTTGACCTCTACCTCCCTAAGTTCGATAAACCTTGGGTGATTCACTTAAGGGAAACTTGCTGCTGTTCTATGATACGTCTCCGACGTATCGATAATTTCTTATGTTCCATGCCACATTATTGATGATATCTACATGTTATATGCATATTTTATGTCATATTTATGCGTTTTCCGGAACTAACCTATTGACGAGATGCCGAAAGGCCGGTTGCTGTTTTCTGCTGTTTTTGGTTTCAGAAATCCTAGTAACGAAATATTCTCGGAATTGGACGAAATCAACGCCCAGGTTCCTATTTTGCCCGGAAGCATCCAGAACACCCGAGAGTCGCCAGAGGGGGGCCACATAGGCCCCAGATGATAGGCTGGCGCGGCCCAGGCCCTGGCCGCGCCGCCTTATGGTGTCGTCGCCCCTTCGACCTTCTGACGCCGCCTCTTCGCCTATATAAAGCCCCTGGACCTAAAACCACGAGACGGAAAAACCACGGTACGAGAAACCTTCCAGAGCCGCCGCCATCGCGAAGCCAAGATCTGGGGGACAGGAGTCTCTGTTCCGGCACGCCGCAGGGACGGGGAAGTGCCCCCGGAATGCTCCTCCATCGACACCACCGCCATCTCCATCAACGCTGCTGTCTCCCATGAGGAGGGAGTAGTTCTCCATCAAGGCTCGGGGATGTACCGGTAGCTATGTGGTTCATCTCTCTCCTATGTACTTCAATACAATAATCTCATGAGCTGCCTTACATGATTGAGATTCATATGATGATGCTTGTAATCTAGATGTCATTATGCTAGTCAAGTGGGTTTTACTTATGTGATCTCCGGAGACTCCTTGTCCCACGTGTGTAAAGGTGACAAGTGTGTGCACCGTGTGGGTCTCTTAGGCTATATTTCACGGAATACTTATTCACCGTTATGAATGGCGTAGTGAAGTGCTTATTTATATCTCTTTATGATTGCAATGTGTTTTGTATCACAATTTATCTATGTGCTACTCTAGTGATGTTATTAAAGTAGTTTTATTCCTCCCGCACGGTGTAATGGTGACGAGTGTGTGCATCCGTGTTAGTACTTGGCGTAGGCTATGATTATGATCTCTTGTAGATTATGAAGTTAACTATTGCTATGATGGTATTGATGTGATCTATTCCTCCTACATGGTGTGAAGGTGACAAGTGTGCATGCTATGTTAGTACTTGGTTTAGTCGTGTTGATCTTTCATGCACTCTAAGGTTATTTAAATATGAACATTGAATTGTGGAGCTTGTTAACTCCGCCATTGAGGGTTCGTGTAATCCTACGCAATGTGTTCATCATCCAACAAGAGAGTGTAGAGTATGCATTTATCTATTCTGTTATGTGATCAATGTTGAGAGTGTCCACTAGTGAAAGTGTAATCCCTAGGCCTTGTTCCTAAATATCGCTATCGCTGCTTGTTTACTCGTTTTACTCGCGTTACTACCGCTGTGTTACTACCGCTCATACTTATTCATACCACCTCGTATTTCACTATCTCTTCGCCGAACTAGTGCACCTATTAGGTGTGTTGGGGACACAAGAGACTTCTTGCTTTGTTGTTGCAGGGTTGCATGAGAGGGATATCTTTGACCTCTTCCTCCCCGAGTTCGATAAACCTTGGGTGATCCACTTAAGGGAAACTTGCTGCCGTTCTACAAACCTCTCGCTCTTGGAGGCCCAACACTGTCTACAAGAATAGAAGACCCGTAGACATCAAGCTATTTTCCTGGCGCCGTTGCCGGGGAGGAAAGGTAAAAGGTACTCACACTCCGGATCTCGGCTACTAAGCTATTTTCGCCGTTGTAAGTACTCGAAGCTATTTCCTTTAGATCCTGCAATTGCATCTTTTTGTTTCTTGTTTACACTAGTTTGGCATAATGGACAACAGTGAGCTTCTTATTCTATTTCCTGATTTAAGACATGGATGGTTTGATGCGAAAATTAAAAAACCCATGGAACATATTAGCATGAACACTTTGAATACCATTGTTGCTAATGATATGGAAAATTCTAAGCTTGGGGAAGCTGGCTTTGATGAGCATGATATTTTTAGTCCCCCAAGCATTGAGGAGAAAATTTACTTTGATGATACTTTGCCTCCCATATATGATGATTATAATGATAGTAGTCTTTTGTTACCGCCTGTTATGGAGGATAAATTTGATTATGTTTACAATATGCCTCCTATATTTGATAGCTACTTTGTTGAATTTGCTCCCACTACAACTAATAAAATTGATTATGCCTATGTGGAGAGTAATAATTTTATGCATGAGACTCATGATAAGAATGCTTTATGTGATAGTTATATTGTTGAGTTTGCTCATGTTGCTACTGAAAGTTATTATGAGAGAGGAAAATATGGTTGTAGAAATTTTCATGTTACTAAAATGCCTCTCTATGTGCTGAAATTTTTGAAGCTACACTTGTTTTATCTTCCTATGCTTGTCACTTTGCTCTTCATGAACTTGTTTATTTACAAGATTCCTATGCATAGGAAGCATGTTAGACTTAAATGTGTTTTGAATTTGCCTCTTGATGCTCTCTTTTGCTTCAACTACTATTTATTGCGAGTGCATCATTAAAACTGCTGAGCCTATTTTAATGGCTATAAAGAAAGAACTTCTTGGGAGATAACCCATGTGTTTATTTTGCTACAGTACCTCTATTTTATATTTGTGTCTTGGAAGTTGTTACTACTGTAGCAACCTCTCCTTATCTTATTTTATTGCATTATTGTGCCAAATAAAGTCTTTGATAGAAAGGTTGATACTAGATTTGGATTACTGCGCAGAAACAGATTTCTTTGCTGTCACGAATTTCGACCTGCCTCCCTGTAGGTAGCTCAGAAAAATATGCCAATTTACGTGCGTGATCCTCAGATATGTACGCAACTTTCAATCAATTTGGGCATTTTCATTTGAGCAAGTCTGGTGCCTCAATAAAATCCATCTTTACGGACTGTTCTGTTTTGACAGATTCTGCCTTTTATTTCGCATTGCCTCTTTTGCTATGTTGGATGAATTTCTTTGATCCATTAATGTCCAAGTAGCTTTATGCAATGTCCAGAAGTGTTAAGAATGATTGTGTCACCTCTGAACATGTTAATTTTTATTGTGCACTAACCCTCTAATGAGTTGTTTCGAGTTTGGTGTGGAGGAAGTTTTCAAGGGTCAAGAGAGGAGGATGATATACTATGATCAAGAAGAGTGAAGAGTCTAAGCTTGGGGATGCCCCGGTGGTTCACCCCTGCATATTTTAAGAAGACTCAAGCGTCTAAGCTTGGGGATGCCCAAGGCATCCCCTTCTTCATCGACAAATTATCGGGTTCCTTCTCTTGAAACTATATTTTTATTCGGTCACATCTTATGTACTTTACTTGGAGCGTCTGTTTGTTTTTGTTTTTGTTTGAATAAATGCTTGTGTGGGAGAGAGACACGCTCCGCTGGTTCGTATGAACACTCGTGTTCTTAGCTTTTAATGTTCATGGCGAAGGTTGAAACTGCTTCGTTAATTGTTATATGGTTGGAAACGGAAAATGCTACATGTAGTAATTGGTAGAATGTCTTGAATAATTTGATACTTGGCAATTGTTGTGCTCATGTTTAAGCTCTTGCATCATATACTTTGCACCTATTAATGAAGAAACACCTAGAGCTTGCTAAATTTGGTTTGCATATTTGGTCTCTCTAAAAGTCTAGATAATTTCTAGTATTGAGTTTTGAACAACAAGGAAGACGGTGTAGAGTCTTATAATGTTTACAATATGTCTTTTATGTGAGTTTTGCTGCACCGGTTCATCCTTGTGTTTGTTTCAAATAACCTTGCTAGCCTAAACCTTGTATCGAGAGGGAATACTTCTCATGCATCCAAAATCCTTGAGCCAACCACTATGCCATTTGTGTCCACCATACCTACCTACTACATGGTATTTCTCCGCCATTCCAAAGTAAATTGCTTGAGTGCTACCTTTAAAATTTCCATCATTCACCTTTGCAATATATAGCTCATTGGACAAATAGCTTAAAACTATTGTGGTATTGAATATGTACTTATGCACTTTATCTCTTATTAAGTTGCTTGTTGTGCGATAACCATGCTTCTGGGGACGCCATCAACTATTCTTTGTTGAATATCATGTGAGTTGCTATGCATGTCCGTCTTGTCCGAAGTAAGAGAGATCTACCACCTTAATGGTTGGAGCATGCATATTGTTAGAGAAGAACATTGGGCCGCTAACTAAAGCCATGAATCATGGTGGAAGTTTCAGTTTTGGACATATATCCTCAATCTCATATGAGAACATTAACTGTTGCCACATGCTTATGCATTAAAGAGGAGTCCATTATCTCGTTGTCCATGTTGTCCCGGTATGGATGTCTAAGTTGAGAATAATCAAAAGCGAGAAATCCAAAATGCGAGCTTTCTCCTTAGACCTTTGTACAGGCGGCATGGAGGTACCCCTTTGTGACACTTGGTTAAAACATGTGTATTGTGATGATCCCGGTAGTCCAAGCTAATTAGGACAAGGTGCGGGCACTATTAGTATACTATGCATGAGGCTTGCAACTTGTAAGATATAATTTACATGATACATATGCTTTATTACTACCGTTGACAAAATTGTTTCATGTTTTCAAAATAAAAGCTCTAGCACAAATATAGCAATCAATGCTTTCCTCTTTGAAGGACCTTTCTTTTACTTTTTATGTTGAGTCAGTTCACCTATTTCTCTCCACCTCAAGAAGCAAACACTTGTGTGAACTGTGCATTGATTCCTACATACTTGCATATTGCACTTGTTATATTACTCTATGTTGACAATTATCCATGAGATATACATGTTA